>NW_011942157.1:35300-38151 GCF_000187425.2 Metarhizium robertsii ARSEF 23 | reverse complement strand
TCTCCCAAAGGACAAGCAATACAACCCTCATTCCGGACAGGAACAGGGTCGGTCAAACGTGTCCTCATTCCGGACAGGGTGTCGGTCAAACGTGTCCCGCCATCCAAATATGATCGTGTCATTCCATGGCTTCGAGGCCAATCTGATAGTTCCATGAATTGTGCTCGAGAGGGCTGTGCCGAACAGTCAGCATATGGGGCATACTGCGATACTCGTGATTCAACCACGCTTTGCTATTACATTTGGCTGTAGTATCAACGACGCTTAGGTTGTTGTCATGTATGTCGTCAATCCCCTAGTTGTTCAATTCCACAATGAACAGCGCTTTTGTGGTGATTGTAAGTGCGCTTCTTTCGAAATTATTTCTGGCCGCAAACCTAATCCTAGTTGTAGGTTATGATCTGGTGGCAATGGCTGTGGGGATACTATTAAGCAGACGATGCACCTGGCGGTTCGTCTTAACTGTGTTGCCAGGACCGCTCTGCAATCTTGCCTACTTTGCCAGGACCGCTCTGCAATCCTGCCTATTTTAAATTGGAATCTAGACACATGATTCTCCCAAATTCCACCTTCTACAGGTCATGTGCATCTATGTGAGCTGAAACTGACTTGTTGTGACAGCTCGAAGGTTGCGGGCGGGACAGAGGGAGGAAAAGCGCTGCAATTTCCAGTTGAAATGGTAGCGCCCCAGGTCAATCTTGCCGCGGGCTCGGGCTGCTTATAGTTGCGTTTCACTCGCAATCTGATTCCATGGCAGCATTGTGAGACACCAAATACCGGCGGCGCTGTTATCAGGGGCGGAAGAAGACACAAGCGAAACAGGGTGAGAAAACAGCTCTCTTGATGTTCCGCGCCGTGCAGACCTTCCACAACCACATTACTTACTTGATCTAGTTCAACGTGCCGAGAGTTGCGGTGTCTAACAGGCGGCCTCCGGTGAAGCTTTTCATGTTAGCCGGTCATCCAAGGCGTGCCCAATCCTGCTCTAAGTGAGCTTCCTGTGTCCTAGACAGCTCAACAAAACTACCATCTCCGCATATCTGCCGTCGGCTGAGTTGCGTACTATGACTCATCAAAAACACATGGGTAACTTCCAGGCCAGCGATAACGAAGTAGAGGTACCAGGGTTCGAGCCGCATCCTGCCAGAACCCCTGCGTGAACAAGCACGAGTCAGAGACCCGAACACGTTTGGCTATATGCCTGAGCCAAGCAGATGAAGAATACTCATCTTTTTTGCAGGTATACGAGCCGTACTTTTTAGAGTTGACGGGGTATGCAGGACCTCCATGGGAGCCGCCGTGGGAGCCGGCTTTCGTAAAGGTAGAGGGGTACGGGCTGCTGGAGTACGACTGACCGTTGGCTCGCCGTCTGAGGGGATTTGGTACGGATCATCGTCGAGTCGTTCTCTCTGGCTGACCCCTTTGCCGATGGGAAGTACTTGTTCAGCGTCACTCCCCAGAACCGGCGAGCCAGCTTCAGGAGCGTCACTCCCCAGAACCGGTGAGCCGGCTTCAGGGGCCGTTTGCTGTTGTCCTGACAAGACGTCAGTGGCGCCTTTTGATCGCAAAGGATAGCGCGTCGAACTAGCCGCTCGACCGTTCCACAAGGCTGTATCCAAACCGTCAGACCTCGTCCCCCGCCCATTGACGCGTCGTGACACGTTTGTATGTCCATCAGCTTTGTCTTCGTCGCTTGCCACGTCGAAAAACTCCATCTCTCCATCTTTATAAAGTTTCAATCGCCTCCAAATCGCATGTCCGTCCGCTGCGTCCTCATCACGCGGGTTCTCATCGCCACAATTCACTTCGAGGACGTACAGAGTCGACGTTTCGCGTATTAACTTGACCCAAACCTTGTCGCCTGTGGACCTGAGCCCAGTCAGATCGAACCTTTGAGGGCCCATGGGCATGGCGTACTCGTCTGACCAGTACGGACGTCCCGTATCGTCGCTAAACTTGCCCTACTCGTCTGACCAGTACGGACGTCCCGTGTTGTCGCTAACCTTGCCTTCAAGCGGCTTATCCAGGTGCAGGAGCTCTTGTAGCTCTATCCAGAAATCGTCTGGCTCAGTCGCCACGGTCATCTGTTCGTATCCGGACTCTACCTCGAGTTTACCAGGGGCCTTGAACTCTAGGACGGCCTTCTGTAAGGGTGCCTCCCCAACAACGATGGGAGCATCGGAACGCACTGGTAGCGTTGCCATGACGCCAACGACAGCCCTTCTGAATCCTGGCAAAGGATTCTTCGAGAAAGGTCTTGATGCGCCTCTCGCCACGGCATTCCTATTCATCTGTAAGCCGACATTTGCCATTACTATGGGGGGTGACTACATACTCATCTTCCTTCCGGTCGAGGATATCCACATCGAACTCCGCTTTGCGACCTCCTTCTCTCATCCTGATGCAGATGCTGTCAAGGCTCTTCAGGAAATAAGATTTAATATGAGGATTCGACAGTGCTGCACCATGGAGTCTTACGGTCCTCAATCTGTCAGTCTTCGCTTCATCAATGGACCAGAGTTCGGTCTCCAACAGCCTGAGCGCTTTGTCACAGCAGTCGTTAAGATCCTTTTGGAAGTCGCTCGCCCGAATCGTCTTGTCACCTCTCTTGAAGTCGCTACAGCCTTCAGGCATTTCATGGACATGGTATCTCAAGTCGCGGGAAATGTCTTTCCATGGGTTCGCATCAGTCACCCAACTCTGGCCCTTCCGCTCCCATAGATGCCACAATCTGCCTATGCCAACGCTGCGGCCCTCAGGTTTCCTAAGCAGAATTGCACGTCCTTCGAAGACGAGGTATGTGGCTACGTCCTACTGAATGCTAGTTCTGACACGGCATGCAAGTAGTGAG
>NW_011942157.1:35041-35200 GCF_000187425.2 Metarhizium robertsii ARSEF 23 | reverse complement strand
GTGGAAGGCTCCGCGACGTCGTGGTTTCCGGCCATGACAATGGGATCTTAGTAAAGGGACCGGGCATGCACGGCGCCGTCGGACTTCAAGTTAGGTGGAAAATCTCGACTGCGGAGTTGCGATCGGCTGGGGGGGGGAGGGGCCTGTGGGAGGGCGGTG
>NW_011942157.1:32608-34860 GCF_000187425.2 Metarhizium robertsii ARSEF 23 | reverse complement strand
GATGTATCTTCTGGAGCCTCTTGTTCGTGGACGATGTTCACAGTCGTGCAGACTGAGAGTTATCGCTGCCACTCATGGGCCTGTGCATCTCCTTCAAGTGCGCATCGCCTACTTCGGCTGCTTTACCTAGTGCATCAGCTGTGCTCCGCGTTTACTTATTGGGTTAGCAAACAGACCACTGCCAAGGGCTCATCGATGCGTCGTTCACCGAGAGATAACAATGTCTACCCGCTCGGCGGTACTGTATCAGCGGCCCACAATGTGGTTGTCGCCGTTCTTCATCGACCGGGGGGGTGTTTTGCACAATGTGGTTGTCGCCGTTCTTCATCGACCGGGCGGGTGTTTAGCCGCCACAGTCCCTACAGTCCGAAGCTTCAATTTAGGTCTCCTTGTTGTCAGCTGGAAGGCGTGCCAGTCGGGACAGATGAAGGCATGATACGACTCGGGCACGTAGTGGTCGGGAAACCAACGGGGCAGACCTCTTGGGACCGTACAATGTGATTTATGGAAAGGGCCTTGGACACCATCTCCCGCAGTCAATTCTCAAATGCGTCACCTGCGGTCTGACTTGCCATATGCTGAGATATTGGTGCCCGCATTTGCTTATGCTGAGGATGTACCATCCGTGGCTGGTTTGAACCACCTCAAGCTATCCTGTACTTCAATTTTATCCTTCGACATGCACCGGTGGCAAAGGCACTTTCTCGAGTCAACACTTGCCATGTGAAACTTGTGGAACTGGCTCTGCTGGACGGGAATCGTACCGGTCACGGATAAGCAAAACTCTCCATGGCAAGGCCAGTAGTACTCGAGGCCAAATAATTTTCAGCCAGATCTGAATATATGTCCAAACGACGATGTCGTCTACCTGTATACAATAAGCCATTCGCAACGATGTCTACCTGTATACGATAAGCCATTAGGAAGGGCCTCCTACATCTGTGGCCGATATGGGCGCAATCGATTCCAACAGTACCATCCGTGGTATGCCGCGATAGTATCAGTCTCAAGCCAAACGGATGTCACGTTTACGAGGGCATAGAAGCAGCCGTGGCAAACGGCACGAGCCGGAAATAAGGATAGGCAAGGCAAAACCGAGATGGACAGTACCTCGCGAGATTAGAAACAAGTGTGTCCGACTGGGCTGGACTTCGAAGGACATTAGTGGAGAGCATCGAAGTGTGTTTGGAGTCTTTGATGGAGCGGGTCGCTTCTGTCGCCGAGTTGGCGTGGAATCACCCTCCTCCGAATCAATAGAACACAAAGCTATTAAATATTATGAGAGGTTTAGCGGATTGTCACCTATTGAAGTTGGGAGTAAAGCGTTGCAGCTTTTGATGGCAAAGAAGTAAATTGTTGCACCTTTTGATGGCAAAGTATGGAGCGACCTCGGGGCCCGTGGAGATATAGGCCTAAACTATATTCGCCACGTTGCAAAGGATACCATTATAGTGATGGCTGTCACGTTATGAAACTCATTGTTAACTAATCTTGCTCATAAAATTCATTATTCTTTTCTGTCTTCCAGAAGGATTCATGTCATTTATCTTAAGTTAAGAAGACTTCCCAGCCTCTCAAACTCCTGATGTCAATGATTTTATGACATCCAGCAATTACGCCAAGTCTGCTTGTTCAATCAACAGAGGCAGCCTTATCCGAACAGCTGTTTCGCTGCTCCTTCGCAGCTGTCATTGCAAGCTGTTGGTACGAAACTCCGTAAAATTTACAAGCTGAGGTACATCGCCCAATGTACTGTGGGGCTTGTTTCCTGTCGTCCCTACTTGGCTTGTGTCTTTCTGAGGTTTGCAACAGTGACATCTATAGGCTGCTGCTTCACTCTGGGCTGCAGCTTACTTGGTCTCAGGCGATGTATGAGTTGTCCCAATCATGTCGCAACGACTTTCCGTCGTGAAGACTTCGAAATCGCCATCACTTGCGCGTTGCTACTTGAATATGACGTGGCAACCCTCCTACTTGACAAGTCCTGGGATAGTGATGGAGACCCATATGGAAGAGCGACCGGGGACCTTAATACCTAGACCACTGGTCGCAAGCATGACATTGTGGTGTTAGCATCCTTATCTCATATGGGCAAAGCCAAGGCTGCAGCTGCAGTGGCTAGTATGCGATCGAGTTACATGTGATCCTATCCTGGACTTGTAGTGGTATGCCTTTTCATTGCCGCGATGGGTTTTTTTTTGAGACATTTTCTAGGGAAGGTGTTAACAACGGCTTCAACTGCACCTCGAGAA
>NW_011942157.1:11357-32508 GCF_000187425.2 Metarhizium robertsii ARSEF 23 | reverse complement strand
TGCACGGGAACCGTGCAGCTCTTAATGGAGTTCTTTCTCCTTAGATAATTCTCATTCAATACAATTGGCGCCTTCGGCGCCATTATACTGGACCTTTTGTGACCCTCAATTGTCTGACACAGGGCATGACGAGCCCATTCGAGAACCAGTCCACTTGGAGCGAGGAGCTAGCTAGTGAAAAGCCAATCACGAATGGTGATGCCAAGAGTATCGGAAAGCTTGAAGCTAATGGCACACAGAGGTCCTCCCCAAACCATATTGCCTCTCGGCCTCGTCCTTGGCGATTTAGAGGCGCATCCAGCCTGTAAACTGGGTCATTAGTCACAATACATTACAGAAGTGGAAAGGGCCGCTCGGAATCAGGTCACTTGTCAAGCAGATCATGGGGGCCAAGTACTCGTGCCACGCCCCACCTAAAGGTGGTGCTTAAGTTACCTTTTGCCTTGTTTCTATCTATGACGTACGCGTCCTAACAGGACGGAATCATGGAGGGACTCGCCTATCTCGATTGCCTTCCCTACAAGATCATGCATATGATAGCCAGAGCCACATCGATTAGAATTGAGGCGGCGGACACAGAACTCGTGGCGCTAAGATTTGATAAGATCAGTTCTTGCTACTGGTGATGCCGCAGGCTACATAGCTCAATGCAGCGCAAAGATATGAGATCTTAGATCTTACCGCTAGGATCTTGACCTCGGTCCCAGGTACGGATTCGGGGTCTACTACAAACCACAGACCCCCGCTTTGTAGAGCCGTAGTGAATTTTGAGATCTCAATTCACAATGGCGGGAATCGCAATGAAAATCTTTCACTTTTGCATATGTCGATTGTCTTAAGGCTCGTCAGTTTCCAAATCGAACCTCGCTTCAGCCTGCGCCGCAAGGCGATATCGCATCTTCGCATGTCCCCAAAGTAGGGCGAGCAACTCCCTACTGAATTTCACTTATTTATCTACCGCGACACGAGAGCATTGTTATTAAGGGATGTGATGTGACGTAGTGAAGATGGTCCAATAATGATGGTTTAGTGGCGACGGCTAGGCGCAGAGTATGGATAATCCACTGCAAACAACTCATCGCAGACAACTCAGTGGTGGCGGTGATGGCGACGGTGACAGTGCCAGCGACGATGGTGGTGATTGGAAGAAGGGGATGACGGTGAAAACAGCCGAACTGATGGTGTAAGGCCATGCACCCAGTACAGAAGGATCACTGCAACAGCTCAGTGCAGACAGCCCAGAGCAGACGAGTTGATGGAGGCAGCTCAGTGCAGGCAGCTCAGAAGACAGCTCAGCGAAGACAGCTTAGTGAAGATGGCTCAGTGCAGACAGCCCATTGTAGTGCAGTGGCTGACTGGACGAGGTAGAACCATGAGAGGGCTCAGTTGAGGCACATGGTCCAATGAGCAAGGTTCGTTAATGTAGGCTCAGTAAGCACACCTCAGTAAACACTGTATAACGAGCAGAACCCATTGAAACAGTCCAGTGAAACTGCGGGCTTGACAAATTTAGCGCCTAGATTACTCTGCAGCCTCTCACCCCCTGTCTCAACAAAACAGGGCATACTTGCCAAGGGCGGTTGTTGTGTACAACTGTCTCTTGCAGTTTCCGCAGGTGGATTCTGTGCAGCGAGGGCCAGTTACAAACTTTTTGAAATACAGAATAATTCTCGTAACCATCCTGGCTTCATGTCACTGTCCCCGTCACCACTATTGTAACAATAGTCACCACCAGCCCCGTCGCCGTCACCGCGATGGTCATCTTAGCCACGGTCAGAAGTATGGTCTCCGGTGTCACTGAGGAAATGAAACTGTAGATTAGACCCAAGAAACTGCTATCGTTCTGTTCACGACCCATGTGACGCAAGCTGGTGTTAAACAGCAAGGTGGTGAATGTTTCCCATCATGAAGCCACTACGGTCGAACCTTAGAATTCATGTATTAGAACCGGTCCTGGTACAGGACCTGCCCCCGTCTCACTGAAAGCCAACGGTCATCTTTACAAAGACAGTGCACTTTACAGCCATAAACTAACCAGCGACCGAAGCCGGTGTGCCTAGAGGCTCCAACCGAGAGATGCCTGTCAACACGTTGTCTGAAAGACATCAAAGCCGGAGAATACTCCGTACAGCTCCGGGTGTCTACAAAGGATTACGTGTGCCATGCAGAAAACGTAGAATCTGAACACTCTTTTGGCAAATGGTTGGATGCTGGGTTCAGAACAAGATGTGGGGGCGGCAAGAAACTCGGCAAAGAAGCCGTTCAAAAGGATTAAGCAGTAATGTATAGTTTGAGAGTGTAGGTCTGCTTGCAGATGTGAACAAAGCGCCTGCGCTTGCTACTCAATTAGTGTCTACCGTAACAGGTAAATACACTTCAATAGAAGGAACTGAAAACGAATACGATTCCGCCGGCAGCTCCAGTAATACCCTGCTTGTGCTGGTTTTGGCGACTTGAGACCCACTGCTGACAAAACCAGAATTGGTCCTTGCCCCACGTCATTCTTCTTGCCTAAAGCTGAGAACCCGCGTACACCTCTAGGTCTAAAGTAGCGTTTCACCTCCTGCACCTCTGTTAGAAACCCACACCTCAGTTGCTCGCTCCAAAACGCAAGACATTACCCCCACCGACGACAGACCAATGTCCACACCAGGATGGCAGGCTATACTGAAGGAAATACAATATCATATTTTGTCCAATACCAGTGGCAGAAAAGCCCCAGGCGGGTTCGATGCCTCGTTGAGGCAGGTATGCTCGACAACAGTAGCAGAGTCGCGTGAGAGGAGATTCATGGAGCACTCGCTAAGCGCCTGGGTCGCTCTGCTCTATAATGAAAGCATGAGACAGTCCTTCAATGGTCTTTCGTCGGACGATGAGAAGTCGCTTCTTGACGCCGTGAAGGATACATCGGTCAGTACCGAAACGCAACAGCTTATAAAAAATATTTTTAATCGGGGTAAAAGGGCCAAAAGTCGTCAAGGTAAGTATTGGAGAAAATGTCAATAATGAAAACTTTGCACGAACTGACGTAAACTAGACTATCTCACAGCCACTAATTTGGCACATCTAATTGATATTGATTATGAACACTCCAACGGAAGAAAGCGACAACATGTTGACGAGGATCAGGTGGAAAGCAGCCCAGCTGCGATGCGGCAACGCACAGAAGGTCCTGAACTACGAGATGGAATATCAACCACTTCTCCCGCGAGGGGGTTGAACGATCCAGCATCGGCTAATTCGACTGAGGCTAGGGAGCAATTGAGGCCTTCAAGTCCAGCTCATGTGAATTTCTTCCCTTGGACGTGGCCACTGGGTGAACTACTCACAGATCCGAACACACTTTACCTCGAAGACGTCTTTGTACCCAGAATGTGTGACCTTATTGTCAAAACAAATGGTTATGCATCCGTGACGATACACCACGCACCGAATGCTGCAGATTCTTCTCTTACGATTGAGATTTATAGAAGGTTTATTCCCTACCTTGCTGCCAAGGTGTTCAGCCTTACGATGGTAGACAGACAGCCGGGGTGGACTGCGCTGTCCGGGAATGGCGATGGGCCTGACATAGAAGTCGACGGTGAAAATAGTTACACGATTAGACGTGCGCGCGAAGCCGACATTAGGGAATATATTGGTGAACCAATCTACTCTATCGCCGGAAGCGGGTCGCGTCCACCAGTCGATAGTGCACGGAGATTCACTCGATTGCTTACCTTAACGCTTTCTGGTGTTGCGAACTCGAATGGATTTCTAAAATTACAGGCGCTACCTGACAAACTATACACCATCCAGGTGAAGCTCTGGCCGGAACTGAGGATGTTCTTCCAGGAAGCGGGTAGCTATGGGTCCATTTGACATCAAAATTGGTCCTTCAATTGAGCTACCTGAGGCGGGGTCAGACTTCTAGTTGCACCGAGAGGATGTATGGACAGGCATTGTCTTTGTTGAATAGCTGTTTTAACATATTACGTCCGGGACTGCCCCAGCTATTATCGACGGGCTTTAGGCTGTCAAAGTCGCAGCGGATATTGTCCAAATCGGTATGCCGTTTTCCTGACGGTTGACTCTCGTATCGCTGTGTCATATGACAGGGTTATGGATAATTAGAACCAAGAATCGAAAATATAATTTGACGAGTCTACGAATGTGAGATGTAGCCTGTGGAATACTAGCTTCCCTGGTTCTAGAACCTCACCGTCAGGCCTTCGGGACTTTCATAGCCAGCGCTTTTTTGACACCACCTGTTAGGTACAGTTGCCACGGTTTTGAAAGCCGGACCTGTCCAGACCGTACGTGTTCAGATTCCACGTCCTTTTGAACCCATGGGGCGTGATACCCTTTCCTTGTGGCAACACCGGAGCATCCTTCCCACATTATCAGAAATCCTGTGTCCGAGATGGGGCCTGGCGATAGTGTTATTGCCGCCGTATCATCGAACTTCTCTCTGTCCAGTTTCTCAAAGTTGAGCCCGTCGCCAGATTCATCCTTTTGGCTACCATTAGGTTCTGATGCGACAGTCTGACTTAAAGGGGCCATACCATGATTGACAAGCCTGGGGGCGAATAGGTCCTTTTCTGGTTTGATACCTGAGATGCCTGGGCGTAACCCATCGTTTTGGCCCGACTTTGGTCATGGGATGGATTGTGACCTGTTACTTTTGGCTGAAGAAAACTCTGTGGGCCCACAGCAGTCCATAGCCAGTAGCAATGAACAACCGGGGACGAGCGTGTGTACAACCAGTGGGGCAACGCACATATTGGGTATCATTGGGTATCATTGGGTAATTTGTACAAAACGTGAGACTCGCTTGAGAAAACTAACCAACTATGAATATCGCAACTAGTTACTGTACATCCTAGATGCTTGTTTAGCTACTGGTAATTGCTTGATGGCGAATTACTGTATTGGAGATGGACCGACCTTTTACTGTAACGAATTTATTGATGATTACTGTAATAGATTTCGACCGGAAAGTCTAGAATTTGGTGAAATAACTCGATATGGTGGGCTTCGCCAGTGGCTTTCGTCAACAAATGAGCAACTATGCCCACTTATATCGTGTGACAGTTTTTTGTGTTCCATGAGCCCGAGTGCAGGCACGCTAATCGCTATGAGTTTGCTGATCGAGGTGCAGAGTCCCGTGGACATCGATCTTAAGTTGCAGCATGCCCGGTCTCTTCGCCACGAATCGCCGTCAATGACGGCGCCTCTAGGTCTGGTCCATGCTGGGATACTAGAATTGAGTCGCTCTGGTGCATCTTCCTTCATGGTACAGTTGGCACTGCCTAAGTGAAAACCACCACTCTAGTTGCCCTCGCCACTGTATTGCAAAATACTTCTGTGAGTCCGCCAATGGAAGGCTTAATTTGATGTCAGTTACCAGAGGAAACCCATCACGAGGCTCTGACACGAACAGCCACATCCCCAAGCTGTCAACTCTCTGTGGGCTACTCAAATGGTCCGGGTGGACCCAGCCCAGGCTGACTTCTCTATCGTCAGAGTAGCGTAAGACCACACCGGAAATTCCCTCTGAAACCCTGCAGAGCTTTATTTCTGACACATCTTCGAGAGATGCGGCGGAAAAAAAGAAGTCCTCCGTAGGCAGACATTGAGGGTATGCCGACACCGGCTTTGGTAGATACAGCTCGGTCCTCGCCGCCTTCTGTGACAGAGGCACACTCATAGCAACTTCCCGTAAACCGTCACTCAGGTCGAGGTAAAACAGGCTAGGTTCATTTGACAACCTCGCAATCAGCTCATAAGAAAACCTCCGGCCTCTACGTGAGTGTTCTCCCATAACCAAAGCCCGCTTAGTGTTTGTGACTAGCTAGACGGGAGTCAGTTTCTGGTCTCAGTCGACTGATCCATAGACTTACAACTAGTGTGCATCGTCGGAATGAGTCGGAACGAAGCCAGACTTCAGAAAGCCATTCGTCGCCCGCAATAGGCATATAAAGCCATCTTCCGCTAGGTTTTCGAGACTCTGGAGATGCACACAATGAAAAAGGCCCATTCGTCTTATGCACATGGAACGACATGGCCCTTGAGTTCCAGCACACCGAGTATCCCGTAGTATGTTGGCCGTTAAGAACAACAGATGTCATCTTGGTGGGAGGATGTGCATTGTCCCGCTTGTAGGCTTTAAACATTCTCAGAGGGTACGGCGGCCGAGACCACAATATTCCTGAAGTATCCACCTCACGATTTCCGTTAAAATATTTAAGTGTTCGTAGTTTGAATCCCTAGAAGCCGTACATCGGTTAGTGCATGCCATTGCATTTTCACTTGGGGGATAATTACGTCGCTTTGCGCAACGAGTTTGCCGGTATTTTTGGATATGCGCAAAATCTGCCACCAGATGCCTGCGTGCTCGGAGAAAATAAACTCATCTCTGGAACAAGCAAACACAACTCGTTTGATGCCCCAAGAATCACGAGCAACGTAGACCGTGTCAATGTCTTTTTCCGACGCAGGCTCGTAAATGAGAAGCTCACAATTTTTCTGGCTGTTATTGTTTCTCCCGTTGGACAACGAAGCGATATAGGATCTAGTATGTGTTTTAACAAAGCAAGCCCAAATAGGAGATGCCAGGCAAACCTCTATAGATCGTTGCTCTGTTACCTGCAATGCACAGGTAGATGCAATGCACCATGCTGTCACCAGATAGTCGCCCACCATACGCCGTAGTTCCGGCGGTAGGCGTCTCAGCAGTAAACGGTCGGAGACCCGAACAATATTATCCAACACGAGGTTCGCGTTTACCAAAGCTGTATCTGACGTCGGTTCGAAGTCACAACAAGTCACCGCCCATACTTTTGGTGATAATGTGGCCCCAGTCGGATAGCACTGCTTGTGGAAAGCAGTGGCGAGTCCATCTGAATGGCTACAGGACCAGCCACAAGGCTGGTAAGAAGCATCTTGAACCTGAGATCCATCGGGGATACCTACACAAATGTCATTCAGAGCAGCAGGAGGATGTATGTTGACGCCCATAGACTTGCATGCTACAACCGTTTCGTCGGCCTGGAACTCGTATGTACAAAGCCCACAGTGGTGATTGATGCAATGCTCGAACTCTAACATGATGTCGTAACGAAGCGCATAGTAGAGGCAAAGCATTGAGTATAGGGAAGGGGGTAGATGGCTCGCTCTTTGCCAGCCCTCTACGTCCTAGGCTGTGCCCAATCACGTGGCAGTCGTACCTGACCCCCTTTGGTGGGACAGAAGCGGTCTCTGTGGGGCTACGCTCGGGATCGAGCGCACTTCACGGTCGTCTGTGGGGCTAGGAAGAGGAGCTTTGAGTGGGTCTAGAACTGAGCTTCAGTATACTTTGGTTCCAGGTATGTACTTGATGGTTTGGACATATTAGTTTAACGGCACAAATCTGCCTGCCCGCATGGGCTCACTGCTCTCGTGAATATAAAATCCGGCCGATCCTTCTCAGACTAAACTACTTAACTATGCAATCGCAGATTTCTCTACTTCATAAACTTGCTGGGCTGTCTATTTTCTTGCCAACCGTCAAACTGCCACGATGCAAACCTCCACAATGCCATCGACTCCAGTGCATCACATCTTGGACTCAGACAAGTTGTGTCACATGTACGAAGAGGCTCAGACATACGAGGCTTTTGTTAAGAAACTCTGGAATCATCGCTACAATAAAACTTTTATTCTACATGATCCCCAGGTGTGGTCCTATTCTACCGAGCAATATACATACAAAGACATAGCTCGCAACGAGAAATTGTTGATCGACGGAGTCCTCGAGAAATATGTTGCACAGAACCGAACTGAGTTTGCAGTTTCGGTCACTGAAAATAAGAAGGACGGCCAGACCGCTGGCTCACTCGAAGCCCAGGCAATGAGGTACGCTAAGATCCTCGTGGAGGACAATGAGTTGCAGTTACCAGGTATATATGTCCACACGAACATTGGCAGAACATTCCGACTGTGGTATTACAGAAAAGGGTCTCGCGAACTTGATCCCCTTTTCGGAGGGGCTTCATCTGACAGAAAGGAATATGTGGACATCGCACCGGACGCCGCTTCGCGACACTGGAAGGCGTATGTGGACGTCATACTGGGAATCGAGCCTCGTTGGGAAGCGCCAACATTGACAAGCTCGGTTCAAACGTCGGCGTACGACTTCAATCCTGGAGAAGCTTCGTCAAGTGCCGCCCCTGCTTACAATCAGCTTCCCCCTCAAAATATACCCATGGCCACTCTGGAGAGTTCCGGCATTTACGAGGTGACGAACGTACACTTCGGCGGGAATGGGCGTCGTTTACGATGCACTTTCAAGGATGAGAATGATGAGACACGAGACCTGGCCACTTATAGTAACCAGTGGGAGTATGATGCTGGGCTTGGTGCATACGTATTCTCTAGCAACCATCATGGGAAAACATTTGGGTATTACGCACAGCGCTAAGGGCTCTTACGAGATGTGTGGAGTTGTTTCCAATGTTGGTGCATACTGTTGAGCGTCACAGATGCTGCCGAGGTAGGCTGGGTATGGAAGGCGCGGGCTGGACCCTGCACGTGATGCTGTTTCATGTTCAACACATACAGCTTTCTAGAGTTCTTAAACTTTTTCAGAATTTATACTGCTTGTAAAAGAGTCAAAATTCGGTGAAAGGTACATCAAGATGGGTTCGTGGGGTAATGGCAAATCAGCCAATGTGATACTTGAGGATAAAAGCGGACTACCCCTGCAAAATTAAGCCAGTTAACCGTTTGTTGAGAGTGCGCTGCAAGAACTTTTCATCCGACTTGGTCCGTGCTCAACACACCGTATGCCGTGGCGCTATCTGGTTGCTGTGGTGACATAAAAGGTGTCCGTGTGCTTACGTAAATCCAACGTGGCTGGTGCCGTCATGCAGATTGAAAGTCTCCTCCCCCCATTACCCCATAGCCTCTTCCAGTGGTAGAGAATGAAGTTGTCGAGTACATCCTGCAGCGTGCAACATCTGGTATTAATCGACGGGAACAGCCATGCAAATGCTACCAGCCAAACCATCACACAACTGGCTGCTTCGTGAACCCCCAAACCGAATCGACAGGGAAACGAAGTCAAGGGTTGATTAGCGCCACGAAATCAACCCTATATCTTGACCAAAATCACATCCTCTGCTTCTGCGACGCCTCGGCACCAACGACTACGGACGAGGACGAGGACGATGCGGCTCCAAGACGTCTGTCTCTCACGTCAACTTCCGTCGCATTTGCGCTCTCATATTTCAATATGGCACCCTGGGTACATCCGCGGTGAGGACACAATGTTCTCGCTACCAAGACTGGATGAAGTAGGGCCACAAGACAAAACGGACAACGAAACCGACGATGGGCAAAAGGGCGCCTGCTTAGGAAAAGCGCGTTATGGGGTCCATTTCGAAACGATGCTATTGGCCTGCCAGATTATCGCAGGAAACTCGTTCGAGACTGCATATTTAAGCTACGATCGCAAAGGCAGCAACAGAGTACAACTGGCTCCCTGTGGTATCTTGATGCATGACCACTACTTTCTCCACGTCCCCCAAGGTGAATTCATTTTCCCTTCCCCCTTTATATCATCTCGAGGCTGAAGTGCCGGTTCTTCCGCCATTCAATCATCCGTGAATTCGTCTGCTGACCAAAGATTCGTAACAGTAGACGACACTGACACGACATCGTATGCTGTCACACCCAACTTCCAGGAGTGGCGATTTCCTGATGCTCTCCCACAATCTTGGGGTTCTGTTGCGATGACTCCCCGCGATACCAAGCCCAGCTGTATCATCTCGGGCCGTATAGGCCCGAGAAGGCACACGTCATACCCCAATCTCACGACAAGTGGTACACTGACAATGCTATGTGTGACTATTCTCAAGGCGCAAAGTCGGTGTCAAACAGTGACGACAATGTATGCCGACTTCGTGTTGACCTTCACAGGATCTTCGATGATCGCGCGTTTGCTTTTGTTCCCAAACTGGATGAGGAAGGGCATCGACATACTGTCGTACACTTCCTCTCGACTACGAACGATTCTGGCGACGCCGCTCTCAAATATCACAATCGCAAGGCACACAGCCTTGATTCCGTGGCACCGCAATTCCTGTTTGCACGATTTGCTCTCACAGTGTTCGCCTGTATCAAAGACTTTATTCTAAGAGGAGAACGCCGCCGGATCGCGGTAGTGCATCGTGGCATCGACTCCAACGGCAGTCCTGCTTGGATTACTCAAGAAGTTCAGATGGATCGTGCACAGCGACACAGCCGATACGGCGGCGGAGGATCGCGGGCCTCGAGTCCTAGTAAGAGATCCAGGCCACAATCAGAATCCCAGCAAGGAGATGGTCAAGAAAGCGTACAAGAATTCGGGTACGCATCGGAGGATCCCGAGAATAATGATGATGACGGACGTCATACGTCTCGAACTAGGGCTTGGGTTGAGGCTGATGGAGCGGACTACGATATGGCTACACCATCAAAGCGACGGCGTATTAGTGGGGTTGAGTCTCCTCCATCCTTGACAAGCTCTGCCAGTTCCCAAGTAACCATCAATGAACAAAAAGTCGCTGATGAAGCGGCCAGTTCTGGTCCCAACGGTACCAGTATTAGCTTGAAGGGGAGCGAAAATAATCGCGGCCACTCTCTTCTGGAAGCGGTCGAGATGGTCAATGATGGCCATCCTCCAATTTTCCATTAGCGCGTAAGTGGTTGGTTGCTGTATAGCCGGGTAAATAAGCCGAGACATGCCATTATAGTTGTTTGGTGTCTTCACTATTGGCCATCAACTAAATAAAATTATCAGAGTAGCGTTTCGGGAATCGGGTTAGGCTGGGGTTTGGACACCACTTGAGGAGTCACGCATGGCGGGCCTTTTACGCCAGAGACTGACTGCCACACACAAAGCGCCACAAACTGGCCATGGCCCGGGCCCGGAGTTCGACCGCACCCGCAGTGAACACTCGGACCACGCGACATGACGATGTTCAATGTATGGGCCAGCGCGACTGGACACTGTTTGGTACCGTAGGTTCTTCGTTAAGCGAGTTCGCGGCCGACCAACAAGGAATGATTCTAAAAACAATTGCCGAACGTGAAGATGATGGCCGCAGTATTGAGGACCGACTCGATGAGGCATACTCGGCGTTGAAGTGGTGGAAACTTGTCGGCTGCGAGTTTTGCTTTCTCATGGGTGGCTAGTCAGGAACAAAACTGTCACGTTATGAGACTCATTGTTAACTAAACTTGTGTTTTATTGAAAAGGAATTGATTGTCGTTGTTCTTCATCCTTCAGAAGGGTTCATGTCATTTATCTTTAGTTTAGAAGACTTCCCAGCCACCCTGATGAAATCAGGTGGCTGGCCAGCCTCAACTACTGTCGCGATGTAAATCGCTTACGGGCTCAAGCCTAGTTGCCCCTAACAACACCTTCCCCTGTAGAGGTGCACGTGACTAAGATTGCAGCACCCCACACTCACACCACACACACCCAATCCCGGTCAGTGTCGGACCATAATATTTTCGGCGTAGAATCTTCTACGCTTTTCATGAGTGAGTATTTCTCGTTGGAACTGCATGCCGCGTTTGATGTTACATAGACTCTTCTTGGATGTTCTGGCAATTCTGCTTAGGGCGTGGAGGTAGAATCTTCTATGCGATCCGTTCACACGGATGGAGATGTGCCCAGACGTTTATCTGAGAAGTGCGATAGGGTAGGTAGATCATTCTATCTGGGCTATTCCACCTTGTTATATACGTGGATGAATGCAAGTAGACGAGACTTCCGTAGGAAGCCTTTTCTATGTGGCATACTCCACGCAGCCGCTTGTTCGTGGGGTGGTTAATGAGATAGACTTTTCTATCTCGTACCTTCTACCTAGAGCCCGCCACGAGGATGCGGGTGGGCTCTGTACGTAGACTTTTCTATAGTGCGGACCCTTGAACTGCCGGTGCACACGTAGACTTTTCTTGGCTATGAGCAAGTAGGTAGATTTTTCTATACGCGCGCAATTCCGTACCAGTACCGCAAACCTAGACTACTCACCTTATGTAACAACATAGGCCGGGTAGAATTTTCTACGCATTTATATTCTAGGTAGGGGCTGCTACATGTAAACTCTGCCATGTGGCCTATGCCGCGCAGGCGGTTAAACTTCCCACACCTCACCTATGGACTTTTCTACCCAAAGTCCACTAGGTGGCAGGCTTGTACGCTTTTGTGTATATTCTTTGTAGGTGGACTTTCTGCGTGCAAAAAGTTCTTATTCAGGTAGGTGGGCATCTACGTAGACGTCTCTATCTGACCTGTGCCATGCGAACGCTTGGCCCAGCCACCCCCTCAAAATTTGTCTGTAGTATTGTTTTTATGGGAACTGCCTTGATGGATGGAGATAGCCACTGCTACAAGAGTTGTGTGCTAAATATGTGCCTTGGGGCTATCGGCTTTTGTACGTGGTATTTTCTTTGTGAGGACAGCGACTCGCCATTACACCCTCACACCCAAGTCCGTGTGAAGGCGACACAGGTAAACTTTTGCTAGACCCTAAGGGATCTCCCGAGCAGTGGACTTCCTAGGTAGAGTTTTCTGCCAAGGTGTTCCTCTCGGCACATGGACCTCCCGCGTCACGTAAGCAGACACTTCCATGTGCAAGTGTGATGAGGAAGGTAGGTAGACTCACACTTCCTCTGCACCACACTTCCTCTGCTGTGAGGACGGGCGGATGAACCTTCTGCGTGGACGCTTCTATGCAGTCTGTGGGCCGTCCGTTCCACCCAAGAGATGACATGGTCTAGATAGATGCTCCTATCTCGGACTTCACACATTCTGTATGTGGGATGTGCGAGTAGATTTCTCGAGGTGGCCGGTGCCATGTGGATGCTTGACCATACTTTTTGTGTGTGTAGATGTCTTCCCCGGACTCATAGATCTTGTACGTGTAGGACACATATACCTCGCCGCTGGAAGAAAAATAAACTACTACTACTACTGTACTACTACGACTAAGTACTAGGTACAGTACTTACCTACTAGGACATACATACGCAGCTCCCGAAGAATTTTTGAGTAGAGCTTCCATGCGGAGAATGAAAATCACTTTGTATGTAGAATTTCTACGAGGCCTGTGCCATGAGTTGGCTGGAAACTTCTAGGCGAAGCGCTGTGGAAATGTCACGGGAATGAGCGTTCTACCTGGAGTATGACTGGACGTAGGTAGATCTTCTCGGACTGGGCCTTGTCACGATTAGTACGTGGGTGATACAAGTAGACTTTTCTACGTTGGGTCCGCTGCTGGTATATGTAGACTCTCCTACGTGTTGTGGCTGTCGGACGCCTGGGCTCGTCATGTTTGATCATTGAACTTTCTATACGGAGCATGGCATTGCATAGGTAGGGTCTTCTATGCACCTAGGCGGTTGGACATGGTTTTCCGCCGGTGGAATAAACAAGTCTGGCTCCGGTGTGACTTTTCTATGTGGACTGCGCCGCTCAATACCACCGAGCATGAGGACTCCTCATTCCACCACGTAGAATTTGCACGGTGGGCAATCCAAGCAGATAGATCTTTCTATTTGGCTTGTGTCTTGCATACTCTAGGACTTTCTGTCCCTGCCCGAGATATTACATAGGTAGAATTGTCTACCTCGGGACCTCACACGCCTAGTAGCAAGGTATACTACACTCTCTACCTTGTGAGCTGAAAGGAAGGAGCCTTCCATGTAGACATTTCTATATGCCAGGCGTAGAACTTTCTACGTAGCCACATTACCTATGCTGCTATGCAGCTAGACTTTGCTACCCGTCTCCATGGCACCGTTATTCCACGTACAATCCCAGTAGAAAAATCTACCTCAATTCCACTGAGCACCCGAGCGAGATGAGCAGCGCCTAGCCCGCCGTTGCTTAATGATAGTTTTTCTTTCTTCCTTACCGTATTACAGTACTCAATTAGCATTTACATGCTTACAGCAACTACTTGGCCTTACAGTAAGCTAGACGCCCGTATTAATATTTCGTAGTCGCCAGCCAGTTGTTAGCATACTCGCTTGGACAGTTACTCCAGAGGTCGCACGACATCGTCCCAGATAAAAGAAAAAAGGACACCAAAAAAAAAAAAAAAGGAAAAAAACGCCAGCCATATGAGCAGAGGTCCAAACCGCAATCAACTGCCATCCCTAGAAATGTCTGCCGGCCTCTTGCACGGAAAGCATTTTACATGACAGGGTAGCAAGTGCTACCAAGGGCATTGCACGGGGCGGATGCAGGAGTTTTGGCAGTCCCCGAGCGAGGTAGGTGTAGGTAGAAAAGTCCACCTGCAGACGAACCGCGGGTGCCGGGGTAGGAACGTCAAGCTGTTCCGAGGCCCCCGTATGGAGATCATACGCACGATCCTACCCACCTAGAATTTTCTACTTGCTTGCGCCTAGACGAGCCTACCTAGACATCTCACAACTAGAGAAATCGTGACGGATTCGGACAGTTCCCGTATCCGCCGGGTAGCCAGCGCAGATTTTACGGCGAAAGTCTGCCTGCATGCCGCATGTCTCTGGCAGAAATTTCTACTTCCACGTTCCGTATGATTCCGTGAAGACAAGATAACGGCCAGGCGGCAGTGCTCGACTGAGCCTCGATCGGAACACTTAAAGCGACGTTCAGCCTGGTAAATAAGTACCGTACTGCACTTAACTTCTATGTACACCTTGCGCATCTTTGACGGCCGCGATTTACGCCCTTCCACATCCCAATTTAAGCCGGGGCGCTTTCTCCGCCCCGTTGCGGGACAGATGCCCGTATAGATAACCAATATCTGTAGATTCGCCCAGGCCAGATACAGTACCCTCAATGCTGCTATTGTGGAATAGCAGCAGCCCGTCGATTTCCCCGAACTCTCTACTTCGGCCATAAATGAGCACCCGATCGGTCCGCCAACGAGCAAGTCGCCTCTCATAACGCCAAAGTTCGAGTCTCCTTGCGTACACGGCTGCTCCTCCTCTGGCCGCCCTTCTGAGAGGTGCGGGCATTCAAGTGGAACCCCATGTTCCGCGGTACTTCGCTTAGCGGGCCTGGGCGGCTGGTGCCCGCAGGGCGGGATCTGCTCATTTCGCTTCGAGAGCCCCGTCCGTTGCGAGAAGTACTAGTTCATCATCGCGCCTCAGCGGGAAGGGCATGCCAACTGGCTTCGAGGCACTCGCAGTGTACCACGCGTGTCTTGCAGCTACGGTCGAAGCGCGATCCGGATTGGGAAGCAGTTGGGTGCCCGCCCACATGCGGAGGGCCACCGTTGTTAGGATAAGCACAGACCCCCGCCACGACTGTGCCCGAGTCGCCTACCTGCCCAGCAAGTCAGCTTCGGGAGCGCTGTTGAAGCGCTGCGTCACTGACACGATTGCCCGACGGGGCAGATTGGGGTAAATAGCGCCTGTTGACGGCGCCACAAACTTCAGCATCAGAGCCAGCTCAAGGGACTCACGCCCGCGGCCTGCGCCTCCAACACATTGCTGGAGTTTGATGTTCTTTCCATCTAGAGTAATATTGGCAAGGACGCATGTCTGTATGTACCCGCTGCGAGATGGTCGAAGCCATTATCACGGCTCGCGACAGGCATTTACGGCAGCACGTTGCATAGGCGCTCTACGGCTGAGCAAAGCGACGGCAGTCCCCCGCGTCAAAAACAGCGCTGCAGCCATCATGGCCACCCAGCCGGTTGCGAAATTGCCGCCAGAGAAAGAGGCAACCGCCCCAATAACAGCGTCCGATTCCGTCGCGACAACCTGTCGCCATCTGCTGAGCAGAGAAACTCCATGCCAGATCACGTCTCTCTGCGAGGTGGTTGCGGCTTGTGTAGGCTGCCGATACGTCTAGGGACATGCAGATAGTAGCACTCGATGAAGTAGAGGCTGTGCGATGCTAACAGTCCCTGTGGGATCTGGCTAGCATGAGGTAATCTGTTGCAGCCTGCGCCAGGCCGCAGGGAACTTTCACTGGCTGCGGCAACCACCTGGTGGTACCCCAACACGAACAATCATCACGCTCCCTGACGCGGACAAGCCAGCCAGTACTTTTCAACCCTGACAAGGCACACAGAAGCGAAATGGCGCGAGGAGCAGGGTCAGATTCGAGCGCTAACTCCGGTGGAGATCTTGCAGCCGCCGCTGCGGAGGCAGTGCGCGACCGGGAAGTCACAAGAGGAATCCGCCGCCTCGTGCTCCATCCCCGTAATCAGTCACGGGCCTGGGAAGCCAGCAATGAGGACAAGCGACACGGCGAACATCATGTCTCTCAGGAGCGCTGTGGCATCTTTGTTGGTTCGCCTTCGAAGGGTGCTCTTGCAGTTTTAGCACTTGTGGACGTCTTCCCAGGCTGGCTACGTAGTCTCCATATCGAAGGCTCGAATCCAGTAAAACGTGTACTTAAAGCAAGCACTAACGCGTTGTCCTTGAAAGCAAACGGCATAACTTCTTTGGTCTAATGCTTCCTTACGTAGAGTACCCCAAGCGACAACATCCTTGGATCTATCTTCAGCCTTTAGCTCTGCCATCTTGCGGCTGTCAATCCTTCCAAGACGCGCAGTACCTGTAACAGCTGTACCTTGGTCCCTCAAGAACTCGAAGAGCTCAGGGGTGCTAAAGATATTGTCCATATAGCGGTGATACGCGTGACTTATGGACGGAGGAGCCGGCAGTCGACTAAGGAGATCGATAACAATTTCTTGTGTTGGAGCTAGCTCCGGGTATAAAGAGGCGTCGTATCCGACCGGTCCACTGCCTTTTGTGTGGAAGGACCATCGAAGGAAGTATCCTGAGTCAGCAACTACCCATACCTTGTACCCCTATTGGCATGGGCTTTGCAGGAAGATGGACAGTTTCAGTGCTCTTGCTAGTGTACCTCACCATAGCTTCGTCAACGCTACCCTCAGGCGCTGGCTTCCAGTATCGGGTTGATGTTTCTTGTAAGTGGTTACTCCAATTTTCGATCTTATTGAAAACCCCTTGTAGAGGCTCCATAATATCCCAGACACAAAAGCGCCCGTAGAGAAGTTGAAAACGATTTCGTGACACGAATCTAGCAATTCGGTGTACTGGATTAGTTGGAGCGGTACTCCAGTAGTGCTCGAAGCGTGGTTCGACATGGATGGACATGTATACAAACATCCCAAAGAACAAGTAGATCTCTGCGGCGTGGGTTGGCTTCCAGGCATGCTGTCGACAGTGTGCCAGGTAGCTCGATATAGCGTACGTTCATGTATTCGGTCCATTCGTCGAGCATGTGGATTAGGCAAAACAGTCTAAAAATGTTAAGTAGGCTATCCTGAGGCAGGTCTGTCGAGATACGACGGAGGAAACCCTCCAAAGGAACTAGCTTAAAGGTGGACGTTGCGGGCTCGGTCAATAGATCGCGTAGGTTTGGCTTAGGTAGAGGCTTTAGCGGGGACGACACGGGCGTTGGAACGGGCGTTTGGGCCGCCTGAGCAGTTGATTTAGTGGTGATCTTTCGCTGTTTAGCTGGTCGACACCCACCAGCTCGACTAGTGGCCTTTCGTTTTCCACCTGCCATCTTGACGTTCAGTATTCCAACCTTCACAGAATCTGTTACAAAGAGTGATATGGTTACAAGATAATTAAGGAATGGCTCCTACTTAGAGGATTTTATTGCCTCACAAAGATACAATTTGCATCATCCTCATCACTTCTAGCCAACTCCCATTGACTTCTAGTCCTGCGAATACCTGGTTGCATCCTCCGGCCACTGTAGCGCACACCTGTTGTCTTCCCAGTTCTAAGAACTTTAGAACATCTACCTGCCCGTTGCCGGGTCGAGGTGCCAATTTGGCTACTAGTTTGTGTGATGAATTCTTGAGGCGCTTTTTGTGCTCTCTTGGCAAGGGTTGACTTATTGAGACTCCCTTGCGGTCGGCCTCGCCTTCGCTCGCTTAGTCGACTAGCAGATTGGTTACTGACTGTAATAGCTAACCTCATTGGAACTACCTGCACAGTGTTCTTTGGTCGTCCGCGTAATGCTGTAGCAATTTTTGGGTCAAGAATTCGTCGGTATGGATCTTCTGATACCGATTCCCGAAGTCGCCAGCGTGGGTGGACCTCCCATTTAGTAAAAGGTGTTGCAGAATCTAGCTTTGCATAGACTTTATGATAGCAAGGGATTCCAAGTTCGATCGAAACCGTACAGTCATCGTCGCAAGGTCCAATAGAGTCTGGAAAGGGATTCTTACCCGTCGGCAGAAACTTGCGAGCAATACGGTATTGCTTATTGATTAGCCTAAGTCCCTTCGAGGATATAGTTGTTCGCAGTTCACCAAGATAGTTGCCAATCGAACCTAGGTATTGGGGAGCAGTGAGGACGTCATCCTGTCCACACGCATCCGTAAAGGCACGTTCTTGGTCATGTATCATATCCTGCATTGCCTCGACCAGTCGGTACAGGTGGCTCATGCCGTTCAAGAGATAGCTTTTGACATTATTATTGCTTGCTTCTGTGCCAGACGTAACACGAATACTAAAGTTACGATAATGACGGATAAAGCACCGTGCCCATTGAGCACTGACAGGCAGATAGGTCGAATAGAGGTATTGTAGAATCGCTCGCTGGTCGTCGAACTCTTTGCAAAGATCTCTCCATGCTTGCTCAAATGCTTTCTCTGTCTCAGCATGGAGAACCCGTTTCCACATTAAAACAACACCCTGGTAGGTATGAGGAATATAATCACGAGTTGAAGAGTCTTCGATCAGATGTTCATCTGTAGCGCCGAGCCTAACCTGCGCCTCGGGGGGAACATCTCCGTTATCACTAGCGCTAGGGCTAGCACTCTCCTCACGTTCGCCCGTCCACTTAGTCTTCGATTTAAGCAAGACGTTTGAAGGGATATGATGAATGCAAAGCTGTTGCTGTATATTTGGGAGCCGATCATTAAGAGCAGATTTCATTGCCTTATCGAAGCCTGTGATAAGAACATCAGGCTGCCGAATCGAGTGTTTTGTAATAAGTTCGTGAATGCTCTCTGCAAGGAATTGGAATCCCTCTCTTCTCTCGTTATCTATTAAACCAAATGCAGCATTGAATACTGTCCCGAGACAGGTTTGTCCAGTAGCTTGGAATAAAGGAAGCTTGAAGCGATTAGTATTATATGTGTTGTCAAAGCTGATAACCTCGGGGAAGCGCTTCCACATCTGTAAACAGTATGGAAAGGTCCAGACAAGGCCAAGCAGTCTGTCTGGGTCATCATCAGCCCACTTGGCGATATATGGGACTTTTTTCTCATCAAAAAGTCTGATCAATGCCGCAGTAGATGTATAGCCCTTAAGTTTCTCCCGGTTGATGAGCGAACGGGCGTTATAAATATCCTTCCGCAGGAGTGTAGTATCAGGGAATTGCTCCTCAACGATAGCAGCTACATCGCTGGCTCGAATACCCGCTCGACGGCTTGCTGACTCGATGGTTGCTTTAACTGGCGTGGTAAGTCGTCGGTGGGAAAGGTGTGCGGACGGCGTAATACTCCGTGTATGGTTGTGTTGATGATGTTTTGCATCTTTATGTTGTCGGAGAAGCCACTTGCCTTCCTCTAAAGCCTCGGCAATTATCATCCATTCGCATCCACACTTACGAGTCCTTCGGTTTCGAAGACCAGAGCCCCCTGTAGCTCGAGATTGCCCAAACCGATCACATTGAATCGAGTACCTAATTAACCGTCCTTTATAAGAGTACTTGTTCCGTCGAACAATGCCAAACCCGTTCTCCTTTGCAAATGTATTTATTGTCTTAAAGAGAGTTTCAGCCGAGGATGCTGCGTCACCTGGAATTAATGGGTTGGGAATTGGCTCCGGAGCGGGGGATAGAGACTGTCGCATAGGTGATGAATTAATATTCTCGAGAGTTGGTGATATTCGAGGAGGTTGTGTGGGTAACGTACGAGGTGGAGAGTATGGTGGAGGAGAGTCATATGGTTCAGAACTTAAGGGTGACCACCCCCATCTCTCTCGCCAAGCTTGTACCCGTTCATATGATCGAATAAGATCTATGGTTAACCTCCGGCCTTCGCCGATAATCTCTCGTATTATACTCATTGCGGATTCGAACTCGGGTCTTGTCCTTGTTGGGGGTTGCTGTGCGGATGAGGGCGATTCAGGAGGTTCGGGGGCAAATGGATCCCCCTCTGGGCCGGGTATAAGCACTCTGACACGCTAGCTTTGTCCAGTTCCACGGATAAAGTCATTTTGGAGATATATTTCATAATCGGATCGAAGGCCCCATGCAGGCTCGTGGAGGCCTTGTGAGCCGTGAGGGTGTGGAAGACTTGAAAGTGTTTGCGGGAAAGAGGCGAACAGGTTATCAAGTGCATTTTCGTCTCGAAGTCCGTAGAACCGACTGATACTCGCCGCAGAGCTACTCGCGGATTGCGGTCGATCTTCGACTAGTGAAGGACTGGATCTACCTTGCCGACTGAGCTGTTGTTGCGTTTCTCGGTGCAATTGATCGCCTGGACTGGGGCTTCGCTGCCTGCGAAGATTTGCGCGATGTGAAGGACTTGATGTAGACATGTTGTGAACGCGTCCTTGCAGGTCTCGGGAACAGGAAAGGCGTTTGTATGTGAAAGAATTGGCCGCCCTTTCTTCAACGTGAGGTGCTGTACTATAGTTTATCTAAAACCTAAGGAAAAGGAGAAGGCAAGCCCCAGACTCACGTCGACTACGCGACCATGTGGTTGCTGCGTGGCGGCTTAGGCGAAATGAACTAATTTACACAGAGGTGAGGTGAGATAGCCTAGGTACTTGCAGCTGGGGCGGCAGAATCCTACGTCTGTTAACAGGAACAATGCGACCAATCAGAAGTGGTAAAAATCATGCCCGTGTAAGAGTCATGCCCGTGTAGCCAAAGTGTCATGCCCGTCTAGCAATTCCCTTTCGCATATGTGCCTACCCTGAATCACAACCCATCGCATATAAAATTCTGATGAAGCATGAGGCAATCGGAACAACCTGTTTCTCAGCATGGAATCATCCAACTGTCTCCAGCCTCTTGATGAACTTCAACCACATTCCCTTGAATAGCTACATTCTTTGAGGAGGCTGAAATAAACAGGCAGCTCTGCGGTGCATAAATATCTACGTTGGAAATGCACGAGTTCACGGTCTCCTTTGTTCCTTA
>NW_011942157.1:8344-11257 GCF_000187425.2 Metarhizium robertsii ARSEF 23 | reverse complement strand
TGTACAATTTTGCCCATGTATGAGCTCAAACAACGACCTCACTGAGTGGAAGCCACCGTTGGAATCATGGGAGGACAAAATCCAATCCATCGATACCATAGAAAAGGTAGCCGATGGGAGACTGGTGTCGTATGTTACTTGGGTTAACGGAAAAAAGACGAAGCAGGATATTTACGTGTTATTTAATAACTGCCCACAAAAGGTAAGACCATTCTGTGGAAGCGAGGGGAACGCCGGCTGACCGCGAGAACAGACATTCCAGTACCTCGTGGGGCACATAGTAGTTAGGCCGGAAACCAATACTCAAGACGAAGCGGCGGCCTTATTCTAGAACCATCTGTGGAGGCGTACTGGGAATGTATAAGGCGCTGTTATCAAGTTATGGCGTATGTATAACTATTTCCTTTTCCTTTCCTTCTTCATCTTGATAGTAAGCAGCTTAGAGAATAGTTAGTTGAATCAACTCGCTAGAGGCCATTCACAGGGTTGACCAATACGTCCACTTTGGCAATGTCGCTACATCTCGCGTTGAAGGCATTCACGGTATTATAAAAGATTGTATTGGGACTTCGCAACTGGACCTTTTTGAGGTATGGCGTCAAATCAAGAACGCTATACTAAACCAGCTACTAGAGCTTACGCATTGTTAGTAACACCAAAAGACTCAGATATCTATTGAGATTTCCGGAAACCTCTATAGCATCGTGCGAGTTTGGGTTTCATTAGAGGTGTTGACTTGGTGTGAGTCATGTACCAAGACATGATGAGTCACTGCCTAGTGGCACTGGCCGTGCCACTAGGTCTTATATGTATGAGAGCTGTCAGCCATAATGTAATAGAAGTAAGTTCAATCACAACAAGGGGCTATACATACGAAAGGTTGAAGAACAGCGAAAATTAATAGATGCTGAAAACCCACCCCTCTCACGACCTTGTACAAGGAGATTTACAGCATCAAATGGGCTATCTTGTGTCCACCTGCCGGATAAAACTGCCTCTGTTCATTGAAACACGCAAGCGTTCTGTCAACAGAGTAGCAAATGGCAACAGTAGTTATATACGCCGGCCTTCAGGCAGCAGTATTCCGAAGGTATTAAATATCTTGAGTTTCTAGGGTTTAGGAGGGGGAACAATAACAAGAATAATGTTTTTGTGAAGAAGCTTAGTTAACAATGAGTCTCATAACATGACATAACATGAAATCATCGAGTTAACGCAGCCATTGATGCTAAGCTTCCTCTGGCCTCAGATGAGTTTCATACCCATTGGCAATATAAGAGAGAGGGTCAACCTATTCACCTTATCGAACCTCAACGGCTTGAGAGATATCGAAAGGAGGGCTCCCGGGTACCTATATCAAGCACACAGCGGGAGAAATGGGCTTTCGAAGCCATGGAACAACGCTGGAAAATGCCGTCAAAGAGTACAGCATGTGGTGTTATTGGACATACTAGGGTCTCAAAACTATGCCATCAACGATATGAATACCTTGAAGCTGAATCCTTAAATGTTGAGCCCGAAAGGGATTTCTCACCCACCGATGAGACATTGTTAGAATTGCAGCTACTACAAGCAACTGTAAGGGAACGGCCCCGCCTTAGGGCTTAGATACCTCGACTCAGAGCTTCTGCCGGGAGCTCTTACTCTTCTTGTGAACAATCGCTTTATCCAAGTCGCACTCGACCTTGCTCGTGCCCTTGTATCGTCACAAAGTACCGTCACAGCAACAACACGGCCCTCACGTCTCTTCTGCATGGATGCCAGGATCAACGCTCGCCTCTACAAGAAGTCTGGGTTCCACAAACAAGGCCACTCTGGCAGGCGGGAGCGAGATTCAACATGAAGCCGGCCGTCCAAGACTGGCAGTAATCTTGTTGGCTGTTGGCTCAATTGACAAATTAACAATTGAATAAGGATAGAGCGAAGTTATGGGAAATCATATCGGCAAAACCGTCCCAAAATCCTCACCCCTGGTGGAGAACCCTAATACTTCTGGGCTACATCTCGTCGTGAGACAACCATGACCAGCCTCCATTTAAAAGTGGAGGAGCAGCGCCTTATATGATGCCGCAATAACATCTCTTGGCATTCCTTCCTTGTTCATTGGCTGCTTTTAGAGTTTCGAGTCATTCACCTCGTACAAGTCGAAGTGCAAAGAAATATATTAACCAACACACTTTTACTTCTACGCTCACAGCGACAACTATGCCTGCTCAGTGTTGGTTAACGCACACATCTTGCAGCATTTGATGGGCACAAGGTATCGCATTTTCGCCATCATATCTGATGGTGTTTCACGAACGATGCAAGACGCCCTGGCTGCGAAAAATATAAGCCTGATCAAGGAAACGCCTCTGCCACTTCACGCAAACAGCATCCCATACTACGAGGGATGTCTCTTAAAACTAGCGGCCTTTAGATTGCACGTATACGATTCTTCGATTCAGAGACTCCTGGTACTTGACGCCGACCAACTAATACTTCGAAACCTGGACATGATTTTCGACACTCAAATGACGGATTTTATGGCTCCAACCGCTTATTGGATAAGCAATGATACCATTACTAGCACTTGTATGTTGATCCAGCCGGGCAAACCGATGTGGGATAGGGTCAAGGCTGCCGCGAAAAGTATAAAGTCTGACAAGTACGACATGGACCTTATCAACGACCTATTTGCCGAGCGGGGAGATCGATTGAGCGAGAGATATGTGACCCTCAATAGTCACTGGGAAGATTGGAACATTCCCCTGTGGATGGGTTCTAGGTCGTCTAATGGCACTGCGACAGACCAACAACTACGGGCTTTGTATGACCAAGCGGCTATCATTCACTTCACTGCTGCTGGCAAGCCATGGATGCACGACACTCAGGCGCTGCGGGAGCACTGGCATACATGGGCAAAATTGTACA
>NW_011942157.1:6208-8244 GCF_000187425.2 Metarhizium robertsii ARSEF 23 | reverse complement strand
CTTAGTTGCCAACGGGTACATCCCAGCGTAAACTTAGAAATGCACCCCAGACGACCTCAAGATGGTAAACAAACCCGATGATTGTAATTATAATCAAAAGCATGCAGGATCCCCACAAGTTGTATAACCGTCGCAGCAACAACCAATATATGAAACAACTGATGCGATGCTCCGTAAAAGTCAAATCTGCCTGGCTTCAAACACTCGGGAAATCTCGTCTACGGAATTTAGCAAGCCTTCTTTCCCCAAGTTCTAACAAAACTCACCGTGTATATCAAAGCACCCAGCGCCAAACAAGCCCCTTCAGCAAGATAATAAGGCATCCCTGACTGTCTAATCATTTGCGAGAGCCCAAATAAACAAACACCATGGATCAGAGGCGCAAAGCCAGATAAGCCGGTTCCCGCAAAGCACAAAACTCGAAACTTGCGCCACGAGCGGCCTTGAAACCTTGGACTTAGAAGAATGCACACATCGAGGACGCCAAGAGTAGCAATCTACACATCTGGTAAGTTTACATACGAACAAGTAGGGGACTGAATCTTCGGTACCATAGTCCAGTAAATAATTCGTAGAGTACCCTCGCACCAAAACACCATGTATATACCGGAAATAAAATCGCCCAAAGTAAGTAATATGATGCCAACGAAGTCGATTCGTAGCCATATACTATCCACGGATTTGGAATGGTTCGTCAACGTGTGATAACAAGCCGAGAAGCAAAGGCATACGACGGCAGTGATAATGAAAAGCGTAAAGATAATGTCGTCTTGGATGGTAATATTGGCGTACTTTGCGTGAAGGTGTCGCAAGATAATGCCCTCGCCAATTATGAAGGCTAGAGCAGGCAAGAGGTGGCTATAGATATTTACGGACTCGTTGTGCAAGTAGAGCAGACTGCGGAACGAAGCGGCGACGGAGCCAGACGCAGGTCGGTAACCTTGTTTAATGTGCTTGTTGTCTCGGCACCATTGGGGGATGTCTTCGTAGGAGAGAAGTGGTTGGTATGCAGTAGATATTTGTCCATTTGTTGCTGTGTCGTGTGTTTGGGTTGTTAAGCTGTCGTTTGTTGTGACGATTCGACGGGGTGATGGTGAAAGACGAAGGCGGAGAAAGGATGTTATCTTGCTCAACATTTGGTACAGTAATATAACGAAATATTCTTCTGAATGATTGAATGGAAAAAATGGCCAAACTTGGCCTTGTTGGTGATTTTCTGAGAAGTGTTCAGCGCCGGACCAGAGGGTACTACGGAGGCTCAAAACACGACCGCCAAGAATGAGACAAGCTAAGATGGCGCCCATTGTTCCTGATGTTATAAAACAGTCTTATTTGTAAGCTTGCAGACTTAAATGACAGAGTAACAGAAACGGCTGGTAAGATTTTTGACAACCAAACAAAGAACACTCAAGGCATGGGCAGTGATTGTCCAGTTCCGATCTGGCCAAAGCTCACGTGTGCTTCTGCGGGTGGACTATGTTAGTGCACTGAGATCTTTCAATGAAGAAAATAGATTATAACAAATATTTAAAACTTGTCAGATTTGTATTCAGAGTGCCCATGCCCGTATTTTGGAAAGAAGGCGATCCACCCAAACAGATTTAGGTCGCTTGAGTCAAATATCCAATTCAGGTCCTGGAATCATCCTACACTGGAATTTGACCTTGGCATGGCGATTCTTCTTGATATTGACGGCCCCAATCCCGTTATATATAAAGATACAGCAGAATGAAAGGATAATAAGCCAGGCAACAATGAGTGGCCCCAGAATAGCAAAGACGGCAAAGCCATATGACGCAGATTGGCACTCGTCGTTGCCAGCGAGGATTTTGGTGACGAGCCCGACTTACATTGCGGCCAGGACGATGGTGATGTAGACTGTCGGGCAAGCACCCAAGCAAAGTGGTCGTGGAAGAAGCCGCCGTACTGGTTCCAACGGGACATGTAGCCGCGGAAGGGAGTCTGTCGAAGTCCTAGCCGCTGGCATGTCTGTGCCGTGCCGCGTCGGACAGCATCGTTGCCAGGAGCGCAGCTGA
>NW_011942157.1:4644-6108 GCF_000187425.2 Metarhizium robertsii ARSEF 23 | reverse complement strand
TTGAGTTGATCGCCACCCTGACACCCGATAAAGTACGGTACACGTAGGGGGTTGTGTGTAAGTTGTACCCTGAAGTCCTCCCTAGATTCGTGTCCAGCTTAAAGGGGGATATGAACAGAGTCGATCGCCGTGGGAGAGAAGCAATGCATTGAGGGACCTCGCCGCAGTCTATAGGGGCTTGAGGCTCTTTGAAACATTGCTCGCAAAGAATCACGCCACGGGATTCGCCGGTCACAGGAATACCGAAGACTCTGGTGATACCGTACTCGTAGTTGTCCTGGAATGCTCTCCGTTTGCGCTTTCTAGGAAGGAGCAACGTTGCGCACTCGGTGCATGGCGTGTCGGGGAACTCCTTGTTCCAGCGGTCTTTAAATCTTTTCCTCATCCCTCGGAATCGTGGCGCTGCCTCCGCAAAAACCGTCTCCACGCGACGACGTCGAGGTCTGGCCCAGCCAAATTCGGCATCTTCGTCCCTGCTTCGACTTGCAGTATCAATAGTAATAGTGTCATCGTCTGTTGCAGTATGACCGCCGGTGGTATCTCCTGGGGGAAGCCGGCTCCGTTGGTTGACTTGCGTGTTAATGGAAAAAGTTTCCAAAAGGGCATGACTATCATCGTTGAAAAAAGATCGGACAGGGATTTTTATCATGCGCAAGCGGTCTTGTTGCTCGACAGAGGCGGCATTATAGCTATAAAATCGTTGCTGCCGACCTCCCGACATTATGAAAGCATGGGACAGCACAGCCAGATTACAGAGTATGATATGTTACGTGCGCCGAGCATAGGGAAGTCATAAACTAAAGAAAATTAGAATCAGTGCAGTTCTAAATATATAGAAAGAGCCAAAGCAAAGGATGCCGCTTATTCGTGTAGGTCATTTGCAATAACCATCTCCATCGCTCTCTGACTCGGCTTCCGACTGCGCTTAGAAGAAGGCTCCGGAAGGGTTCCAGTCGCTTGGCACTTGATCTGCAAACCACCTGGGGCAAAAGGTCCCACCATGGAATGGCCGTCTCGAGACTCGGCGCTCGGGAACCTCAAAATTAACAATTATATTCCTCCTGCTGCCATCACCCATTATGAGGGATGTGGAACTAACTCTTCCTGGAGTAAACGTGTCAGACACAGTATGAGACATCGACGCGGAACTCCCGCTGTACAAAGGAAAGCGCGAGTTACGCGGAGACATAGCCTCATAGGAGAGAGAGAATACTTGCCTTAGGCGGCTCTGCCGCGTCATTACCTGGAAGCCGAGCCTGACCGCGAATCATATATGCTGGACCAGCGTCCAACAGATCACCATAGAATGCGATACAAGAGCTCCTGTCTCCTGCTGTGACGTCACTGCTATCTTCCTCGAATTCATATAGGCATTACGATATGGGGAGTCTGGGATTCTACCTACATCAGCTACACGGGCGAGAACATTGAACCACGTAGACATTGTTGACAATGATTGTGGAG
>NW_011942157.1:0-4544 GCF_000187425.2 Metarhizium robertsii ARSEF 23 | reverse complement strand
ATCGTTGCCAGGAGCGCAGCTGAGATATTCGGCCCAAACCCTAACCCCCCGGCCCCAAAACGCCGGCTCCAAAAGGAAGGGGGGCCGGCTTGAGGAACATCCGGCCGGTCGTCCAGATGAGACGATATATCTATCCGATCCGTCACAATGATCTCCAGGCCGAGCAAGACCTGGTGGTGCAGAGGTCGCGGTGGCAGGGGCACACCGGCGACCCGGAGCCAGCTGCGGTGCTGGCAAGCCGGTGCAGGTCTAGCTCCCGCGCAACGCAGGCCGCGACATGCTGGCCACCAGAGGCCAAGTCACTGGACTCCTTGTGGTACGACGCGGGCAGGAGTGAAAGTAGCGATTTGTGGTCGTGTCGAGATGCGTCGGCGGTCTCCTCGTTCTCGCTCTCGAGAAGCTGGAGTAGAATGGAGCAGCCTGTTGGTAAAGTTGATAGCTTGAAACGGTCGACAACGACGGAGCGCACAATAGACGAATAATTGATGAAACTAGGCGTGGAAAGGGCGGGGCAGGAAGGCGGTCAGGGCCAAACTGAGAGCCGATAATAACACCGCCGGCAATGAAGATCTTAAAACATACATAGACCTTCTGGTTGTCGCCGTTGGTTTGATCATCTCGACCGAACGCCCTGTGTCACCTCAACGGCCTCAAACTTGATCAGGTGCCAATGGCCATCTGGTCTGTAATGGGACAAGCGAATAAGACAGACTTGGCGTTGAAACAAATCAGAATTGCTGTCGTGATGTTGACGCCACAATAGTACCAGTAGCGGTCGTAATAATAATATTTTATATGTGAGTGTTATAGCTATTCGGAACCTATTTGTCTGAGACCATGACGTGTAATAACGCAGATTCTCAAGACGGCTCGTGGCTAGAGGGCGGCAAGTTCGAAGCTTGGAAAATGCAAGTGGCGCCACTTTAGGACCTAGATAGCTTGAATTGGAGCTTCCTTTGGATGCTCCTACTCTCCCTGTGAACAATCACGTCGCACTGGACCCCGCTCCTGCCGTTGTACCGTCACACCGTCCTTGTATGAACGGCATCCGTGGCTGGTGTGACGGTACAAGGGCACGAACAAGGTCGAGTGTGACTTGGATAAAGCGATTGTTCGCAAGGAGGGTAAGAGCTTCCAAAGGAAGCTCTGACTCGAGCTATCTAGGTCCTAAAAGTGGGACTGTTCCCTCACAGCTGGCTGAATTGGCTACAGATTGCTGAAGCGTGGTATTGATGATGCATGTATCTCTCGTTCTGATCACACCGTTTATCTGAGAGGCATTCGACCGACATGCATACTCTTTACATGATGTTCGAGACAGCCCACTCGCGATATGCACTATTAAGCAAGCGGCGTAAAGCCAGAAAAACGCGTCTACGTCAAGGGGGCAGCATGACTATTGATGAGGGACAATGTGAAGGGCCTCTACTAAGTTGATTCAACTAACTAGTCTCTAAGCTGTTTACTATCAAGATGAAGAAGAAAAGGAAGTATACATACGCCCTGACATAATCACGGTGCCTTATATCTTTCTAATATGCCTCCACAGAAGGTTCTAGAATTAACTTGCTGTCGTGAATTGGTCATAGGCTCCACAGCCGCCGTTCAAGCGGCTTGGCCCGTTATAAATGGCCCGGAACATATGTTATTCAGTGGACTACAGGGACTGCTATATAGGAAATGACGGACGACAACCGTTTCGCAAGCATGAGGCAGCTTCTGAAGTTGGGAGTTGGGGACCGTTTATGCGTGTTGCTCGCCGGGCAACGTGATTGGTGTATTGATCAATATATTGAGTCCCCTATGTGTCCGTTGTTGGTTCAGCTGCTGTCACGTTATGAGACTCATTGTTAACTAAGCTTGTTCATAAAATTCATTATTCTTGTTCCTTTTTCCCTCTCTATCTTTCAGAAGGATTCATGCCATTTATCTTAAGAAGACTTCCCAGCCATGAAATCAGGTGGCTGGCCAGCCTCTCAAACTCCTGATATCAATGATTTTATGACATCCAGCAATTACGTCAAGTCTGCTTGTTCAATCAACAGAGGCAGCCTTATCCGACATTAGCCCGACCACACTCACACCACACACACCCAATCCCGGTCAGTGTCGGACCATACTATTTTCTGCATAGACTCTTCTACGCTTTTCATGAGTGAGTATTTCTCGTTGGAACTGCATGCCGCGTTTGATGTTACATAGACTCTTCTTGGATGTTCTGGCAATTCTGCTTAGGGCGTGGAGGTAGAATCTTCTATGCGATCCGTTCACACGGATGGAGATGTGCCCAGACGTTTATCTGAGAAGTGCGATAGGGTAGGTAGATTATTCTATCTTGGCTATTTCACCTTGTTATATACGTGGATGAATGCAAGTAGACGAGACTTCCGTAGGAAGCCTTTTCTATGTGGCATACTCCACGCAGCCGCTTGTTCGTGGGGTGGTTAATGAGATAGACTTTTCTATCTCGTACCTTCTACCTAGAGCCCGCCACGAGGATGCGGGTGGGCTCTGTACGTAGACTTTTCTATAGTGCGGACCCTTGAACTGCCGGTGCACACGTAGACTTTTCTTGGCTATGAGCAAGTAGGTAGATTTTTCTATACGCGCGCAATTCCGTACCAGTACCGCAAACCTAGACTACTCGCCTTATATGACAACATAGGCAGGGTAGACTTTTCTACGCATTTATATTCGAGGTCGGGCCCGCTACATTTAAACTCTGCCATGCGGCCTAACCCCCGCAGGCGGTTGAACTTCCCATATCTCACCCATGGACTTTTCTACCTAGAGTCCGCTAGGCAGAAGGCTTGTAGGCTTTCGTATATATTTGTTGCAGGTAGGCTTTTCTGCATGCAAAAACCTCTTATTCAGGTAGATAGGCATCTCTACGTAGACGTCTCTCTCTGACCTGTGCCATGAGAACGCTTGGCCCAGCCACCTCCCCATTTTGTCTATACCATTGTTTTTATGGGAATTGCCTCGAAGGAGGTAGATAGACACTCCTGCAAGAGTGTGTGCTATGTGCCTTGGGGCTATCGTCTTCTGTACGTGGGCTTTTCTTTGTGAGAACAGCTCACACCCAAGTCTGTGTGAAGGCGACTCAGGTAAACTTTGCTAGATCCTGAGGGATTTCCCGAGGAGTGGGCTGCCTAGGTAGAATTTTCTGCCAAGGTGTTTCTCTCGACACATGGACCTCCCGCGTCACGTAAGCAGACCCTTCCATGTGCAAGTGTGATGGGGTAGGTAGACCCTACTACACCCTTTGTGTGCGTAGAATTCTCTCCGTGGGACCTGGTGGTCCAGGTAAACTTGTCTACCCCTGATTCATAGATCTTGTACGTGTAGGGCATGCATACAGTAAGCAGCTCCCTAAGACTTTTTTTGTAGAGCTTTCCATGCGGAGAATAGGTGTTGGGTCAAGGCGTTGAATACGTATTCATCTGTTAGCACAAATTGATTCAGCCGAAGGCTGACTCTACATTAATCCATAAGTTTTCCGAATAATGAGGTTTGGTGCAGGCTTGACAAATAAGTTTCTATTGGTCCAAATTTTGTATGGGAAATCGCGAAAGAAGGCTGGATTGGTTGGTGGCTCTAGAAAAGGGGGTAAAGGAGACAAATAAGTTTCTATTGGTCCAAATTTTGTATGGGAAATCGCGAAAGAAGGCTGGATTGGTTGGTGGCTCTAGAAAAGGGGGTAAAGGAGACAAATAAGTTTCTATTGGTCCAAATTTTGTATGGGAAATCGCGAAAGAAGGCTGGATTGGTTGGTGGCTCTAGAAAAGGGGGTAAAGGAGACAAATAAGTTTCTATTGGTCCAAATTTTGTATGGGAAATCGCGAAAGAAGGCTGGATTGGTTGGTGGCTCTAGAAAAGGGGGTAAAGGAGACAAATAAGTTTCTATTGGTCCAAATTTTGTATGGGAAATCGCGAAAGAAGGCTGGATTGGTTGGTGGCTCTAGAAAAGGGGGTAAAGGAGACAAATAAGTTTCTATTGGTCCAAATTTTGTATGGGAAATCGCGAAAGAAGGCTGGATTGGTTGGTGGCTCTAGAAAAGGGGGTAAAGGAGACAAATAAGTTTCTATTGGTCCAAATTTTGTATGGGAAATCGCGAAAGAAGGCTGGATTGGTTGGTGGCTCTAGAAAAGTGGGTAAAGGACAGCCACCGTCTGTCGGTGCTTCTTTGTTTACAATCGTTTACAATCGCTAAATTTGCCCAGCGATCTGTTCGTTTGCTTGGCCAGCAGCCTTTCTTCCATTATTGAAACAGATGTACCGCATGGTTGTGTATGGATTATGATTCTAGGGGTAATATTAGTCCTAGATCTGAATTGGCAGTCCATTGCCCGTCTTGCGACCGAACAAAATCACCAAGTAATTTCGTTAGCAGGAGGAAATCTGCCAATCCAACTCCGGCCTGTCTGGAATGCCGGAACAACCGCAATTCCGAGGTAACTGACACCATTGATATACTGTATATGCCTCCCTAACCTGATCAAGCGTGTCAGGTCCAAAGATGCCGTCCTTACATTGAGAAAGC
>NW_011942156.1:110441-117208 GCF_000187425.2 Metarhizium robertsii ARSEF 23 | reverse complement strand
ATATTACCTTACTTATAAGAGATTAAAAGAGGTAATATAATATAAAGGAAGAAAAGTTATATAATTAATTAGGTAGGGTTTTCTTTAAAGGTATAAGATTATTTATAATAAGGGTTTAATTATAAAAGCTTAAAGTAATAGGGCTTAATTTAATAATAATCTTATAAAATATTAAAGGTTTTAAGTTATTATAAGAAAAGAAAAGAAAAGTAATTACCTTATATATATAAAAGGAACGCCTAGGCCTAGGGGCCTTACCTAGGCACATGTTCTAGCTGTGTAACTAATAAGTCATATATTATGTTCTAGCTGTGTAACTAATAAGTCCTATATTAGCGTGAAGCCCCTTTATTAGGCTTCACGATCTGTTAGGCCTTTTCCGTGTAACAGAGCGGAAGCAGCGAAAGAAACTACAAAACCGGCTTCAGCAACGACAAAGGCGTAAAATTCACGTACTTTGAACATTTTGCGCCTTTACAGTCTCCTTTTTAGCGCACGCCGCTCACAGGAGCAGCACACTTCGGTGTAGAGATGATGTATATGTTAGGGTTAGGGTTTTATCGTGCAGTTACTAGAGTGGATAAAAGAACAGATATTCAGATAAGGGACCAGGGTAAGGAAGGAAAGATAAAAGAGAGACAATAAACTATTACTTTCTAATTAATATTAGATATAACTTATTCTTAAATATATAATACGTAAACTCTAACCCTAACCCAAGCCATTACCACCGAGGATGTGGATGCATATGTGGGCCGCCAAGTTACCGGACAGCTTTCCGTGAAAACACAGCTCCGATTAGTCACGCTTCTTTAGACCTGTTATCGCAACCTCATCCCGTGATAGTCGCTTTCATCGCATCAATGGCGAGAGCAGAGCTGGCGCTGCAGACACTCTTCTATCTTTACCCAGTCCTCCTCACCCTTACCTTGATTGGAGCGCAATGTCTCTTGTTCTTCCGCAATCGGCGTCGAGAGGCGGCGCGCATCGCGAATCCCAGCCCATCCGACCATGAGCCAAAGCGACCGGAGCGCACTCGACGGATATGTGCCTGGCTGATATGGAGCCTCCAGCTTGTGCAGTCTGCCTTGTTACTTGCCAGCACCTCTCTGGCGGCAAAAGAGGCGCTCGCTGACCATGGCGAGGCTCCCGGTACGACTGCGTTTCCCTTCAGCGCATATCTGGTGAGTGCTCCCACGGGATGTGCATGCTCCAATGGCCCATTGACGTGAACCACAGGCCTCCTACGTCGCCGTTCTGCTTTACTTTCTGGCCGGATTGCTTCCTGATCCTCAAGGGCCCTGGAACCCAACTGCTGCGCATGGCTCGGCCTGGATCACTGGCGCCCTGATGGAGGTCGTTGTTGCTGCTGTCCTGTCTTCTACACAGACTTCTTTGGCTTGTCCCAAGACGTTTATCGATGCATTGAATGCTCTAGGGGTATCCAGAGTCGCCATCTTTGTCCTCATGGCGGCAGTTCTCATCTTCAGAGAATATCAGCTGAGACCGTCAGTGCCGAAATCTCTGCCCGAGGAACGCCAGTCCCTGCTGGAGAATGGCAACGGATCGTCCGGCAATTATGCCACGGTCCCAGATTCCAAGCCAGCATCAGACGCGGGCAAAACGCCACAGATGGCGGGTATGAGCTGGCTCACTTATGTGGCCAGTTTCCGAGTCCTGTTTCCGTATCTCTGGTACGACCGCCGTTGAATCAGCATCGTGACATCAAACGCAAGCTAACTTCCACCAGGCCGAAGGACTCCGTACTCTACCAGGCTGTTGTTGTTGTGTGTGTTTTTCTGTTGATATGCCAGCGCATCGTCAACGTCCTGGCTCCATTGCAGTTGGGAAACCTTGTCGACGCCCTCGGCAAAGGCGGCATACCGTACAAGGACATTATCCTTTTCGTCGCTTACCGCTATCTGCAGGGAAACCAAGGAGCCATCGGGGCCCTGCGGTCCGTCCTCTGGATTCCTGTGTCCCAGTCTCTCTTTCGTCGACTATCAACGGCGGCTTTTGAACACGTACTTGGCTTGTCCTTGGAGTTTCACCTGAACAAAAAGGTCGGCGAGGTCACCAGCGCGCTCAGTCGCGGCGCGGCCACCAACACTTTTCTCGAGGTTTTTTGCTTTCAGGTGTTCCCCATGATCTTTGACATCTTTTTCGCAGGCGTCGTCTTTTTTGTCAAATACGACGCCTTTTACACAGTCATTGTCTTCTTCATCATGTGGTCTTACATCTTTCTCACCCTGTACCTAGTCAAATATCGTGCCAGACAACGACGAGACATGACCACCAAGACGCGCGAAATGGAAGCCATCAGGACCGATGCCATCATCGCCTACGAGACAGTGCAGCATAACTGCGCCATCCCTCGCGAAACTCAAAGATTCAAGGACCATGTGCTCGTTTTCCAACGGGCCGAGCGCTTGGTGCAGTGGTCGCTCAACGGTCTCAACATCGTCCAGAGTTCCATATTCACCCTCGGCACCGCGCTTCTGGTCGCCGTGTCGGCATACAAAATCTCCATTGGCGAGCAGACGGTCGGTGGATTTGTCAGCTTGATCAACTATTTTGTCCAGCTTCAGGGCCCTCTCAACTTCTTTGGCACGTACTACACCATGCTTCAAAACAATCTCATCGAGGCCGAGCGGCTCCTTGACCTGGTAAGTCATTATCCCAGCCATGTCTGACAGCCAATTCAATTCTCAGCTTCTGACATGCCACAGTTCAAAGAAACGTCGGGCATTGTGGAAAAGCCAGACGCCGTCGCTCTACCTGCCGCACGAGGAGAAGTTGCCTTTAAGAATGTCAAGTTTGCGTATCCAGTGAAGAAGGGCGAGCCTGTTCTCGATGGTATCAGCTTTACCGTTGCCCCAGGTACCAAGACGGCCCTTGTCGGGGCATCTGGCGGCGGCAAATCAACCTGCTTGAAACTTCTTTTCCGTTTTTACGACGTCACCGACGGCGCCATCACCGTTGACGGCCACGATCTGCGGGATCTCAAGACCGACTCTCTCCGCAGAAACATTGGCGTTGTGCCGCAGGATACGGTGCTGTTTAACGCGACAATCATGTACAACTTGCTGTACGCCTCTCCAAATGCCACCGAGGCCGATGTCCACGAAGCATGCAAGGCCGCCAATATTCACGATAGCATCCTCAATTTCCCGGACGGATACGAAACCAAGGTTGGAGAGCGCGGTCTCAAATTGTCCGGCGGAGAACGCCAGCGGGTAAGATCTCCTGTTCCTCCCTTGCGCAACACCCTGTTTCCAGCTGGCTGACCAAAAATACGTCTCTTAGATTGCCATTGCACGTGCGATTCTTAAAGATGCGCCTATATTGCTCCTAGATGAGGCCACTGCGTCGCTGGACTCCAATACCGAGAGAGAGATCCAGGATGCCCTCGACCGCGTCACGTCTGGGCGAACCACAATCACCATTGCGTAAGCCGCCTATATCACTTTGCTTAGACGGGAGCTAATTTTTCTCTTTACCAGACATCGCCTTTCTACCATCACCAATTCTGACCAGATTGTTGTTCTGGACAAGGGCAAGGTCGTCGAGCGCGGCACTCATGAGGAGTTGCTGGCGCTCCGAGGAAAGTACCACGTCATGTGGGAGAAGCAGACGACGATTGAGACGAGAGAGAAGGAGAAGATGGAGGAGCAGGGCGAGGCGTCTGAAGCGGGGTCCCACGAATGAAGCTAGGTCTTCTGGACGTGACACAAGCGTATGGAACCTGGTACGCAGGCCGCGCCGGGCGACAAGGTGTAAGAATCGTGTAGTATTGGCTGCCATGAATGAAAGCATCGTGTGCTCAATTGCGCCTCGAATCCAACAAATTCTTTGTCGTATAGGCGGAAGCGGCGATAATGGGTCCAAAGAGAAATAGACAGTCCACCCCCAGGAAGATCGATGTACTAATACAAATTATTCCTCGAATAGGTCAAACCATTCCGGAACTTCTTTGATAAGGCTCCACATATACTTCTCCAATCTAACCGCACACTTGTTATATACCGTTGTTGCGTCATTATATTGCCGACAATTACCAAAAACAAGTTTCATATCGTTGAAAAAGTCTCTCGGAGCATGGTAAGAATCGTGCATTAGTCTTTCTTCCATTGTCGACAGATCCATCGGTGTTGTAATAACATAATAATTAGGGACTTCGTCCTTGTTGACGGGATGCGGAAAGGGCCGAGCTTGTTTATGGTTCTGGATTTGTTACAAAACACGTCGAAGCTCATTAAAATGCGGTCCGTGGCGAGGCTCCCTTGACAAGTCGTCCATATCCGAGCACCAACCAGTTGCCCGGATAGCAGGAATAGCAAGGGGGTCGATCGGGCTTACGGCAATGTTGGCCCATTGCTGCGACTGTTGATGAACAATGTGGCTTTTACTTATGGCCCGAATCTTGGCCTGCACCACTTCCTTTTGCTTGAGAAGCATGCGGCCGACTTCTAGGTACCGTATCCGGGGGAGCATCGAGCACAGCATAAGTGTCCCCCCTTCGTAATCCTTGCGCATTTTCGGAAGCTGCTTTTGAAACAAGCACTTTAGACCGGTAAGGACAACGACGCTCTCTCCAGCGCCGTCGTTGTTGACGACTCAAAATTCAATCTCGCCATTTCGTTCTTCCAAGACGACAGGCTATAAGATGGTTAGAACGTGTCTTCATGGTCTGAGACGAAACATACCCTGTCAGGAAAAGGAACCCTTCACGGTATAGCCGGAGTTGCAATATAAGAGGCTGCTGACTCATTATGAGCGGTTTTGATTCTTTTGGTATCGGAGGCTGTGATTGGTTCCTCAGAAGCCCGACGTTTCTTGTCCAGGAGTTCTCGGCCGCCGTCGGGCAGGGCTGGCTGCGGTTCTGTATGTTCCATCTGTATTGGAGCACAGCGATCCTGGACTTGTATGATGCGGTATTCGAAGTAGTTTGGGCGCCGTAAAATGACTGCAGTTTCTGTTTGTTGAAGTGAACGTGTTGAGATAGACTTTTGTGCCTCAGGTACCCAAGGCAGCACGGTTCACCAAACGGCTGACAGGTATGTGCACCTACCAGCCGACTGATGAGGTACTCGGAGCAAAATCAGCCACGTGACTCCAGCGTTGTAGGATTGTAAAGGTGATGACTGCGAATTACTTCGCACATTTACTGCCTAGGTACGGAGTACCTACCTACGGTTCTTAAGTAGGTGGCCAAGGCCGCCTTTGGCAAGTGCATGAAAGCACCTTCTGCCGGCGCGAGAAAGGGAAAGGTAGGCTCTTGCAACATTTGACTAAATACTAATTGAAATCAAATAACGTGGAGGGCTATGTACCACCTTGGTTACTAACACGGCTCGTAATCTCTACGCCCTGACTGCCTTGTTGTTGAATCTAACAGCAATTTACACGGCGGAATAATGTGATTTTGGGAGGCGTGTTAGGGCCTCAATTAAGCAGCTTTATTGACAAAGATGATGATTACAGACTTGTAAGTTGTGTTCAACGACCTGAAAAACTCGGGAAATTGACACTTTTATACCCTGCTAGAGCCCCTGAAGACCCCTGTCGTGACCCTCAATTTGAGACCCAATTTGAGCCCTAGAAAAAGCAATTATCGTGACCAATATTCTTCGGATTTCACCTTTTTGACTCAACACATGTTCTTCGATATTGTTTTCAAGCTCATCTTTCTCGGGATTAGCCACGGGAAATTTGAGTAAGAGCCGTCCAAAGAAACCCGCCTTGTGTCGTGCTAGTTCCCCCGCTTCCTCGCCAAACGTAGCCTTTATTTGGATATATTACAGTCCGTAAGCTACAATCGCTTCGCTTGCAAACGTGGGAACAAGTCAGCATGTTATTATCTTATACGCTGAAAGTACGCGGCGTTTTATCCTTTATCCTTTTGAGTTTTCGTCTTTCTAGGGGCCAGGCCATCTATTACCCTGGACAGGGAGGTTGATGATACAGCTACATGTGACTTGCCCATAATCAAGATTAGCCTTGCCCGCAACTAGAGTTTAGAGATGTCGTTCATAGTAATGACACTTGGCAGTAAAGTTGACACATTTTCACCAAGACAATGCAAGTGTGCAATGCAAGCTAATCACGGCCACTCGGTTCACAGTAGCGTTGCCGGCCCCCGCCATCACGCAGCTCCACCCCCACCTCCGCCTCCGCGTTTCGGTTCCCGCCACGACCAGAGCCTCGGCTCAATCGCACCTCGTGCCGCCAACGTCATTCAAGCTTCACCACCACCACAAAATAAGAACAAATGCCCTCCCAAACCCACAAAATGCCCTGAATCACCCACCACCGGCCTTTAACCAACCGCACATCAAAGGCCCCGTCCACTCTCGCCCTCCCAAAGCCTCGTCAACACCACCCAACATGGCGGAAATAGGCCCTCCGCCCCTGACGGGCATCACCGTCCTCGAATTCGCCGGCCTAGCACCCGGCCCCTTCGCAGGCATGCTCCTCGCCGACGCAGGCGCCTCCGTCATCCGCATCGACCGCGCCTCCGACACCCGCTCCCTCCCCACCGCCGACGCGCTCACCCGCCACAAGGCCTCCATCTCCGTAGACCTCAAGTCCCCCCCGGGCACATCCTTCATCAAGGAACTCGTCTCACGCGGCGCCGACGTCCTCATCGACCCCTTCCGCCCCGGCGTCCTGGAGAAGCTCGGCCTCGGGCCCTCGGTCCTCCTCGCCCTCAACCCGCGCCTCGTGTACGCCCGCCTAACCGGGTTCCGCCGCGACGGCCGCTACGC
>NW_011942156.1:98305-110408 GCF_000187425.2 Metarhizium robertsii ARSEF 23 | reverse complement strand
CGGCCACGACATCAACTACCTCGCCGTCTCAGGCGCCCTCAGCCTCCTCGGCCGCGCCGCCGATACGCCCCACCCGCCGACCAACATCCTCGCCGACTTTGCCGGCGGCGGCGCCACCCTCTTCCAGGGCATCCTGCTCGCGCTGCTCGCGCGCCAGACCACCGGCCGCGGGCAGGTCGTCGAGGCCAACATGGTCGACGGCTCCGCGTACCTCGCCACCTTTCCGCGGCTGGGGCTCAAGTCGGGCGTCGGCGCCCGCGGCCGCGGCAGGAACCTCCTCGACGGCGGGTGCCCGTACTACGAGACGTACGAGACCAGGGACGGCAAGTACTACTCGGTGGGCGCCCTGGAGCCCCAGTTCTTCCGCCTGCTCGTCGAGGGCATGGGCCTGGCCGGCCGGGGCCTGGAGGAGAAGCGCTTCGACTTTGACGAGTGGCCGGCCATGCGGGCCCTCTTCGAGAGCACCTTTAGGCAAAAGACGCGCGCCGAGTGGGAGGCCATCTTTGACGGGACGGACGCCTGTGCCGCCCCGGTGCTGGAGTACCAGGAGCTGGAAAGCGATGCTGCCAGGGAGGGGGACCAGCGCCCGTCCGTGACGCTGCGCGGCACGCCGTGCTTGGCCATCAAGCAGCGGCCAGCGGGACACTCCGACCCCGTCACGCACGGCCAAGGCGCTGGTGTTCCTGGGGACGGGTATGAGGGCGAGCCGCTGGCGCCGGGGGATGGTGGTGAACAGGCGTTGGAGAAGTGGCTGGGGTGGCAGAAGGGGAGAGAATATGACGTGCACAAGGGTGCGTATATCCTGACCAAAGGGGGGTCGAAGCTGTAAGATTTCAGAGAATAGAGCAACAGATACAGCCAAACGTACAATGTATATCAATACACTTGCTTCGCGACATCATCCACCGGCGTGACGCTTGCGCTATCCTGTTCAAGACATCAGCCCCCTCCTAGGCAGAACACATTGATTTGCTATTAATAAAGGGGTTAAAACGCTTCGTCTAGTCCATACATCCCTTACCCACAAACGCGACACAAAGCGCCACGCACAACATACATAGGCCGGTCCCCAAAATAAGATCCGCCTTCTGTATCCCATCTGCAATGACCAAATCAGACCAAAAAAAAGTAACATCAATCAATCATTCTCAGTGACAAAGGCGGCGGGGACGATGCTCTGCCTCGAGCTCTCCAATGGGAATCCGCGAGTCACACTATCTGATCTACTCTAAGCCTTGGTACACCACCCATGGTATCGAAAAAGAAATAGCGAGCGTTTGAATCGAGGGGTTTTCCTTGACGTCGAGAAATAGTAACGCTTTCATGCCTGTTCATCACGTTTTCCATCGGCGCCAAGCAAAGTGCAATAACACAAGTATTTGGTCTGCCTGGGGTTGGTAGGCTTTATTGGACCTGACTGACAATTTCGCTAGCCTTGCCCAGAGATTCAACCATCTGCTGGCATTCCTTCCGTCTGCGGACTGTGAAGTCGCTTTCCTTGAGCAAGTCATCGAGCGTATCGGTTCGGTACATGTTCTCGAGCAGTTCGCGCTGCATTTCATCCTTGGTAAACCTGTACATTGCGAGTCAGTACCTACAACAAGAGTGAAAAAAGTCCTGGTGTACATACTGCACGAGATTAAGCATAATAGCCTTGGGGACCATGTCAATCATGGTGCGCTTGACAATGTTATAATAGGAGGAAATGAGCAGCTCTATCGAACGGGATCAGTTTCTGTTCGGCGCAAGTGATGCCAAAAGGACTTACTAATGACTTCCACTTCAATATTCTCCCGTTCAGAAAGGTTGCCAGAGGCTTTCAATGTGGGTGGAGGGGCTTCCATAGCTGCCGCCTTCTTCTTGTTTTTGGCAGCAAAGAAACTTCCAAAGAAACCGGCATTGCCAGTGCCATCCACCTCAGGGACTGGGGGACTACTGGCCCGAGCAGGTGTGCTAGACTGTGGAAGAGGCTTGCCACTCCTGGGGTCAATCTGGACAGGCTTCGCGGGGTTATATCGTTCGTTGACAATCGCCATGGCCTAAAGTGGGGGAGTTAGAGAAGAGCTTCCACATAAAGACGGGTTCGCACACTTACGCGGTGGCCGTTCAAGAAATCAGGGTGACCAGTATTGATGTAGCACGACTCCATGGAGACAAGATCGCGCACCAGCTTGTTGGTGGGCTCCATAGCCTTCTTGAAAAAGGCGATGACAACACCATGCATCTTCTCCTTGAGCTGAGGATATCGCCGGTATAACTGCTTGCCCAGAAGCTGCGATAAGATTCGGACCAGTTCGTCATAGGCGAGGGAGACACACTTTAAGCTAGGATCCTCGAGGCGCTTGATTTGTTGCTTGACAATGAGTTCAAACGCGGTGGTACCGACAAACAGGGCCGGAGATGAACCAGAAGAGTTGTAGAGAATAGTTCGGATATCAACGTCCTTGACAACGTCGAATGGATCCACAGCCTTGACACCGTTCGCGTACAGCTCGTGGAAGACGAAACTGATACGAGCACCACCCGACAACTCTGTGCTGGAAAGCTCAGTGTTATTGCCGTCTAAAACTGTCCGCCACTCGTTTGTAAATTCGGTAATAATGTTCAGGACAACGTTGGCACTATTTCCAAGCATAGATGGCCCCAGACTCTCCAGCTCGTTCGTGTACTTTTGTAGAGAGCTAGAAATTCTTGCTTTAATATCGGGCAGGGTTTGTTTGATGTGCATCATGAGAATCATATTCAGCTTGCGTGCCAGGTAGGGAGTTCCGCAGTACGAGCTCTTGTTGCGGTAAGCCTTGTGGTTGTCGAAAAATGCCTTTTCGGCGTCAAGGGCAACGTTGATGGCCTTCTTATTATCGATGTCTCGTTGGCCTCGGTTAACCACGGGGACGTAACCCAGACGCAATGGGATGACACGGTTCGAGAGAATATCGATAACATCGGTTCCGTCATCCATCAAATCGACCTTTGTCAAGACGCCAATGGTACGCTGACCCTCGGGATCAACTTCACGGGCGAGCTTGAGGCCGTCTGAATTTGCCAGGTCAATGTTGGCTGCCGTAACAGCCAAAATGATGGCATTCGACTTTCCAATATATTTCAAAACCATCTCTCGAATCTGTCGCTCGATATCGCGGGGTTGATCTCCGACGGGCACCTTGGTCAGACCCGGTAAATCGACCAGTGTTAGGGTGAGAACATTGGGAGAGTAAATACGCAAGTTGATGGGGGCAGCCGAGATGCCAGCGTTCTTGCCAACCTTTGCCTCCGTCTCACGGGCAATCTCCTCTCTGATCTTGCCAAAGTCGTGATACTTCTGGCCAGGGATGTGCAGAAACTCTCCCCACTCGTCGGCGTTGGCAGCCTTGTCGTTAGCTGTAGAAATCTCCTCGGGCTTGACACCGTTTGTCTGGGCTGGGCGGTTGATGAGCTGCAATACTAATGGACGCCGCGTAACAATGCCGGAACCTCGAGGCAGGCTGTGATAGAGGCGGTTAGTTAGCTCTTCGTTGATATCGATCTATGCCGCAAAAGGGGCAACGTACAAATCTCTGCCCACGATGTTCTCCAACACCGAACTCTTGCCGCTAGACTGGCTGCCCACTACGACAATCTGAGGCAAATCGATGGGATTGTTGACGCCAACAGTGGCGAAGACATCCTGGAGTTTATTGACGAGTCTGAGCCCGAAGGTTAGCAACTATATCGTATCCCCTGACACAAGGCCCAACGGCGGTGGGGGCTCACTGAATGAGGGCAGGATCCGAGATACCACCCGGGGTCGCGAGATTGCCACTCATGATCGCTTCGTTTAGATCGTCTCGCTATAGCTTGCTATTGTCGGTGATAGGATCGTAGGGGTTACGATGTGGTGGTGTTGGACGGCAGGAGAAACAAAAGTCGCTGTTGAAGTGGCGGTCCGACGATGCGGTGGAGGGGAAACGTCACCACGATGACTTGTGACCAGTTGCTCGGAAACCCGTTCGAGGAAGAGGGCCAGAAGCAATACGATGCCGTTGGACGTTTTCGTGTCGCAACACGGTGTACTCAATCAACAGAACGGATGGCGCACGAGGTTGGAGATGGGCTGCGTGCCGGAAAATGCAAGGTGTTTGTGAAGCTGGATAAGGAGGACTGGCTGGGCGACATGTGCTTCTCCAGTCTGGTCAAGTCCATCAGCCTGACAAGGGCAGGCACTAAAAAAGTGTTGCGTCGCTGCCCTGGCAGGGGTCGACGGTGCCATGGGTTCGGCCAGTAGACTGACCAGTTGACCAGTTGGCCCGTGCTCTACATGTGTACTGTCTACTTGTCTCCCTGCCTTGTACGCCACCAACTGCATACACGCGTAAAGGTAGCTGAAACTTCCCAACACCCAACCCAACGGGGCTCGGCCAAGCCACATGTGGCGGGGCAACGGAATCGCCGCGTTCACAGGCGAAGTGCGCCACGTGACTTGGACGTGACCGAGGACAGCGTTTGTGTCTGAAAAGTTTGAAAGGACAGCCCGAATAATGGCAGCCTAAAAATAACGACCGGAGAAACGTCACCAGATGATGTGGCCGCCAAAATCGATTTCCCTAAACATATGATACGGATTTCCGGCCTCCAAAATTAGGCAGCTGCGTTAGATGTGTTGCCTAGTGGCTTGGATCTCAATTTCGTTGGGCGGAATTGCTCCAGAGGTCGGGCACGAAAACGACATGGTTATGACCTTGTGAGGGGACTTCTCTTCTCACAAAGAAGTGATTTAGAGTCGCTGCCTGCCAGAAAATTCGGCCGCCAAGGCCGCACTGAAGTCTCAGCAGCATCCTTATGTAACGTCACCCTCATCTGAATGACGCTGTGAAAGACTACAGGCATTCACTGCCTTGGGAAGCGATAGCCCAAAGTCAAAGTCTATCAGCCCCGTGATGCGGTTAATCTCGGAATCGAGTAGCATATTCCACACATCGGAGTCCATGAGCCAGGATAGTCCTCAACATGTACGGGGAAACCTGCAAATTACAAAGTCAGCAAACCAGAATTCGCGTGAACCAACTTCTGGATAGGGGTAAAAGGCACCCGCCTCCTAGATGTTTGAAAGCCTTGCACTCACAAAATTACCCGACTCCACGCAGAGTGGATTATTTCGCCATCCTTGAATGGCATCTCTCTGATCTGAAGCGCTGGTGGAAGAGAATATCGAGATATTCGGCTGCCGACATGTCAGCAACAGGTATGATTGGAGCCCTAGTCTTACTGAGGCGTAGTTGTATCTCTTGTAAACATGATTGAGGCTCCCACGATGGATGCATCAGTTGACTGTAATCACCAGTTCTATCTATATTTCCCCGAGGGTATGAATAGTATGCAGATGAAGCTGAGGGACCAAGAGCTGAGGAAACGGTAACGTCTTACCCAGAATCCCCAAAGGATAGACCACGGTTCCGCTTAATTCCATATCATTATAATCGTGACATAAAAATGTGTTCCAAAACGAGCTTCTGTGCCAAGTAACCGTAAGGATTACGCTAATTGCTCGGCTTGTAGACTCTCGGTCAAGGGCGGATTCATAATGGATGTGCCGTCAACGCCAGCGTTGAGGACCGCAGCGGCTTTCTGTAAGGTAATTTACTTAATAGATGGTATCGAGCGAGGGGTATGCTTGTAGTTGGATATAAATTGGCTGGTCTGTGAGTTTTGCGCATCTCGGTGAGGTAGGGACAGTTCACCTGTGTTACATTTCGAGATTGCCCTCCTCTTCTCTGCTGGATGCGTTCATCTGACTAGTTTACATTTAACACCACGTACTTACAGCCAGAAGGAGGATCTAGGATAGCTAGACAAGCTCCGGAAAAGCGTCACAGATCGTTTTGCTCTAGCCCACGACTACGCTGTAGACAGTTTCGGCGTACTACTCGGCAGTTTTGCCCAGCCCAGGCACCAGTGCAATTGGCCAATCCTGCCATTGACCAGGATCAAGAAAAGAGCCATGGATCTTCAGCCAGTTCGCCGGCTGTTGCCCTTTCCTCAGGGAGCCAACATAGCATTCGTTTCAAGAATTTCAGGAAGCGCTCCAAGTCCTCAGAAACAATACAGCCTGGCACTTCTTTTCCCAACTGCCGATGAAACGGAATCAATGACTCATACATGAACTTACCTGCAGACTCGTCAGTGGCCATCCAAGTCACCATGTACCGGGCTCACTCACCATGGTCATCGAAAAAAGGGCCGCCAAAATAATCCTCCGCGTTGTTACACACATCCCCTTTGGCGTTCGGGATGCGTGGCTCCCAGCACCAGTGCCTCATGTCTCTCTGTCGTTGTATTAATTGCCGTGGTACGGGGCCAATAAGTGCAATCATCTCGGCGAGATGGTGCGCGGCACTGTACTCGTTCCCGTCCGGGACGTTCTGAGGCCTGCCGAGAAATAGCTCCCGTTCACCAAGTAGGTCCCATAACTGCTGCGAATTAACACGTACGTTCAATACTTGGAAATCACTAGACTTACAATAACGGCGAAATTCCAAATATCGGCACTATAGGACCAACTTGTTCCGAGTAGCACTTCAGGTGCGTGACAATGGTTGGGCTGTATTGGATGGAGGAGCGGCTCCCCGCCATCTCCCCGTTGTGCTAGTCCAAAATCTGCAATCTTGGGAACTATGTTTTGGAGATGTTCCTCTTGGAGATCGCCAAAGTCGTTGTGGCAAAGATAAATAGCGTCCTCGCCAATGACCTTGCGAGGCATCGGATTTGCTGACTGGCTTTCAACGAACCGCTCGAGGACCCAGTTATGTTCAAATGCCATGAGAATGTTGTCCAACTTGAGATCTAGATGATAATGATCAGTAGGCCGTACTTGCGAAAAGAATTTCTAGAAAGCTGAGCTACCGGTATGAATAACTTGACGATCGGTATGCAAGTAGTCGAGAGCATACAACATGCCCCGAATATAAAATTTGAACAGGGGGAGTGTTGAAGACGTTATCTTCCCGGCAGAAAGTCGGCGCTTGAATAGCCACAATGGCTCTCGCATCGGCTCGAATACCAAGCAAACATGCTGCCCTTTGGGAGACGGAATGGTGAAATGATCTACAGCCGTGACGAGCAAGTGGTGACCCCTGTGCCTTTTGTTGCCGGACGCGAGGTGAACAGACATTGCCAATTCTTTTGCAGCCTCACCGTCGCAATAGTTATTCGTAGTAATTTTGATGGCGAAATATTTCTTTTGCCAAAACCAGATTCTTTTGGAATCTGGGTTAGTTATTGAGAAGGTCCAGGCGTTTGACAGCCTACCACTAACCGGTCCTTTTGAGCAAGCCATACTGTCGAGGACGATCCCCAACCTACTTTCGCCTTGAGCACATATGCATCTCCTATCTTGTCTCCGGGGTTCGGATGGAGAAAATTCCGGCGTTGATAGCCTGGGATTTGCTCTTCGTCGATGAGTTTATCTAAAGGCAGAGCCTTGGGAAGTGCCAATTTCCCGGTACATGGTTGGTACCGCAGCGCACAGTTCCTGGCGGCGACCACACGCATTTGAAACAAAATTAGAGTCTCTACAGATGTGCGCGGGCGATAAAAACGAGGCTCTGAAGATTTGAAGATACGTGTGTTTGGCTTTCGAACCAAGAAACCGCGAAGGCAGGTAATTTACACGTGACTTCCTGTGGCTGGTTCCTCGTGGCTCATCAATTTTCCTTCAATGTCAATTCAATCAAATTATCGGAAACTTATCAACGGTCCTTATTAAGTTACCGTTGGGTTAAATGCAGGCACCTCCCGTAGGACAGGGGTAATCCCTGTTTCGCCTTAATCAACGCCACGAATTAAATTTATAACAGTTAATACCTGGGCGCAACATCAATATCGCTTTATTTTCTTTCATGCAGGCCCTGCACCGTACATTCCTGCACGCACGTCAAGGCTGTCCTTTTTCGTTTAATGTTGTGGAGATAATGACAGGCACTGGTCGGTGAGAAATACAATACAAGGAAAATGCTAGTCAACATGTCTATAACCATAGAACAAATGATATCCCTGTTAGGGATGTAAGGGACGAGAGGACATGATGCAAAATGAGAATGGGTCTGGTTGATGCATCATATATTGAGGTCAAAATTACACCAGAAAGAATTATGCCAACTTTGGAAGAAAACGGAGAACTGAGGCGGGGAGTAATGAATGCATGTAGTGATTCCATATTATATTAGCTGTCCTTTAGCAGTTTGCCCTCAGCTCAGTCATGCTCAGGCTTGCTCAAGGCTTCACTTTGCCACAGCTCAGGCAGTGTGACAATGGCAGGGTAACTGGGATTAGAACGTAGTGTTCTATTCAGACTATAATAATCGACTTGAGGATGTCAAAGGTCCTTAATTTTCCACGAGGCCTTGAGGGACAAAAGGCCCCTATAAATACAAGAAGTCGGTGAGGGCTTCTGCCTGAGGCAGCCCTCGCTAACCGACTTCGGGCCTCGTGGCCCTTTCAATGTTGCCTTTGTTGTTGTGTCACCTTTGTTGGCCCAGCGCCCTTTGTTGTGTGCCAACCGTGTAACCGGCAACCCGGACGTAGGAAGAATTGGGTCACAGTTCCGCTCGACTGACCTCCGCTTTACCAAATAGTATATGAAGTATTCAGAATAAGAGAAGCTTGCTGATAATATGGGTCAAGAACCCTCTCAACAAGATCATCCTTCATCCAAGGACTATCCCAAGCAGGCCTCCAAAGTGCTTTTGCAAACTCCCAGTACTCGGGGAAATAACCAGAGAGCTCCCAGTCCAAAATAGCCACAACTTGAGATCCACGGACAAGAATATTACGAGGCGCAAAGTCATTATGCGTCATGACGAACTCATGGCCCTGCATCATGTGAAGTAGAGTTTTGCAGAGGAATCGTATAAAGGAATCATCCTCCCGTCCCTTTGTCCATGCCCGCACTAAACCCTGGTTAAAACTTTCTTCCGTAGAGTACGGTCCATAGCCCCCAATATCATCATCGATGTATTGGTCATCGCACGGCGATCCATCAGTGCAGCTGATAGTAGGGCTCTTGAAACGTCTTAACTCGTTGAAGTAACCTCGAAGCTGCTGAACGACTGTTTCTTTATCTGCATCATCGTAACTTGGCCATGCCTCTTGGAGCGTTTGACCCTCAACTCTTTCCATAACAATACATACATGGCCGGTTTCGTCATGCGTATATGCGTCATAGACCTCTGGGACGGGGATATTTGTATTCTCACGGATGAACCTCATGGTGTTGGCTTCAGCCAGGCGAGTATTCTCTCCGGTTTTGACGACAGTCTTGCCATCTATTAAGAAATGAACAGCACAGAATGGCCCAACACGAGCAGCTGCCGCTAGATCGTCCTTGGTAATTTTCCGCGTCATTGTGGCAGTGCATAGGTCGTAGTATGAGGGGAATAGGTGTATTTGGAGCAGAAGCGTCTAACGACCCCCGGGAAAAGATGTTGGTTAGCTGCTTGTTGGTCAGCATTTTGTACCTCTCGTCGTTACACTGCTTACATAAGACATTGAAGGGATAATCATTTTGCCGTGTATTTCTTTGATCTTGCGTACGAGCAGTAGTAATAGCATGTAGTGAAGGTTACTAAACTACTCATGTTGTGGGTGGCAATGACTTGTGACGACACACATACACTTCCCCATCTTGATCAATCCGCGCTGGAAGCCCAGTTTAATATTATGTGTTCTTTGGCAAATCTGCCAAAAGTTGAGGCCTCACAGAGTTGCATGGTTTAATTTGGTAGATAACAGTATTTTCCTTTCAACAATATGTATGCACACGTGGATGGGAAGAAAGACATCAATGCGTGTTCCTCGCCAAAACCGGTAATCGCACCTCAGCCTCCCCGACGGTAATAAACGTATTCCATTACCAATTGCAGTATTTTGCTCTTTTCAGACCCCGCTCTTGCCGTAAGACATATGCTCCGGACATCCAAGCACAACAGGTTGGCGGCAAACCTAACCTGTAACAAATCCAGCTTCAGATGCAGGGCTACAATTCACAGGGCGCAAAGGGGGGTTTGTTCCGCTTAACTAGTTATTCCGCTTTCTGCGTCGTATTACCTTAAGGAGGACATGGCGGCCCAGGTGATAGAGGACACGGGGTTCAAGAGGGTCAATATAGCTATTTGAGGATAGGAGTTTGTGGAAAGGGCAGTGTTAGTTGAGTCGAGGCCGGGAGTTTAGTCATTAACTTGAGAAGGATAACGATAATAGGGTTAACTGGAGTGATGAAGATAGGGGAAAGTTTAGAGCGTTCAAACGTCCCTAGTTAACAAATATCGTGGAAGATTCTTCACATCCTTCATCAATATGTCGTAATAGTCATGAAACATGGCACATGGCACCCGCGAATACAGCTGGTTGTGAGCCAGCAACACTCCCCAGCGCAAGTTCAGCTGTGTTCAAACTGGTTGGAAGGATTGACTACAGAGAAATAGAAAAGAAAATCAAATCAAATCAACTGCTTAATAAGAAGTGCGAGCGATTCCCTTCCAATGCTTTGAAGGTAGTCTGTAGATGCAGTCGAAGCTGCGGGTCCATGAATCAGCAAGTATTGGCATATGCGAGGCTGCATAAAAGGAGAAATCCCGAAACTCACTTTGGCCATATCAGATGTGAAGTTGAAAAGGGACGCACCCAAAACCACATGTCTCCTTTGAGGAAATGCCCTTCGCGGCTATGGATCTACTCTACTCTATCACACAGCTCAAGCATGCACTCTAGAGCAGCCGAGTTGCGCCGCATCGTAGACTCGTCATAACTTATTTTTCCACTGTGCTCTGACCGAGGGTGGTATGTTTGCTCATCCGGACGGCCTGCAGGCCATTTTGACCATGTATTTTTATACTTATGCATAGTCACCAAGACAAACTTCCGTTCGTCGTCGGCAACCTGAGTGAATGAATGGCCCATGCCAACAATAGCAATCGGCTCAGGCTTGCTAGACGCATGAGTCATGTTGCACAAGAGATAAAATGCCCCCCGACGTTCCAGACCGCAAAAGAAGAGGGGAGGGCGCGGGACGCACAAACGTGGTAGCTGAGCAAATGAAAAGGGTGATATTGAGGGTTGAAGGATATAAGAGAACCCAAATCGATATGAGAGGTTGACTTGGGACACTTGAGCTAGAACTATCCAATATAATGTTATTAGATACAACGAGACAAAAAATTGGCGTAAAAATTGAAAAAATAACAGCAATTTACGCAGCGGAATTACAAGGTATTGAATGTATTAAATTGATGATGCTTGATGAAGATAGAAGTCCAGCAAATTGACCCCTGGTATACCTAGTCAGAGCCCCTGAAAACCCCTGCTACGGCGCCCTTCAACTCGAGCCCTAAAGAAAGCAAATATCATGACGAACAGGGCCAAAACGTACCCTATTCCTTCCAACAGTTGCCAGCCAAGAGGGTTGGCTATGCTTGCGAGACTCTACCACATCTGGTGTCCGTCCCAGATATAGAATACACCATTAGTTAAAACGAGAAGAGAAAAACTCGAATATGATCTGCTGCAGGGGGTCATACACACGGCTCAATGCAACCACGCATGCATGTGTTAACGGCATTATCATGACTCTTGCTCAATTCGACACCCAAGGTCTCGGTAACAGTTAATATTAGGGGGTATAGTTGCTGCCTAATAAGAGTCGTTTCTTTTTGTGACAATATGCCTCGATGCTGACAACACATGCATGAGTATCACAATGTGGACAGAGCGCGGTCCAATAGAGGCCAGGGAACTTCTTCAGCCCGTTACACCCAGCAAACGCCGGGACCCAATTCCGATTTCCATTGGATAGAAGCGTCAAGAGCTATTGCCGTTTTTCAAGGCCACATGCATTATTACAACGTCATAGAAATAGTGGCTACGAGTCACATCACAAAATGGAACAACTCTTGGGGTGGGAACCCGTTTATTTCTGCCCCTTGCTAGTTTCAAATATCCTATAACATGAACCGGTGCACCAGTTCATATTCCAGGATTTGGCTTTATATGACACAAAAGAATGGAAGCCTTCTCAACTAGAAGAGCCAAGACGATGCCAGCAACCCCCGTACCAGCAGGGTGGCGATCAACTCAA
>NW_011942156.1:29246-98205 GCF_000187425.2 Metarhizium robertsii ARSEF 23 | reverse complement strand
TTGAGTTGATCGCCACCCTGCGTACCAGCCACACTACCCTGATAGGGCTTCCGCCGACAGCTCGGACCAGACGCGTTCAAATCGCACCAAGCTGACTTAGAGGCTAACGCAATTGAGAAGGTCAACGTTGATCAGGCCCCCCTGGACACAATGGTTAGATTCTGGCTTTTTGAAGATATCCAAGAGGCACTAGACTCACGTTGGCACTGGTATTGCAGCAGTAAGAACGCTGATCAACATTGCAATTATTTCCTAAAACCGCGATATTGCAGAGGAGTTGGCCGATGATAGGGATCGCCGAATTGCAGCATGTCACCTTTCCAGTATTGTCGCCCCTGACGCTGCAGGTTGTAGGATCAGTACGGGCCACAACCTCGGCAGGGGCAGCAGTAGCAACAGCGGCCAAGGTGAGAACAGCAGCAATAAACTTCATATTGAAGGTTTGGTAAGAAAGCCTGGAAGTGATAAAAGAAGTGTAGTGTGGTGTTGTAAGAGGAGGTTGCAGATTGAGATGCAGGAGTTTGAAGACTTGAAGTTGACTCAAGTCGACGACGGGGAGTTTATATAGTTTTCCGAGGCCCAATGTCAAGTCCAGTCCTTCAAAAAAAGAAAAAAAAAAGCAAGATCCTAAACGGTCAAAACTTGGTAACGGCGTTAGTCACTACAGGAAGGCGTCAATAGTTTTGTTCCCCCACAAGCCTTTGTTGTCACAACTGCCGGTAGATGCCGTTGATCATACGAGCCGTCCTCAATCTCAGCTGCAGACATGGCGTGAAGTTTTCTCCCGACGATGCCTTCTGGGACGGAAAGCGTACGCGGTGCGGCCTGCTGTGCCAATATTGAACGCCACCCAATGCAACTGGGGGGGTTGGCTGGAACAACTATCTGCAGGTACGTCAGCTCACCGGTGAAAGTTGACAGAAGTCTTCCCAGGTTGGCAAGCTTTTGTTATTATGCCGTAAGTGCAGGTGACATGTAGTGTGATGGCACGTACATAAGCAAATGCGCAGAGTACCAGCTGCAGTCGCAATCTTAGATGTACCTGACATTGCCAACCGTGGTATATTGGTCCTCAACGGCCCCCAACCCAGCGTGGCGACAATGCAACAGCGACTTCCGCCATCGTTGACGTCAATATATTGACAGCTCGAGATCTCTACGCGCGACGGGCCGTGCCCCAGGGCCGCTCAGCCGCCGTGGCTGGCTGAAATTCAATATTGCGGCCGTGACAAGGACTCGCCCGTACATGTCAACTGGTACGTTGTGGCAAACATTGAATATGACATGGAGTTGCTGCCCGGAAACAATTCCCCGTACCGTGCGTGCATAAGGCTCCAGACTTTGTCTGCAGCAATACCAGTTTGGCAACGACAACCCACTTCCCGACAAGGCAGCGGCACGAATCATCTATCCGATCAATGTGGTACAAGAACAAATGCAGTCTCGTTATTTTTGGTACCCTTGGTCCCGTCCATTGTCGGCCGGCACACAGCGGTTCCACGAGTACGTGTATTTTGTGATAGCTCGTGCTCCGTGGTAAGCACTAGAGCTTCACTTTTATTCTAATCATCCCGACTTGCCAGGGACCTGGGATGGGAGCTGAAAATGCCCTTTCTACCGTTACAACGCCCGAATTTGCCCTGCGAAGATGCCGTGTGCTCAGACGGCCTCGGTGTTCTTGCTGCAGCCACCCGGGCACCTCGTCTCCCGTTTGTTGGACTAGGGATCGTCCTTGCTCCGTACCATGCGGAAGAATTCTGGTTTCGCTAGTCTTGCTCTGTACAACAGACACGGAGAAGATCGCCGGAGCTACGATCGACGATAGTTGACCGTGGTTGGAAATTCGTGTTGCCGTTTGGATGGTCCCCGAATTGATTGTGATCGTCTTCCTGCTTACTATCCTCGATTCGCCACGATATCCATTGCTTGCCGATGATGACGACGCCGGAGCTCTACTCTGCATCAGATTCTTACGCTGTTGCACGGATCTGGGCATCGGAGCCCTTGACAGAGGTCCGTAATCCTACCGAGACACTAGATTGCGCGGCGCGGACCCTTTCGATCGAGGCCTTTCTGTCCACGATCCCTTGAAGCAAGATGGTATTCGCTCCATCGTCACCGTGCATCTATACTCGGTAGCATCGTTTTTCTCAAAGTGATTACTATGTCACTCACAATTCTGGGTTGGCCTGGTCTTTTGTCGCAACGGCCGTCGTGTTTGCTGTTGTGGGCAGCTCATACTTCAAGTCTACAAACTGTCATCGCCACGCGCTCACCATTGTCATTTACGTATTTTGCCAGCTTCCTTCGATTTAGTTGCAAACACCTTGAGACTTTGATCATCCCGGCGGGAATCTTTCCCGCGCGACATTACGGTACTTGCCACGTCAGTTCTGCTGCCGCTGAAAGCTGGGTAGTTTTGTCGTTCAAGCCTTTTCCCCCCTCAACAAGATCAACCACGAGGGGAAGAATTTGAGTCTGAGAGCAAAAGAAGTGCTGAATAAGGCGCTGGAGGACTTGCCTACGGCCAGAACGGGCGTTGTAGACGAGCGTCATGACGCCAAGTTGGGAAAAAAAGTCAGACAGGTTCTCCGCCCCAAGATCAGCACGGAGGAATGATGATCTTGACGGAAGTTCGGCTCGCTACACGCCAGAATTGAATGGAGTCTGTCTTAGCATCAATTGACTACTTCTCCCGCCAGTTTCTCGAGTTGAAAGCACGAACCGAGCACGTCGTGGACGATCAGCTTTCATCACAGCCTCCGCTGGCGGTGGCATTTTCCTGTCACCTTCTCACTTCACACGAACAGACAACACAATCTGTTTGTAGCCACCGAGAAAATTATCACAGAAGGCGGCTCATTGAATTCTACCCTTGCCCGACAGTATACAGAGTTGTCGGATTCCGCGGCTCAGAGGCTGCTGAGATGCGACACAATACTGGTTCGTCAATTCTTACCCTATGATTTATAAAGTATTCCAAGTTGACAATGCATCATCTTGTATGAGAAGTCTGTCAAGAGCAGAATTTCTAGCAAGTGCGATCTCCCCGCGTTCCCCGAGCGATGCCAACATCGACAAGGTTGTTTAGACACAAGCCAGCTAGTATTGCCCATTTTTGGGTTAATGCAAGATCGACAAATTTCTTTGAGGTTGACATCTGGCAATGATGCAAAAGCTGCTTCATTCTTCAACCTTGATGTTTCGGCTGTCGCAAAGGATGCTACACTACCGGGATATCACGAATTCTGGGCGTGGTGTATCATCACACGCTAGGCAGAGTCAAAGCGTCTTCAAGATGCAGCACAAAGTAAGGCACCAATCTGATTCACCAGTCCGGGTAAAATGGTACTGGGCTAGAAATCTTAGGCTTTTTGATCTATCTGCCCCATAAAAACTACAACTTGAGACTTTTCAAGCTTGAGAAAAGTCGACCGGTTAGGCTCGACCTTGCTTTGACCTGTCAATTACCGTTGACCCGTCAAGAATCCGGGGTAGTAGGATTTACCCCAGGGCCCAAGGGTTATCCAACAAGCCGGCACCAATCTCTGGACTGCCGCGCCTATTCCCCACGTAATGGCGTCGCATCGTGATAATGCAACAGACCCGCCCCGCCGTTGACGCCCTGGACTCACCAATCGCATGTTGACCAAGTCGGAACTCACCTAATGATTCTTCCGGGGGGCTGAGTTAACCTGGAAAAGTATCAAGACACACGCTCCTTTGTTCACAATGTGTTGTGCTGCAATCTCTCGCCGGGAAATGGCATATAAGTTCTTTTCTGCTGGACGGTCAATGGGAACCCTGACCTGCCAACATCTGGCTCAGAATCAACCAACCCATTTCCGTCAAGCCCGCTGTACTACATCTTGTTCTTGAATTTCCAATCGTAAATTGTCATAATCGATTCGCAACAAAGACTCCAGATGAGCAATCGGAGAAATGAGGATTCAGCCGTTGCTGATCAGATAGACGTGCCGGGAACACTCCGTCTACTAACAAGTAACTGGCAATCCTTCCCTTTCACCATGGCGAGAAATTCACCAAGTAACCAAGTTTTCAGCCCACAATGGAGGTGGCGGCTCCGAGGACATGATACTGAGCCCAGTGCCATCCAGCGACCCCGACCAGCCGCTGGTTCGTCGCCATTGAATTTCTCCCGCGGTCGTTGAGGTACTCACCACAGACATAGAATTGGCCAACATGGCGTAAATCCCTCAACTACGGGCTTCTCACGTCCATGACGCTGGCCGTATTTACAGCGTACGATCTTGTTCCCATTTTCCCCCGTGGCGGTCAAGGCTTACATTTTACGTGCCCTACAGTCTTTCGATCCAACCAGTGTTTTGGAATCCCATGACGCAAGACCTCGGCATTACGTATCAGGACCTTGCCAACGCCCAGGCCATTCAGCTCGTTGGCTTGGCTTCCAGCTGTATCCTCTTCATTCCCCTTACCAAAAAATACGGACGACGGTCGACCTATGTCTTCTCCACGGCTCTCGTCGCAGCCTCATCGTGGTGGACGGCATACATGACAACCAAGGTGGAACTCTATTTAACAAGCCTTCTGTATGGTCTTGCGGCCTCGACTACCGACACATCAGTCGAGATGTCGGTACGTAGGACTTGGGCCATGATGGGCGCAGCATAGACAACTGTGCCAAGACGCTGACCACGAGCTTTATACTTGCAGATTAACGACTTATTCTTTGTCCATCAGAGAGCTACCGCGAATGGTATTTATGCTGTAGCCGTCATGGGCGGCAGTTTCCTTACGCCCATGATTGCCGGTGTCCAAGCCGAGGCACAAGGCTGGCGAGTCTCGTACATGACGCTCGCGAGCTTCATGACTGCTATTCACGTCATTTTCATCTTCTTCTTCGAAGAGAATAAGTGGATACCGACGATTGAGGGCACCCAGGCGTCTACTTATACTACCAATGGTAAAATTGACCTGGAGGCGGCTCCCTCCGCCACTCCCTCGACCTGGCAAAGGTACCGACATGCGATGCGGTTTCTCACTCAAACCGACGAATCGTTGTTGAAGCTCGCGATTGCCCCCGTCTACACTTGTTTCATGCCACACGTCGTGTTTGGCTGGCTGCAGCTAGCGTCCGGCGTCTGCTGGCTTGTTGTTCTCTCATCCGTTCTAACGATAGTGTTTGCCGCGCCGCCATATAACTTTAATCCAGCCCAAGTCGGCTACATGTATACCGGCCCGACAATAGGAACCATTCTGTCCTTCTTTTACGGAGGGCCCTTGACGGATTGGGCTATTGTGAAGCTGTCTCGAAGGAGGGGAGGGGTGTTTGAGGCCGAAATGCGGCTGTATCCTCTTATTCTCCCTGCTATTGTCAGCACAGGCGGTTTAATCATGTTTGGTGCGACGGCGGACAGGGTAAGAACTTGAGATTGTTTTCAGCAGGACCCAGTGGCATTGACACATCTACATGTAGGGCATGCATTACATTTATCCGAGTATAGGCGGAGCAATGTTTGCTTTTGGGTTTGGATCGACCACCGACATATCGCTTACCATGGTGTTGGATGCATTTCCACTCGTAAGTGTCTTGACTGCGTGTAATAAACATATTCCTAATTCCAGCGCAGTTGGTTGGACAAACCTTTGTTGCCATTACCTTTTTCAGATGCGCTATTAGCATTATCGGGCCTTTTACTATCACGCCATGGCTGGACAGGGTGGGCGTAACCAATGTGTTTATTATGTGTGGGTTTATAAACCTATTTATCAACAGTCTTGGTATACCCTTGGCTATCTGGGGAAAGAAGGCACGTATCTTGCTTGCGCCGAGATATCGAAAGCTGTCTGCAGAGTTGGCGGACTGCCATGTCTGACGTAATCAACATCGGTTTTCAAGAGAACTAAATTCGCCTCAAGCGGAGTCGTTAATAAAGCCGCTAGTTGGGTTAACTCGCAGCTATGTAAACCTAGTCGTAGCAAACCTATACGCTCCAACTCGTTCCATGCTCTATACACACACATATATAAAACATATATATACATATATGCGTTTAATACTGGAACCTCCACCGGGCGTCTCCATCACCCTTCCAGTCCTCTGCTCTCCCAACGTCCACAACCTCGTCAGCAACTTCCGCCCTCTGCAAATTCTGTTTCCTCAACTTCCACGCCAGCACGCTCACTACAGCAACATTTGCAACGAGATACGCCAATGCCACGGCATGACCGACAACAAATCTCGGCCCATCGTTGGATCGGTACAGCTGCGTGCCCAGAACCGCACCTAGATTTCCGATACTAATTTGCATAGCGTTTGCCGTGGCTCGCTTCGTCTGGCCGGACACATTGATGGCAGGCCAGGAGAGAACCAGCGCGGTAGCAGGATAAATGCCTGCAGCGGCGAAAAAGGTTCCCACGTACGATACGGCCGGCCGAGCCTTGGGATCTGTATTCGACAGAAGGATGATGTAGCCTATGGCAGCGACGATGGCCGAAGCCGCAATGAAGACTGCGCGTCTGGCCAGTCTCTCTGAGTATATGGCAACCGCAAGCGTTGTTACAAAGGCGAGTGCGTAGGGCGGAATGGTTAGTAACTGTGCTGTCGCTGCTGTGTATCCCAGATCCTTGATGATGGTAGGCTGATACCACAAGTCAGTTATATCGCGGGCATGCACGAGGAACTAACGCAAACATGATGGAACGAGGCCCCAACATACCAAAAACAGAGACAACGTATACAACGGCAAGCTCATGGTATGAAACCCCAGCCCATAGAGCCAACAATTTGCATCACGAAACGCGTCATAGACTGCACTCCAGCTAAACTTTTCATGGTGGGTGGCATCGCTATCCGCAGCCAAGCGACCTTGGATAAATTCTTTTTCGGACTTTGACAAGAACTTGGAGGTCTCGGGATAGTTTTCTATGAACCAGTAGGCAGCAAAGGCGATGACGATGGTGGCAAGCCCCTCCTGTGGTAAATAGTCAGCAGTCTAATGCATTCCCACGACAAAAGGGGTCTTCACTTGCCAGGATAAAAATCCAGCGCCATCCATTCTCCCAGACTATTCCTTTCATCTTGCCTATGCCCTGGATCCCCACGCAGTCAGCACCTGAAAGCAACAAGACTAATGTTGTCAAGGACCATCCATGCGGCCGGGGTCATGAAGCTCGAAAATCAACGGGGAAAAACGTACAAAGGCAAGAATGCCGCCAAACGCGCCGGCAAGAGACGCAGCGCTAAAGAAGAGCGAGATGCGGTACTGTCTCTCCCGGCGCCGATACCACATGGAAAAGTAAAAGACCACGCCGGGGAACAAGCCGCTCTCCGTGACGCCGAGGAAAAATCGCGCCACAAAGAAACCAGCCAGATTGTGTACAATGCCCAGCAACGTAGCCACAATTCCCCAGGCTATCGTGAGCGTTGGGAGCCATAGCCGCGGCGTTGTCCGTTTGAGTATGATGTTGCAGGGGATCTGGGAGCCGTTAGAAAGCGCACGTCTCGGTCCGTCGAGCATTGCTTGCCTCGAAAAGCACATAGCCGATAAAGTACACGGTTAAACCGGTAAGATACTCGTTGCCGGCTTTGTAGCAACAGTCAGCGCTTCTTCATGATGATGCGGGTGGTGAATGGCGACACGGACTTGCGTTGATGTCATTGAGCAGACCCTCGATACGGGCATTGCCCACTAAAGTATTGCATTAGCTGGACGATTCTTTCCACGATGAAGAAGATGGAGTATCTGTTGGCTTACCATTGCTGCGATCTAGAAAGGAGAGCAGGTATAAAACTCCGACTGCGGGCAAGAGCTTGGCGTCAATCTTGCGAAGTAGTGCCTTTTCGTTGATTTCCTCTATAGCAGGGCCAACACTTGGTTCAGATGGTACATGGACCTTTTCCGTGGATGAATCTGTAAAGAGATTGGCCATGACGGGCGTGAAATAGACCCTCGAGGCTGAGGCACGTGTCTTGCTTTTGCAACTGAGCAAACTTTGAAAGCTAGACTGATTGAAAATAGTTGTTTAGATACTGTAGATACTGCTGCATTAAAAGGCAATCGACGTGTTGAGCATGCATATCGCGTGCAATAGATCAAGGCGTTGCATTTGCATCCCAAATGAGTATAGCCTCACGCCATGTCGCCATTTGCAGTGGATTTTCCGTGCTGAGATCAACACCCAATCACGGTAGTCGCTGACCATGCTTGATCGACAGAGACGGAATTCAAATAACCAGACGACGTGAGTAATCGCCGCAGCTGTTACACGGAAATGGCTGGTTACCCAAGGGCTACGGTCACGAGACGTAGGGCAAAGTCCCTTATCGACTTCTTGTATTTAAAGACGTCTTTGGCGACCGAGGCATTGAGGGAAACCAAGGACCTTTGATACCAAAGACTGTTATTAGCTGAATTGAGCTATTGCTCCAAGCCCCCTTGTCACAGCAGCAATGACGAAACAGGCACATCCCGGCTCTTGTGCGTGCGGAGGGTTGGCGTCATATGCCGGCATTGACGTGTTCCGCCCGTTTTTGCCCGACGGCGCACTTGGAACTCGTGCTGGACAACTTTTACTAATGCTTGAACAATGCAGTGAAGACCTGATAGGAGTTGAGTAAATAAACAGTAATTGACAGGTTTAGTGCGCCAGCACGGTATAGGATATTATCTCAGGCCCATTGAGGAGTTGTGAGTTGAACGCTCAAACTCACTGTGGGAGCGATGGCAGCAGAGAGACAGTGAGAGCAACTATCGGCACTACAGAAAGGTCGGTCTGTGTAATTGAAAACCTCCACTTCAGACACGCTGGGTAGCAGAATTTTATAACTAAACTGGGATACGTTTTGGATGTCTAAGAATAGGAGAGTATAGAGTAGAATCAATATCAGGTAACTTGTTACAAGAGTATTTCAAGGCAAAATACAATCTTGGTGCCTTTCTGCTTCCACCTCTACTAATAAGTGGTCAAAGCAAGTTCCTTAAGCTGTGAAACGATTCTAACACGAGTGTCTATTTTGTTTTTTTCTACGGTGGACAAGGACAGCGTTTATAAGTAGACTCACTTGTATATCATCTAATGAGAGTCTTTGGTATCAAAGCTTTTTGTTTTTCATGGAGCTTCACGAATTCGGTGAGCCCTTTTGCCCTACGTCCCGTAATGAGAGCTCTTGTGTCACACCCATGTGCCAGAACGTCTTCTCGTAAATGTTTGAATATGAATAAACTCCACGTTCGGCCTAATGCCCAGTTTGAGCATCGCCATGAGCGGCACGATGTGGTTCTAAATAGTGTCATAGCCGCAGTTGAGATGAACGGCCTATACTTTCAGGTATTAATTCTGAGAAAATTAGTAAAGCTGGTTGTTCTCCGCAAGAGTCTAAATCGCCACGAGAGCAGGCTGGCTTTAAGACATACAGCCTCGGTTAAAAGTCTGCAGCTTATCATGGCCTGTAAAGCTGACGTGTAAGACAGAAGAGGCTGGGATTATTTGCATCGGCTCCAAGGGTGGCAGTCAAGGAATCCTGCCATCTAATTGCTCATAATCCTTACCGAGCCGAAAAAATCATCAGTATTTGCAGTTGAAAGGATACATTCTATCTAGCCTTGCTTGATCAAACTGATGCCATTTTAGAAATTTTCAACTTCGCCTAGTTGGTGATTGGAAGCCGTCATGTCTGAGGAGTGTAAACAATCCAGGACAAGAAAAGCATCAAGTATAATAGCCGGACTTGCGGAATTGCTAAATTCAAGGGTCAAGTTGGCCTAGTAATAAAACGGCTTGTTCAAGTCAGGTAGGGTTGCAATATCGAAGCATGCGGTCCGTCTCCGCATGGAAATGCTGGGCCGCAGCTGAAATTGAAAACTCACAGCCAGGGCTGAACCCCGAGTTCCCTCACAACCAGTACCGACTACCAATCTCAGCGACAAGCCGAGACAAAATGCAGTAGATGATGGTTGGAGCGGCCTATATGAAGTAATTCCAACCTAAACCCCGTCAGCGCTGACAGACGCTTGCTGATGCAATAGAAATCGGTCCCGGTTAGCTTGCGCCTGCTTTACAAAAAAAAGTATTATAAGAACAAGGCTTTCCCCCAGTCGGTTTTGCAACTCACACCATGGGCTTACGACCAGTTCACGTTGACCATATGCTACCCAGCCTATTATTGCATTGTTTAAACAGCCTTCTTTACCGTCTGGCCATGCACATGCGCTCTATAGCTGGTACCATTATGTATCTAGCTGCGATCCTGGGCCTGACCGCCACTGTCTAAGTTTAATGGGGAGGCTAGGCTAAGCTCGGGGCGGTAGTTTTAAAGTAAACTGGCGAAAAGGCCCTTGCTGACGCTTTATACGCGGGCTCGCACCTGAACCAAATCTACTGGGACGCCGGCAACAGTATTTACCGCCTGGAGTGCCCTGGCGCAGTTGGCGACCTCACTGCGCACGCCTATCGAGGGATACCAAGCCCAGACTTTGAGGAGGCCATGTGGACGTTTCGCGGCGGACCGCACCTAAGAGCAGGTGCCAAATGGTGTCTAGATGGCAAAGGAGGCGGGCTGGCTACGTGGCCGAACCCCCTGCATTCGCAAGTGTGCAATCACGATTGTGTAATAGCTATGTCGGCAATGACGAGAGCCGCAGGGTACGCGTGCGGTCATCTCGAGTGCTTCTCGGAACAACCCATTGCTGCTTGGTGGGAGCTCTCGGGACGTCGATATAGGGGTTTTGCTTATAGTGACCGTTTTGGCGTCACGGAGTATTCCCAATTCCCAGGGCACAATACCTGCGAGCTTGGCAAGGATCAACCCCCCAAGAACCACTGTTAGTGATTTCTGGATCATGTATGCACCATGGAGTTACGATAGACACTGCTCAGCGTCGCAAAACATTTGGAGTTGACCGTGGTATGCTGCATTTCAGGCGATCGATACGTTGTGAATTAGCGCGGGGCCCTGAGGAAAGAAAGTCTGGTTTAAATTAAACAGGAGATATCCCACTTCTTGAGAACCGTGTTCTTCCATGTGACCAAAGTCCTCCATACTACGCAGCTTTGTGTGCGAGAGCATGGCCAAGAAGTCGCCAGTGGAAACCTCTGGATTGCGGCTACCTCCCTCCCCGAAGCCTCGTCCGACTCGATTGATCTGCCAGGATCGACTCAGCATTACAGAGCTCGTTTAGATGTCTCTTAACAAGGCGCAGACCTCAAGGCAATGTTTCACACGCTGTACCGTGCCAAGTTGATCTCAAGCACAGGGAAACTCTAGCTTTCTATGAAGTCTTGCGACAATCTCAACGTAGTCCTCCTCTTCTTCAGGTGTAATAATGCCATGACGAATGAAGAAATCAAGCAGCACCAGAGCACAATTCGTCTTGAACTCCCCCCTCCTCAAGGCAGCCTGCAATTCAGGCATATCCCAGAGACGAAAATCTTCTGCTTCCAAATCATGTGGACGCGGTACAAAATCTCGAGTGACCTCAAGATCATACACGTAAATGCATTCAGGTTGCAGCAGTCCAACCTCTGTGCCAGCAGCTGCTCGCTCATCCCGAATGTCAAAGTAACTAACGGTGCCAGCACACTTGGCATTCTTCCGCACATAATCCCTAGGAAACGAGGCCTCCTCGGCCGCTTCTCGCACGATGCTCTCGAATGGTTTGTCGCCGCTGGCCATACCACCACCGGCAGTGTTGTCCAGCATACCAGGATACGTCTGCTTGTTGCTGGCTCGGCGAGACACCCAGATCTTGAGGCCACTCTCTGCGACGACGTACCCAGTCAGGTGGGTTCCGTAGGCCACGATGCCAAACAAGGCGCTGGCCGCTCGTTCCATATTGACGAGTACGCTGCGGTCCGGGCCATACACTGGGTATAGCTCATTTCTCCATCCATCGAGAAGCTTGAAGTGACGGCGTTGACGTTCTGCGGCAAGAGTCCTGGCGACGCGTTGATCCCTTTCGTCGAGCGTCTTGCCACAGAGCAGCACGATCTTGCGTTGGTGGTCGACTTTCCAGAAATCCGGCCATTGGAACCCTTGGACGGTGGCCGGAAGCATGAAGCCGAGCACTGAGGCACATCCTTCTACATGGAACTTGTAATACCCCGAGACCTTTGTCGCGTACTCGTCAGGTCGCGTTTGCGCGTACGGAAATCTTGTGGAATTAGTACGGCGCTGGTGGCTGGTACTCGGAGACTGCTCACTTGTCGCATTGTTCAACAAGTTGGAGGTTTGTATAGGTGACCATGGCTACGACGCAGGCACCGGGCGTGGAGATGGCCTGGATCGCTGAGGAGCGGTTGAAAAAGTCGTTCCTTTGATGACGAGGAGGTAGATGTTTGCCAAGAAGAGGTGCAGAAATGGAGTGAGGTGCGGGGCTTGGTTTATCTTGGGTAAGATGCCGTTGACCCATGTGTTGTCAAGTCGCACAATGGTAAGCTGATTCATTCACGTCTGTCAACATCTGGTCTCAGACTCACGAAACGATTGGTGGTCCGTTAGGGCCTTGCAAATCCCAAATGTGGACTTTGGTACGATGAAAACGTTGCTATATCGAAATTCGCAAAGTGCACGAAAAGATGAGAAATGGCTGAACTCTCCATTCACAACGTTCTAGATAACTTATCCACTAGTAACGAGTATTTGCTAAAAATAAGTAAAAAATTTTATATAATTAAAGTGCTTGATATGACAAGAATTAGGTCTAGTAAGGTGTATTTGTAAAGGGCGTTTTTGAAGAGCTAAAGTCAAACACATCAAGGTTAAAGTTGAATCAAAGTTGAAAAAACAAGCATCGTCACTAGCCAGGTCACTACGTCCGGGAAACAGTCATGCGTGCAAGCAGTGAGACAGTCCTAAATGTTAATTGTTGAAGGTTGTCTATCCAATCTTGCCGAACCAAACCAGAGGATGATGCGCAAGTCCTCTGTACCATGGTTATTGCTCAGAGGTACAAAGTTCTAGTCCGAATCATGGAACCTTGAAAATTCAAGACAATATTACCTGAAAAGCAACCTAGAATGGAAGATGGGCCGAAGAAGTCCATGACGAGACACGCGAGAAAGATGCACCCTAAGTCGGCCATGTCGTATGTACAAGCATCAGTTATCCGAGCTACTACAGGGCCAAGGTGATGTAATGTCTGGTAGTCTAGGAATTAAAATAAGCATCATCTTGGCTAGGCCAGATGGAAAATTGGGGTTGCCAGTTGTATTGCAACTCAAAATTAGCAGTCTGGAGGACCCGTTCACATATAACCTACATAAAGCAAAGATGACAATGTCGACAACTATGAATAGCATACTAGAATTCAGCTTTATCCCCCGTGACTAATTCCTCTCCTCTTCGCACAAATTCTCTTTTTCTCTTCCATACTAACACTTTTTGGCGTGTCCTAGCATTGGCCGCACTGATGCTTTGGTAAGATATCCTTGCCATCTTCGGCTCACCCTTGAGGAGGCTACAAACTGATGAACCACATTTTCTTTCTCAATCGACGGGAGCTGGAGCTGCTTCAGGATCTCTAGCCAACAGCGCCTCGACCTCAGCCCCTCTTTTTCGCCTCTCATCGAGAGAAATCTCCTCTTCCGGCGCGGCAGACCAACCAAGACGCAGTTCAGGGTACTGAAGCGGAACCTCGTCGCTTTCGGTAGGCAAGCTGTCGAGGTAGATGGGCCAAGGCGTGCCCATCCAGCCATTGCGAGTCTCATGATCTCGGCGTTGTTCCGAGGTTAGCGGATGGATAAGGATGCTAGATGAGCAGTTAGCACAGAAGCATCGCGCGCTTTTTGAGTTGGTCGGCATAGCATCTCGGGCGAGCGAGGTGAACTAGGGGTTTCAGGCTAGCGAAAGCCAGAGACGTACCTCAAGTTTCCTCGATTTGATGCCAAGTAGAAGAAGACTTCGGAGAAGGACGAGTCCGGAACCCAGACTTTATTCAAACATTAGCCCTGGCCCTTGAGAGCAACTCACAAGGTATTTGCACCTACTCTCGTATGACCCCGCAGGATGCGGCCCGATTGGATACTTGTTGACCCTGTGCAATGGAACAGCGACAAAGGCACCTGCTATTGTTAACCAAGAGCCTAGGGACGATGCTGCGTCTTGTTATTCTCACCATCACGACGGAGCCTCAATACGGCATCACGAAGAGCCAGCGCTGCAGCGGTTTCAGTAGGAGATTGCAACAGGAAATAAATATGGAAATGCCATTCCCGTGTCCTTGTTTCCACGACGGTCTTGAGGTCCTCTTGGGGCCGCGGCGCCCCGGGAACACTGATGCGGGTCATGGCCAGTGATGTAGCGCCTTGACCTGTGCCGTTTCCAGGACTTGTGAATAGACTATTTGATAGATGGTTGATGAATAACTGTGTTAGCTGCAGGGTATTTAAACTGAATTGCTAGAGGCCCGGCCACTTCTTGCTCGGGGCTCGGTTTGCCCCGTTACGTTGAAATTTTAGGCGAGCGCCTGGAGTTGGGTCTGTCAGGAAGCATGTAGCCGAGCACCGAAGCAGGTTGACCCCTCTACATGGAACTTGTAATACCAGACCCCGAGAACACGTGCAAGCACGTTGTCGGCGACTAGGGTGCGGGGATCAAGACACACCAGCAGGGCGCACCTTCCCGATCTGTCTTTTGTGCCATCAATATGACGTAACATTGAATCGGCGACTGCATTTTAATCTACCAGACTACACACTTGGTACATACCGGATTCCATTAACCAACTAACAGCTAGTAAAGAGACAAATGGACAGCATACTTGCAGATATTCAGACACCGCCAAGTAAGGTCACATCTTGTTTCCGCGTTACTTGTTGCGTTTTGGCTTTGGCACCCGAACCAGCCAGTAAAGGAACAGGGAAGCCGCAATATTAAACACGATATACACCATGCCTATCCCAAAGTCTCGCCAGCGGTGGCCATAGTCGGAGCTAATGCCAGCCAAAAAGACATTAGTGTCGGAAACAGGACAGTACCGACACTGCCCCGACGCACCGCCGCCCGCAAGATAGCCACCCCGACTGTCCAGGTACGCAGCCATGTATTCTCGGCAGCTCTGGCCGGCGGGTGCGTCAAAGACGACCAGCTCGTTGCCGTTACAAGTCACGCGCGTGTTGGCCAGGCCGGTCGACAGCACCGCCGAGACCCAGTACGTAAACGGCGACACGCGGTACATGAAGATCCAAAAGCCCGGCATGCGGTCCGGCGTGGCCAGCACGCCACAAAACAGCAGGCACATCATGAAGAGCACGTTGGCAATGTTGCCGCCCCCCTCGGCCGTGTCCATGACGGCGATGCAGGCATGCGCAAACGTGCACGTGAAGACGAGGAACTGCCAAAAGAGCAACCACATGAGCGCGCCGCGCTCGGCCGTCTGGTCCGCCGCGCTGGCGTTGTTGTTGAACCCGACGGGGTAGTAGACGCACACAAACATGACGACCGACATGAGCGTGTTCCACGGAATCTCGACGAGCACCTGCGACAGCATAAAGACCTTCCAGCTGTATGTCTTGGAGGGCCTCTCGCGCACCTCGTACAGGGAGCGCTGCGTGACAAAGTGCGGCATCTGCTGCTGCACCAGCTGGCCAAAGATGCTGAGGATGTTGAAAATGGCAAACATTTGATTCTGGAGGCCTTGGATGCTGAGCGGCGCGTCGAGGAACACGAGCCCGATGAAGAGGGAGACCGAGGTGCCCAGGATAAACTTGGAGTAAATGTACGACGGCGTGCGCCAGTACTGGTCAAAGACGCGCCGCGACACGACGAGCAGTTGGCTCCAAAAGGGGGAGGCGAATTCCCGATACAGCGCGCGACTTTGCCTTTTCGACACGTCATCGTCCGCCGCGGCGGTTGTCTTCAGCCGCTGCAGCTCCGACTGGACGTCCTGGAACTCCTTGCTCGACCGCCACGTCTCGTGCCAGTCGATATCGGTGGCGGCACCCGGCGCCGCGCCAATGACTTGCAGCATCCATTCGGCGGGATTGTCGCCGCGGGGACACGGATGCGCGCCGTTTCTCTCAAAGTAGGATATCATGGCGGAGGAGCTGTCGCCAATGTCGCCAAAGTAGATTGTGCGGCCGCCCTTGGCCAGAAACAGCAGCCGGTCGAAGCGCTGAAAGAGCATCGCCGACGGCTGGTGGATGGTGCAGAGGATGGACTGCCCTGCCCTGGAGAGCTTTTCCAAAAGATCAAGAATCGCCCACGATGTCTGCGAGTCGAGTCCCGATGTGGGCTCGTCGACGAATAAAAGCAACGGCGGTCTGGCTGCCAGCTCGACCCCGATGGTTAGTCGCTTCCGCTGCTCGACATTGAGGCCCTCGCCTAGCGTGCCGACAATGGCGTCGGCGTAGGGCTGCATGTCGAGCAGCTTGATGACCTCGTCTACGTAGGCGAGCTTTTCGGCTCTGGGCGTCGCCGCTGGCTGGCGTAGTAACGCGCTGAATTCGAGGGCTTCGCGCACCGTTGTCGTTTCGAGATGAAGGTCCTGTTGCTGGACGTAGCCCGTCTTTCGCTGGAAAGAAGAGTCGCGTAATTTACCGTCGATGAGCATCTCGCCCGTGATGACGCCCATGGATATCCGGTCCGCGAGGCAGTCGAGCAGGGTGGTTTTCCCGGCGCCCGAAACGCCCATGAGGGCCGTTAGGGTCCCCGGCTTGACCCAGCCGTCTACATGGTCCAAGATGCGTCTGGGCTCTCCCTTGATCTTGACGTCGTAGCAGACATTGCTCCAGTGGAAAACGCTCGTGGAAGCCTGGATAGCACCCCCGTCCTTGGGCACAGACTGTCCAGATTTTTCCGTGATCCTGGCGGGGGAAGAATTGCTCCCTTCCACGTCTCCCTTTTGGGGGGATGCCGGCGGCAGTTGGCCTCTCCGGAATACCAAAACCTCGCCCTTGGACTTCTTCTCGGATATATACTCCGTGGCCAGGAAGTAGACGACGTGGTTGAACAGGATAAAGGCAATCAAAATGCCTACATTGCGCCACTTGTGGCCGTGGCTGTACTTGTACAGCGTGTTGATGTACGCGTCGCCGTCGACAAAGTCCTGCCCAATGACGGACCCGACCGCCGAGCAGGCCCTGTTCGACCCTGCGATATCCTCGTACCCGGCCACGTCGGCGCTGGGGACGAAGCTGTTGCACTTGAACTGCCGCCCACTAAACTCGTTGATCATGAGCGCTTCGAATCCGTAGGCCACGGGGTCCAGGTAGTTGATCCATCGGCACCAGCCGAGCATGTAATCGACGGGAATGACGAAGCCCGTAAATATGACGAGCGCGAGGATCAGTACCGACGCAGGGACCATGGCTTGCGATAGAGTCCGCGAGAGCGAGGCACTTGAATCATTGTGAGAATGGGCCCCGACAAACAACCGGGCGTGGACTTACATGGAGCGGAAAATGCCAGACATGGCAAGAACCATGAGAAACGAGACGAAGAAGAAGAAGAAGAAGGCACCGGGTGTGCGATTGAGATTCGTCATAAAGTACAAAATGAGGTTATAAAAGACGCTATTCATAATCTTGTAGGGCATGTCGACGATGATGGACGAAAACGCCTCGGCAGACGGGTGATGGAACCCATACCGGTTATGCTTCTCTACAATCGGCCGCTGCGCATACTGCGTCAGGATCTCGAGCGCGCTAGAAAAGGCATTCGCCAGAATAGCCACAAACAGCAGCGCGCCGCGTTGGAAAAAGCTCGCCGTCGTGGGCTGCAAGTCGTAAAACAGCGACGATATAATCAGCGCCGTGATCGAGTTTGCGACGAGGGCAAAGATACTCAGGCTCGGGTCTCCTGTAAGACGCCTCCATCCTCGCCAGAGACACAGCTTGATTTGCTCCGTGTACGACAGGATAAAGGGCGACCTGGCCCGCTGCCCCTTGGCCTGCTGCTGCCGCTTATTTTGCCGAAACGCGTCGGCGTCGGCGCCGCCCACCGGATGCGCCCGGTTGAACGTGCCAATGTCCGCCAGCAAGCTTCTCCTTTCCGGGCTTTCCAGCCAGCACCGGGCGAATTCGTCGGGGGTTCGCGGCGCGCGGCTCTCGTGGCCTGGTTGGACGATTCGCTCCGACGGGGCCGTCATGGACGTGAGGAAGTCGGGCGTCGTCTGCCTGTCGGGGCAGGCGAAGCCGAGATTGACAAAGTACGCCTTGGCTTGGCCCGTTGGCCCAAAGTAGATTTGCCGGCCTTGGTAGAGCACGAGGACCTTGTCGAAGAGGTCGTACGCGCTCTGGGGAGCCTGGTAGATGGACACGGCGCTGGTCCGGCCAAACACGTCCGACTGCAGCCGCAGCGTTTTGCAAAACTCAATGGCGTTGGCCGAGTCGAGGCCGCGGGTGGAATTATCCCAGCATTGGAGCGGCGCGCTGGACAGCGTGGCCTCGGCAATCGTCACTCGCTTCCTTTCGCCGCCCGACACGCCGCGGATGTACTCGTTGCCCACGCGCGTATTCGCCGTGTGGCTGATTCCGTACATGGCCATGACCACGTCTCGATAGTGAGCGGAGAATTGGCTTCGCGATACGCCGGACGGTATGCTGTGCGGCTGTCTGGCGCGGGCTGCAAAGGTCAGGGTGTCTCCGACAGACAGCATTGGAAAATGGACATCGACTTCGGCCGTGTAGATGGCCTCTCCTTTGTGCTGGGAGTGCATCTCGTGCGCGGATATGCCTTGGTAGTTGAACGAGGCCGACTCGTCGATGTAGATTCCGTTTGTTTCTCCCGAGATGCTCTTGAGAAAGGTGGTGCAGCCGGCGCCGGGGGGGCCAAGAACGACGAGCATCTCGCTTGGTTTCACGACACCGTCGAGACGGCGGAGGATGTCGACCCTTTGCACATTGCCCCGGCTGTTGCGTGTGCCTATCCTGCTCATCAGGCCGCGCAGGAAGCCGCCTGCCACCAGCCATATGTTGCCGACGTCTTTCTGGTAGTCTGTCTCTTGGCCAAAGCCATACACATTGAGGTTGGTGAAGGAGAATCCTGCGTGGCGAAATCCAGAACCAGATTCAGTCGCCGCCTGCGCCACCGTCTTTGCCCAGGTACGGGCATTGAACTTGGGCCCGTTTGGATTGAGAGGGGAGTCAGGATCATCGTTTCCAAATATGCCTCGAGCATCACTGTCAATAGCCACGGAGGAATTTCGAGTATAACGACGAGCAAGGTCCTGCACAAGAGAGTCTCTCCTGTTGGGCTCAGGGTCGGCGGTGTCGCTGTCAGTCTGGCCCGTGACATTCGGTTCAGTGGCAGGATGACTTGCTTGGTCATGACTAGCCGTGGCATGGCGGGTATTTTCTCTCATTGTAGGTCCGCCCGTAGCTGTTTCGAAAACCGTCCGCTCGCTGCCTTGTGCTGACGTGCTCCGGCCCGGGATGGACACGGAGTCACTTGTCTGGTCCATCTTGGCGTGTGATGGAAACAGCGCTCTCTGAGCCTCTGATGGCCGACTCTGCAAGGATAACGTGAGGCTACTCGGTTTAATGGGGCAAGGTATGATGGGGTTGCAAGTAAGCTGAGAACAAACGGGAGAATTATAGGGAAAATACGTTGAAAGAAAAGTTGTTGCGTGGAAGAAAGAGACAACAAGGGAGCTATACCAGCCTAAATATCAAGTGTAAGTAAACAGAGAGGCGGATCAGACGGAATCCAATGGCAAACCATTTTCATAGCCCCTTGGCTAGCGGACACGCACAGAAACGGAACGCGGATTTGCTTACGGTCCGAAAAAACGTGTTGCTCAGAATGGACGCGATAACACGGTTCGACTATCTTGCTAATGACTCTCTATCGTGAATATCCACTTTTCAAGACTTTGAGAGCTTTCGGAGTCCTGCAGGGTCCCGAAAGTTGAGAGACGGGGTCTTGATCCGCATCTTTCTCCGGAAGCCCGTTGTGTAGTCCGTTAGGGTGTCGATCGGATCCGTGGCATGCTACGCATGACTCGGTGGGCCAGCCTGTAGTATGGTCACATCACAATTCAACATATGCTACTATACTTCTCCATAAATCTTTACTTTTTATATAATCCAAAACCAAGATCGTCAAGTGGTTAGTCCGAACCTCTTGACCAAGACGACGGATACTACTCTTCTCCGTCTATATATCGGTGATTTCTTCTAACCGTACCTCAAGGGAGCTCATAATCATCCTCAACGGCATTCTTTGTTCGCGCATTCACTTCCCAACCATGCCCTCGACGACATTCCACAGCTCAGCAAGGCTCCAAAGGCCTCTGGCGTGCGTCACCTGCCAACGGCGCAAGAAGAAATGCGACCACGAATTCCCGTGCTCAAATTGTCGAAAGGTACGCTCAAATACGCAGCCAAAATTTCGCTACCGAGATGCTTACTTTTGAAGCGCGGCGTCATCTGTGTTCCAAGTACACCTGCGCCGCCTCGGAAGCGTAAGCAGTTCAAGAAGGAATTGTTTGAGCGCCTGGCAAGAGTAGAGCGACTGCTAGAGGGTCTACCTTGCGGTCCGTGTCAGACGTTACAGGCTGAAACGAACAAGTCTTTGTGTACAGCCCAGGGCTGGAGTGGTGATGGATTGACGCGCCCCAAAACACCGAAACCGGGCGCGGCATGTAGGGATCATGGGGTTCAGACAGACGATTGTAACCACGGCCAAGGCAAGACTAGTACTATTTGAAAATTGAAGGGATTATTTATTGCCAAAGATGAGCAATTCACCGCTTTCATGTGCCGGTTCTCGTGCGCAACGCGAGCATCAAATCGAAGTGGGCGAGAGCGTGTATTTCGTTTTTTTACTTCTTGGACCCGTCTCCACTTTACCTTGTTTTGTGGAGACTTGTCTCCATAATAACGGCCGCCCGGACTGGGACCCTTTGGTGTGGGGTCGGATATTCGGGTTTGAGCAAGGCTGCGTTGGATTTCCGAGACCTCGACGGCGCCACTCTCATATAAGTTGCGGCCCGTCAGCTGGGACCCGTTTCAATGTTCGTTTATATTGCTGGTACAGCATACCGCACAGCTACATGTCGCTTTTATTTCACTCCTTGGCCACACTCCGGCTCCTTGTAGAGTCACGGATTTCCAGGATTTTATAGGGCAATCCATGTCAGAAAAATATACAAAATGTCGACTCCAAACCCCTTAAAACAAAACCATTATAATGGCATTGACTACATTCTTATAATCGATTGGGTCTGAACAAGGTCTATTCGCCAATTTGACGTGTCATGCGACCCAAGGCTCTAGGCCAAGCGTCTGGTAGCATGACCTGGGTCCTGCCAGACAATGTTGCCACAGTCCCAGTCTTTCCAATCCCCATTGATCCGAGGTAATGCTACCATCTCGAGCTTATATACTCGCCCGTGTACCCCTAAAATGCTGCCTTGCGACCGATAACACGGAGATCCTATGCAATAATCATGACCCGTTCCAAGAGTTGCGCGAGGCCAGAGGCTTGTGCAGACTCTGGTTCACGATGCAGCTTCTATCTACCAATATTTGCGTCCTGCTTCTGACCATCTCTATCCAGCAAGCAGTAATAGACGATGGTCCATCGTCTCTAATTACCAATGGACTCCTCGTAAGTTTCCGTATTCTGAGCCGATGAGCAAGTATATCGGCACTCGTGTTGATATTTCTAGTCCCTGGTGTCCTTCTGCAGCGGCCTCCGTGAAATCACGTCAACATCAGTGCGAAGCGGCGTCATGGAACCGAGGTCCAATGCACAAACCATGTGCGACTTTTCACTCCTGTTGGGATTTACCATGGCTGCGAATCAGTTTCGTCAGATGAACCCACGGGCAGGATCGACCCCGATGTCGTGTGAAGAGGATGCAATGTTCTTGGGACAAGTATTGGAGCTCTCGTTTGCTTTCATCCGGCTTGAAAGGTAGGGCCAGCTGCATCGCATCACGAATCCTTGGGCTAACATGACCTATTAGCGTCGTTCATTTAGTTCTCTGCACAATTGGATTCGTAAGAAATCAGCATTTTTGAGGAATTCTGAATATTGTCATTCTGAGGGAGGAAGAGTGGTTGAGGCACCTCGAAAGCAAAACTCAAGCTATTCATAGTAGGCTTGAAGCGAGATTGCGTGTAAAATATCTTCTTCGGTCGTCTAGTAATTTAACCAACGCCGGTAGCTTGAATTGTTTGTGCCCAAGTTATCTAGCCAGCTCATTCTATGGACGTGTTACGCTGTTGTAGTATTCCTCACAAATGCGCCTTTTCTCAACCTCCTCATCTCCATCCACCAACTTTTGTTCCTTTGTCGTGCTCCCGGCGATCCCTTCTATTTCCTTGAGCAAGTCAGCCACGCGATTGTACCGCCCATGCCAGCAGTTGTCTATAATCTTGTCTATAGGATCTTCCAAGTTGACCACTGGGAAAATATCGTCCATCAAGCGCTCGACCCGATCTGGTCCTTCAAGCTCAGAATACAACTCAGTCCCCCGGGACATGTACCAAAACAAGGACCCCAGAGCGTACTGCTCTGTCGTCGGTCCAGCAACACCAAAAGCCCCGCCCTTGTCTTTCGCACCGGCTCTATATTGTCGAACGTAGGGCTCGTATCCCACATCCACGGGGTCGCCGATCGGTAGTGCATGATCAAAGTCGATTAATTTCAGTTGGTCATTGTCGTCAACCAGGACATTTTGAGGATTAATATCGCCATGGGCATACCCCAAGTTCTCTATACATGCGACTGCAGATGATAGCTGCAACATCCATTGCAGAACGGGCCGAGGGACCTTGGAGATGCTGCTTATCCTGTCGTGGAGACTGCCATGGGGAAGACACTCCAGAAAAAGAACGTCGGTTCCGCGAAAAAGGCACTTGGCAATGTACCGACAGTCTGTTTGCTCGAGAAGTTGAAATATTTTCTGTTCATTTTGTAGCCTGCTGTCTCCTGGGTGAACCGCCACCTTGGCCACTATGCTTGGAGAGATTTGCACGACGACGGAATGGCCGCCAATTGCGAAGACGGTGGAGGACGGGCAGGCAAGAAGGAGCCGCTCAATTATTGGATTGAAATCAGTCGTTTCAAACCAATTTCCAAAGTGACGAATTAAATCGTCGTAATTCATGCATAAGCCTGTCATTGTTCTTCTCCGTGGTTGGGAACAGAACGTTGATAATGTTGAAATGGTCAACTGGTGCCTGGGAACAAAAGGAGCCCAGCATATGTACCAGACGCTTCTTTGGCGTTTTTTCCATTTGATAATCCCCTGAGCATGGTGAATGCGGCACGGACTTCTTTTGCAAGATGGCGGTCAGTCCGTCGTCGACCAACAGCTGAATATTGGAGCTACCCTATAGCTAATACCAGTACTCGGAAAAGAGAATGGAGTGCGGTACATGTATGCAGCATGACTGACTCGGCCACATCGCCGGTGCCTTCTTTGTGTATTGTATCCGTCGCATCATGGTGCCAAAGCCTTGATAAGTGAGACTACTTTACAGGATGGTCTTCGTCGTGAAAGCGGTCAATTTGCTTTAGATGTGCCAGGAGTCTCATCAATATACACATCTGGTTTATAAGCACGTTGAAGCACTGGTACGATTTCCATACGCAAGTTGGCATTGCCGTCTTGTAAACCACCATTCCAATATCCCATGACAATTCACCTCTAGATCCAGGCCGTGGTTAAAGGGTGGCTTAACCATGTTCTCAGTGAAGATCTTAAGACCATTGACATAGGGGCATTGGCGACTTGTTCTCGACACTGTAAATCGTATTGTTGAGTTTCTGGGCACTTGTCGACGTTGGCTTTGAAGTCTGCCCAGCCTCACTTCTCCCACAGTCGCCTGCGATCCGTCTCCATAATGTAACAGCAAACCGGTGACCATGTCATTGAACCGGCATAGGTTGACACCAAGCAGATCGTCAAGCGGCGCCGAGGTGTAAAAGAAACTCTCCGAGATATTCCAACAATTCGGATTGTTTCCTGGATGGGGGGATATAGGCACGGGCCTGTAGTCCTCCCAAGTATTGCTGTTGCTTCCTGGTTCCGGGTCAAAGGCGAGCTCGCGTATGAAGCCGACAGAGTCATCAATGTACATGTAGTTGGGGCCATCTCGCAAGACGGCCAATCGCGAATAAGAGTACCTGCGGTTGGGGTTTTCATGAGGCCCTTCCACATAGACGTTGTCGAGTGATGTAGCTATAATTAGATCTACACCCCGATGGGGATGTGAATGGCAGTCTCGACGCCATATGTCCTTCAGAAGCTCTCCGCTACCAAGTGCAATGTAGAACCATGTGGTGCCCCTTTCGGGAAACTCATCATAGCAACGCAAATCGCTACTGGGTGCGTGTGCCATCATTGTAAGGGCTCGGCGGGCGGCATTCCAGGCTATCGAGTAGCCTGTTATTTCTGGATCATTGACCGTGATGCGGTTGAATCGGGCTGCTTGTGAGTGTTGTATTAGGGGGAAGTGCACAAGACTCGGTCGGAGGGACGGCGCAGACCACATTGGGCGTTTTGGGTTCCCTTCTTGATTCCCATGTATATTGCGGATTTTGAGACCCTAGCTCAGAAGTTAGCGCTTCTAACGGCCATGAATAAATAGTCAATGGCGTGGTAAAAAGTACGTCAAAGTCAAAATAAATGCTTTGGCCAGCAGAAAAGGGGATGTCCTGCCACCAATTCCATCGAACAGTTTCCAGTTCTACTTCATCTGCCGAACAGGCAAATAGTATGTTCTGAACGCCCAGGGGACCTCGCGAAAAGTAAATAATGTCCGCTGCGGGCTTTACTATTGGGTCATATAAAAGGATACCATCGGGATCATTGCTCAGGCTAGACACGTAGCTTTCACCACGTAGCGTCACATACGTTCCCCATGTACAATGTGCGGTGTCGATTTGCGCTTTGCAGGCCTTGGTGATGCTTGCCTCAGTTCGTATAGCCGATCGCGCAATATCAAGCATAGTGGCATCGTTGCGCATTAGGTGGTGTTGGTAGTCGGAAGATCGTCTAGCTGAAAGGTCGAACTCATTGTCCCAACAGTTCACTTCGCAAGTGGCCAAAGATGGCAGACCAACTTGTGAGCAGACCGAGTGACAGCCATGAGCGAGACCATTGATGTGTGGGCAGTTCACCATGCAGGCAAAGTACTTGCCAGGTTGATAGGCTGGATTTGCCTGGGAAGCTAGTCATTTCGTCAGAATCATGCTTGTCCAAGGCATCAATGCCACGAACCCACAAAGATGTCGTCGTTGCCTTTCAGCTGTAGTGTGCAGAGCACACAACGGGGGGCAACGCAGGAGGCAATCTGTTCAGTCATTTCAGCCCATAATTCCGCGTCACAGATGGACATTATGATGTAAATGTGCATGAGCTTGAGTTCCAGCTAAGAAGAAGAGGGGTCAATCCGTAAGTACGGAGTTGACGTGTTGGTCCTGGCAATCGGTAATGCCAGCTCATCAATCCCCAGATGAGTCAACAGTTGCCCCATTATTCCCCGCCTCTGTCATGCCTAGTATTGAGAAAAACTTTCAGTCGGTTTATGTCTTTCTTGGAATTCAGGTTGTACTCGATGCACGTTGCTTCGTATCGTTGCCCTTTGCCAGTATCGTCGCGAAGAGCGCAATCGCCCGGGCCCTTAGTATCCTTCCCAAAGCAGCTTATACAGTCGGTGATTGACGAAGCCGGTTTTTGTATTATGTAGAATATAAGGTCAATGTATCCTCTTAACGTGAAAATGCTTCAGAAAGCTGACAGGACCAAGTTTTCCTAGACTGAATTGGAAAGCTACGAACATCCATATCCCGCAGTCATGAAGGATTCATATGCCCCGATATACTGCATTCGCCAAAATTCGACCAAGGGCTTCTATCGATACGAGGCGAAAGGCACCGAATTTCCAGCTATATTTGTAGAAGTCCAACAGTCAGGCAAAACTAAAAGTAATTCCTTTAGGAATTTATGCTTTTCAGCAGCAAAATACGAAACTTCCAGGTATGTTCCAACTAGAGCACGAAATATATTATATTCTTTATATTCTTAACTATACTATATAATATTGTAATATATTGTAATATATTGAAGCAAAAAACATAATATCAAGTACATTTATATTTACTATATTTGTAAATGCTGTACAATTTCCAACCATGGATTTCGTCGTAGGCTGTTCAGCGAACCTCCAGTTTTCTTACCAGACCCAGTCTTATCTTGAAGAAGTGAAAACTCATTTCAAGAGGCTCAGAGTTGTATCGGCCCGGCTCTAGTCATTATTCATCAGCTCCTCCCAAAGCCTTCGCCATTAGAGTCTAATGTCACAGGGCAACATCAACTTCAGGCCAGACGCGACTGCAGAAAACGTAGAAACTTGAACAACGGTTTGCCCATAGCCACATCCTCGGTACAGACATCACTCTCAACATGCTGCAGCAGCCCGCTCATTGCCGAAAACGGAGTGCCACAAGTTGGGCACTCAAAGTTGTAGTCATCATCTTCGCTCGTGTAAAAACGCGACTGGTGACATTCAAAGGCGAGCTCAACCATCCAGTCATTGTCCACTTCTGAGGCGCAATTCCCTGATTCGAGGTGCAAGAGCACGGCTGAGGAAGAGCGAAATGTTCTGTAGCAGCCAAAGCATTCCATATTTTTGGCCGAATGTGTTTTTGCATGCTGTACAGTCTGATGAGAAATAAAGCGTTGAAGCCTCTTGGCGGAGCGAAATGAACACGTACGCATCGCAGATTTTGTTGCGTCGCAAAGTACGATTTGCAGATTGTGCACAGATTGTGTGCCGATACGTCATGTTCCTCGAGTAGTTGGGGGCTATCAAAGGAGCGGTTGCAGGGTACACAATGGTCGTGGACCTTTTCCAAGTGCGCTTCAAGATCAGCTCTGTTGTCAAAGTCCATACGTGTAGTGCACATTGAACATATATGGTGCTTCGAAGAGTCTCGAAGATGTTGTTGCAGTGCCGATGCTGAATCAAACGATTTACTGCATCGTACGCAGTACTCGTGGGAGGAAGAATGACGCAAGTGCTGCTCGAGGGATTCTTCAGACACAAACTCCCTCTCGCATTTGGCACAATATTCCATTGTTCCTCTTGCAGATGGCCAAATGATTTGGTGTGGTTGCACTCCAGTCGTCCCCGACGTCAAAGTGAATATATGAATGACGAGGACGGTGGGCTACCGAAGTCTGAGCCTCGGGCTGGTTTTGTTAGGGTACGACGTGATACAAGACCGTCAATGTTCCCCCCTCTTTATACGGAGTACGGTGAGACATAATTCCCTTGGTGTAACCGAATCGAACTCGCGCGAAAGGAAATTCTGCAGGGCTAAATAAGCTACTCGCCCTTTGTAAATTCATGTACTTGGGCTGGGCATCTCGCATAAACCGAGATTGTATTGCATATGAAGCTAAGGGGAAAGCATTTAAAGGGAGCAGACTTCAAAGTCAAGCAAGAATGCCAGGTATAAGCCCAACGTACTTATACTATGACCTGCTTCAGATTCTGCCGACTCAATTTTGCGGTGTACACGCAACTTGAGACCACATGCAATCGATGCCAGCCCATAACACGTCTTTCAACCAACTACTGAGTCTAGACATTTGCGCGCCATCTCCAGCCATGGAGAGAGATGAGAAGCCGTAGCGACAGACTTCAAGGTAATATCAACCGAATCATACGCAACTGTATTTGTCATTTACGCTACCGATTCCATCTTTTTAAAGTGGACATAACTCCCGCATTCTCCGCCAGTGACCCATGTGGCATCACCAGATCGCACTGCCGGCCACACGGCACTCGCCTTTGTCGTGTAGAGGCCCAGGCGCCCATCAATCTCGACCATGCAATTGTGCCAGGGCGTGGGTATATGCAAGTGGTCGCAGCAATCCAAAGCCTCGCCCGTCGGGGGAATGACATCCGTCGGAATGACGTGTTTTCCCAACATCTTGATGCCGAATTTCGGGCCAGCATTATCGTGTCTAAAAAACCATATGTTGGTATCGAGCCAAAAGGTTTACTCATATATAAACGTCGAGTCACTTACGCGTGTATGGACAGCCGCACATGGTGCGGAAACATCATTTCCACCAAATTCGAATAGGCCTGGTTTCGCTACCAAATAGTTCAGCGCCCGTCACAGTGTAGCAAAGGCAAAGGACATACCTGCATCATCTCTTTAGCCACCTCGGACGCCTTCCTCCTCAACTGGCTCCGGCTGAGATGCCTCGTGTACTGGTTCGTAGCGAGGTCCTCGAGCATAAACTTGGAGAAACCGCGATACAAAGCCAGCAGCGCCGGATCCCTGGCAATCAGATCCTCCATCGGCTCCGCGTCACCCGGCCGGAATCCCATGTCAAGAATCCGGCGGCACAGCTCGGCCTTGGCTGTCGTCTTAGTACCAATCAGACGAGGCCTGAGCGGCGGATAACCCGTGACCAGAGGCAATTCGCTCGCACCAACGAGGCCGTCGTAGTCGAACAACTCGGGCAGCGATCGGAAGCCGATTCTGTCCTTGCCCCCGAGGCGATGGGCAATCGTCTCGTTCATGGCTTGCAGTTCCGCCCCGTACTGGTCGACAACCCCGTCGTCGACGCCAACTATCCAGCGTCAGCATGCCGGGTCTGGCATTTCCATCCATATCAGGTCCTTTTTACTCACTGCAATCGCTAAACACGTGCCCGTCACTGATGATCCAGAGCTTGGCCCCCGGCCCATAGACATCCTCCACGTCTTGCAGGAACCGTTGCAAATTCGACAGGGCCACGTATTCCCCACGGTCTGGGGACTGGGACAAGACCTTCTCCGTGCTGGATGACTTGCACGGAAACGCAGGCAGGCAGAATTCGACCCGTGCCCCCCGGGACGTAAACGACCTCACCTGCTGCCGAAACACGTCTCGTCCCCCCCTGAGCCATTTGTCGTGTTTCCCGACGTACCGCAGGCTTGTATCGAAAAGATGCACAATCGCGTCGGCGGCCATGTCAGCGTCGGCGTGTCGTAAATGGCCCACGTGGGTGTTTATATCCACGCGCAGGCCGCGCAGCACCAGGTCCGCGAAAAACACGTCGAGCTCCAGAGACTGCGGCGTCGGCGACGAATCGGGCGCGAGCACAAGCCCAATGACTTGCTCATCTGCGAGCCTTGGCATTTCGAAAACCACATACTCGTGAGAGGGGGGCACACGCTCCAGGCTGTCAGCTGTCTCGGGTGCGTGCTTGACGGGCAAGCAGGTTTGCGACAGACGGTTGCGCAGGCGGCACTCCTCCCGCAAGACGTGGTCCCGGATCTGGGGCCATACTGAGGTTATTCGGGTGGGAAAGGGGCCGAAGCAGTGAATGAGATGGCCAGAGGTCTGGCGCACAAAGCCCGCTATGAACCGGCCGTGGATCGACGATCTGGACGGCAGCGAAGCCATTTCGCCAACGGGGCTGTAAATGTGTTGCGTGTCCCGGGCGACACAAGTATCAGGAGCGGCAGCCATGAATAGAATTGTCCGATATACTTTGGTATGAATCCAAGCCGTCCAACGACGCGATTGAGACTTGTTTTATAATGGATAAGGGGTGTTCGCGAAGGGGCTGGGCATCGCCGGATCCGGCTCTGTGGATGTGCAGGATTCTCGGGACTTTTCGAGATATTGAAGCTTTTGGGTCATTTATCGTATCATTATAATAGGCGATATAGTTATTGGGGTATTTTATATGGCGATGACGAGAAAATGCGTGAGCCGCAGGTGAACCGGGCGAGAGCAACGCCGCGGATCCAGCGCCGCAGACGGGACACTGCCGATGCGAACCTTGTCCAGCCTTTGGTAGGAGCCGTTGAGGGATCAAAACGAAGAATTTTGGTCATGGTACGGATAACCGTGGGGAGAGCCGCGTCAGAATGTGTGGTGAGCGTGAACAACTCTTTCCTTATAAGACTGACTGGCATTATTGGGTAGGGAGTCGAGGGACGAATCACGGGGCGAGGACTGTATAACGCCTGCGAATGCTAGGTTGGCCGGCGCGTGATTCATTACGTTTTGGTGCGCGTCCGCGTGTTTGGTCTCGTCAAAGACGTCACGAGGCGAGAGTTGGCGCGCGGTGACGGCGGCTTCGCGAGGGCTCCGAGTCAGAGCTCCATTCGTCTAGTAACAGTCGTTGGTATCAAAGGTGATTGACTGTCCTCGAGGCGTTTGGCAACAAGAGACCTTGACTGTATAAGACAGCGCTCAACCTAGTGCGCTGGGGTCTCGTATGTTAACATTGAACGCTTGTGTGATATCCGTGAGATGGCGTTGCTACGCGTTTGATTCCGTCAAAGACGTCACGACGCGCAGTCTAGCGCACGAAAAGTAAACTCACCAGCTTTCTTTCACCAAATTCTGACGCTAGAGTAGCATGACGGGGTGTCTTCTTTTTTCATTTCTCTGGCATTATTTGCGCTACTGCAGGTAACTCATGCCACGTATATTATCGGCCTCGCTTACACGTAAATCCACCAGAAGATATATCCGGCTTTGGCTTCGCTCCTGCCAAGCCCAAACAGCCTTGCACGAATGTGCCAATACAATTTTTGCTCTTGGCAATGACAAAAGCTGGGACAATCTTTTTTTCCTCAACATCTCAAGCGCTCCATTGATTGCAACATTGGTGTGCTGCTGCGAAACCCTGTGCAATTCGGGTTGCGCAATGACTGCCTCCCTGCTGCTGGGTGGTGCGATACTATTGGCAATCACCGTGTCCGGTGTCCTCTTTTCTTACTTTTCATCTCCTCGGAAAGGCGTTGGCGGCATTCCCACGATACCCCTCTGGGTGGCACTGATGCCCTTGGTCAAGGACGTCGATCAGCAGGACGTCTTCACCAAGTGCATTGAGAAACCACTGCGCAAGCACGGTGCGGCCTCGATATTTTTTGCGGGCCAATGGAACGTGTTGATTCACAAGCTGGCCTATCTGGCTGAAGTTTTCAGAAGCGAGGACATATACCAGAAGAGTGGAAACTACAGCAAGATTCCTCATAGTGTCTTGGCAGCTCTGCTCGGGGATAACATCATATCGAGTCGCGGAGAAACCTGGAATAAGCTGTGCACACGGCTCCTCTCCGCCCGAGACTCTGGACAACTGACAGAGAAGCAATTCCGAGACAACGTCACCGTCTTATTTGTGGCTGGCCAAGAAAACCCCCAGTTGGCCATCCTATCAACCATGTATTTGCTGGCCAAGCACCCGGTAAGTCGAGGCGAAGCCGCACACAATTCGTAGTCGGCGGCAGCTGACAACGCCTTTCCACACAGGACATGCAGGACCGACTCTTCGACGAGCTCAGCCAGCAGCCTGGAAAGCCAGTAGACGCAGAATACCTAGACAGCCTGCCGCTACTGACGTCCATCATATACGAGAGCCTGCGGCTGTTCCCCCCCACCGGGCAGCTCATCAACCGCCGCGTAGCCTCTGCCGTCTATCTAGGCGACGCCATTTTCCTCCCCGAGGGCACGTACGTCGGCTACAACTGCTACTCGACGAACCGCGACCCCGACGCCTGGGGCCAAGACGCAGACGCCTTTCGGCCAAGTCGCTGGGGGTGCTCGCGGCGCGATATACACAGGGAGTACAGGCGGCGGAGGACGCGTGCCGAGTTCATCACTTTTCACGGCGGGCAGCGCGAATGTCTGGGGGAGCAGTTTGCCGTGCTGCAGTTGAAGGCGACTCTGTACACGCTCGTGACAAGTCTCCGCTGGCGGCTTGATACAACGTGGCTGGATAGAATGACTCCCGTAAGCAAGACGGGATGGCGTTGACGTGGACATTGAACCGTGTTCGACGCGGGCTGAGGCTAATTAGGGCCAATTTCTTATAGGCTGCCTTGTGTCCAGGAAACTTGCGCTTGCTATTCGAACAGAGGGCAGCGGCGCCCACTTGATAAGTCATCTGGTAGAATCTTTCTGCTGGCTCCCGGTCGGGGGGGGATGGGGGCCGCACGAGACCTCTCGTCCTGGAAATGTGAACGGGAAGGATCCGGAAAGCGGCTGCCAGAGACTGATTGACGCGTGTTGTCTAGTTAGAACCCCAAGTAAGCAGCCGCTTATAAGAGACGGAGGAGTACAAACAACCGGCCAGCCGAGACTTACGTACAAGAGGTCAAGGAGGTCTGCTGTACAAGACGATGGAGTACTCCTGCCAAGAACACGGCTTGGTAGTGGCGAGAATACGTCTGTAGCCTCGGCAACATGAATGGCTTCCTGTCACGTAGTTGCTGCTATGCCTCTTGCGTTCACACCGTTCAGCCGTGATTCCGTACCGCCAGTGGCCAAGGGGAGCAGGCGATAAACCACGCCAACGCGGCTTTCTTCCGAAATATACCGCGTCACCAGGCAACCGAGGACCAGTCTGATTAAGTACCCTAGTACCACCGTCCGCTGCGGGAACTCCCTCGTCCGGAGTAAAATGTGTCATGTTCAGCTATCCCTCTTATTCACACATCTCACCAACCCCCCAGCGAACGGGGGCAAAGTTGCCAACTTGCGTCGCCCAAGGAACGCGCTTGACATTTGTCGACGCACTCGGAGCATGCTTCGTCTCGCCATGGGCCGTGGCCAAGGACTGACTGTTCCGGCTCGCTTTCCATCAAAGTTATCCAAAAGGGGTTCGTTGTGTGTGCCCTCCAGTTTCGGGCTGGGTCCTAGGCAGTCTACACTTGGACATCGACTTGAACACGTCATCGTCCCTCGTTGTCAATGTTGCCCTGAAAAGCTGCGGAGAAATCGTTGGATGTTGTGCTTGTCTCGATCGGCAGCCCCTGCTGGGAATTCTGCCGGTAGATTTATTCATGTAAAGGGGGTATTTCACGGCTTATCAAGAAGAGAAAATATCGGGGTTTATGGTCCAAATGACCGAATGGTATAGTTGCATATTCCAAAAAAACGTTGGTTGCGTGCTTCCTGGCCCATTATACTTGTACTCGCAAGCTCATGCTGCCGGTTCTTCCAAGGTGATGAAACTGTGCATCATACCAGCCTTCCATTCGACTCCCCGTCTCCTTGGTGGCTGACCACTCCTACATGGCCAATCCATCGCCGTTGTGCCTTCCGGCATTGGGCTCCAGTATCACGAGTGGGATCGTGACCCTCAACAATACGCAGTTGCTCTATACATAGGTGGCTTTGGGTTCGTTAATGCCAAGCCCATGCATTGGATTGTATTGGATCGCCTCTCGTATGGGAGTGGATGCGTCACCCGGCCTGAACCCTTGCCTTGCACCTTTACGAGCACCATCGCGAATCCTCGAGCCTTGGCTACTTGCGTCGCTTATCACCAACGCAAACGTGAAGGGTATACATAAAATTCAAACAATCCACTCTCATCCTGCTTCCAAGCGGTGGAGGTTCAAAGTTCCTCCATGCCGTTTTTCTAGCCCGACAAGCAACGGCGCTTCTTCACGTAGACGTACATATCTCTATAAAGTACAATCCGTGCCCAAGATAAATTACAAGGTTGACCCGGCAGTGCCATGTTCAAGAAAACCCCGGTCGCCGCCACCGCCTCCCTTACCTCGCTTCTCTGTCGAGTGTTTCCGCAACCGTCGACGCAGGACGTGCAAGGCCTGCCGGAATGCCGGCTGCCCGGACCTCATCCAAGCCATCGCCAAGCATGTTTGCTGCCCATGCCCCCAACATACTCCAGACCAAGGGTTCATCACACGCCAGACGCATATGGCAGAGGACATCAAACGCGTCAAGGATGCCCGAGTTGCCGGCGTTTCTTGGGCACAACCCTCCAATCTCTACGTGTGCCCAATCACACGGCCAAGTTTGCGGCGGCAGCCACAGCTATGCTTGGCCGTGCACCTCGGGATAAGCCTCGATGACTGCGAAGCACTAATGACGAACAAGGTCGGACAGAGCTCGCACGAGGACAGTTTACCTGTCAATAATGATGATATTGTTGCAAACCTAGGCACCCTGTCGCTTCAGGGCGCGTCTTTAAAGCCTTCAAGACTAACTAAGTCTTTGGAGACGTGGATTTCTTTCCTAGGTTTTGCTTCGCAACGGCGAGATGCCAGTGTTCGATTCTCTCCAGCCCCCGAGGTCGCTAGGGTTAGCCATCAGCTACGTTTCATGTTACGAGAAGCATTATTGTTCCTTCTTTCTATTGAATTCCCAGTTCTGGTTCTATCTTCTATTTGTCCATCTATTACTTGCCTCACATACCCCGGCCCCTGGCGCTCGTGCTTATGATAGACATTCGTCATGGCTGGCGGAGGGCTCCAAACAGCAGGTCTCACTGCCGCCATCATTGGTCGTTTGTTTCAAGATGCATAGCGTGCGCCGTGCTTCTTCACGGCAAGGCACAACGACCAATACACCAGACTCTTTCCTAGTGTCGCACATAGCGCCCCTTTCTCCTCCAAGACTATCCTACAAACCCTAAGCATTTTATATATCTTCTTCTTCCCTATTCTTGCAGATTATAGTTGTACCACTCCGATTCGATTAATCACAACATCCATGATCCCACCCCCGTAACACCGCAGGCCAAACAATTGGCACCAAAGCACACCAGTGGCCTCTTGCCCCAAACCATTTCCAGCAAAAGCCTACGACCACTCGTTCAGTATCCTCTTCAGGGAGGCGGGGGGGATCGCAGCCAGCGAGTAGTGCTCGTACTTGGCGGCCGTGGCAGCCCTCGCCTTCTTGCCCCAAATCATCATCGGGACGGGAATCAGCAGCGCCGCCGCGGCCGTCGCGGCAACTATGATAAAGGCATGCAGGACGCCTATTTTTTGGATCGCCGGGAGCAATGCCACGCCCACCACGACGGCAATCAGGTTCCGGACAAAGACAATCCCCGCCAGGGCATCGCCAATCATCTACACCACCTCGATTAGCATCCTTGCCGCACACAAAGACGTCGACCATGCTGCGGTTTTTGCATCTACTTACGTTGTGGTAGCAGTCGGTAATGTACGCCAGCGCCACGTCCAGGCAAATACTAAAACCGAGTCCGAATACAGCGGAACCAACGCCGATGAGAATCACAGAAGCCGCCTAAAACAAGCAATTGATTGTCAGCATGTAAACATCCAGCAAGAGTCGCCAAAGAGAACAAGGCGCCCACTCACCTTGGAAAGGGCAATGCCAAAGAGTAATAGCCCGGCACACGTCAACACGGCCCCGGGGATGGCGAGCCACAGACGCATCTCGGGGTGGTAGATGCCGCCGTTCCTACGCGCGAGGTGCACCACCCAGCGATCGCTCAGGGCGGCGACGACGACGCTGCCCAGGCTGTGCCCGACAAAGGGGGCCAGCCCAAACAGCCCCACGTCAAACGAGTTGAACCGGAACGGCGCCTCGAGCAGCTTGGTGGCCGAGAGGTGCTGGTGCACCGACAGCCAGGCCATGACGGAGCCGTACGTGACGGCGGCGTACGCGACGGCCGGGAAGCTGACGAGAATGACAAACGGGGACGTGAAGCGCACCCCGATGGGCCTCTTGGTCTGCGTCACCAGCGCGAACCGCTGCTTCCACGTCTTGGGGGGCGCGGGGAGCCTGACGACGGCCCGGGTGGGAATCGTCATGGTGCGGTTGACGTCGACGAGGTCGACGGGGTCCTCGGCACTCGCCCACGAGACGGGCCGGTTGAAGAACTCGTCCTCGCGCTCGAGCACGTCCCCCGCGGGCCCCTCGGCGTCCTTGCCCGGCGGCGAGGGCACGTAGGTCGACTCCTCGAGCAGCAGGAGCATCAGGACAAAGGTGAAGGCGAGGGCGGCGGCGGTCCAGCGCACGGCGGCGCGCCAGCCCTGCGCGTCGACGAGGAAGCCGACGGCCACGGGGCCCAGGAAGGCGCCGGCGCCCTGGGCGAACAGGAACAGGCCGTTCATGGTGGCGAACTGGTGCACGAAGAAGAGGTCCGCCACCGTCATGGGCACCAGCGTCTGGCTGACGGACGCGGCGGCCCCCGTGACGACGCTGCTGATGAAGTACTCCGACTTGGTGCTCACGTTGGCCGTCCACAGGGCCGCCGCCGTCTGGGTCAGGATGCTCATGAGGTACAGGGGCCGTCGGCCGTAGCGGTAGGCCAGGGGGATGAGCACGATGCCCGCCAGCCCGAGGCCGATGAAGCTGAGGGAGCGCTCGAGCGCGATGTCGTCGTCGCTCACGCCCAGGTCCAGCTGGAGACCCGTGTAGGTGACGTGCGCCTCCTCGATGAGGACAAACGTCATCGACGTGTACCAGATGACGATGCCAAAGTGCAGCGCTTTGCGGCGGGCCGACCAGTTCTGGCTCTGCGGGTTAGTTTTGTGCACATCAATCTCGGCGGTGGAGCAGCACACACCAGGGGATCATCGTAGTCGTCTGTCGGTTTTGGGTGCAGGATAATCTTCTTGTCCGGGCCTGCGCGTGTCCTGGTGAGCCCTTGTTTCCGTGCATCAGCTGGAGCTGTACGTACCCGTCAATCGAATAGTGCCCGGAGGCATCTTGGTGGCCATTTCTGCAAAAAACGAGGGAGAACCAGCTCCGCGGGCTAGTTTTTTTTTTTTTCTTGTACCGTAAAGACTGATGGCACGGGATTACAAAAGTTGAAGCATGATAGTTGCAAACGAAGGGAAGGGACAGTGAAGATGGATAAGGGAGCGACTGAGATGGTTCACCACCATCGTTTGTGGGTTTGTCGTTGAAACCAAGTTGGGGGCGGCGCGGCTTTTAAAAAGCTCCAGTCATCAATAGAGTTAGTCGACATAGTTCCGGAGCCGACGGGCTGCTCCACCTCGCCCACGTGCAGGGCCATTATCTCTGCTGGCGCTGACGTTTCATCTTGGACGCCACAAGAGGCAGATGCGAAACGGACGTCATGCTCCCACGACCGCGACATGGGAGCCCCGTCCCCGGAACACCCACGGCCTCGCCGGATTCTGAACCACCATCGGCAGCATACACAGTGAGAAGCAGTTTGGGGTGGGTGCATCGATGCATGCTTGGAGAATGTCGTGATGGCCATGGCCACCCACCCCAGAGACATTGGGGGCCGCATGGTATCCGCCTCCACGGGGCAATGCAAATAAATCCCTTGGAGTGCGGCGTGACGCTTTTGTAGCGAGCAGTGATTGAAGCACTCAAAAATGTTGATTCAAAAGGTGTAGAAATCCATTCACTATCAGTATAATAATACAAGTACTAATAGTTTCCAAGTTTGTATAACGCTAGTAGTGTATCGCACGTATCGCAGCCCTTGGAAAAAAGTATTGACAGGACCTGTGAGGTAGCGCAGAAAAATGGGGCGGTTCAACCAATGGAAGCCGAGCACGGAGTAGACGCCATGGTCAGGGAGCCCCGGATTCCACCAGATCTAACGTTCCTGGGCTAGACGGACCAACTGCGGCGCTTGCTATTTAACAGAGTTTGCCCTTCAAACAAGTCGTCTGAAATGAGCACTGACCTCTCGATTTCTGTCTGGTGGGTCGCGGCCCTCGGGGTCCACCAGACCCGATGCCTAGTACTAGTCAACATTGACCCTCTGGTTCAGAGCAACAGTCGCTTCGTCAAAGTGCTGCCACGTCCCGGTGCGAGGGTTGACGATGCAATGACCAGGGTCAATTCCATAAACTGAATGAACCACTTCCAAAACATTATAGTGTCAATAGTATGCACCCTTGGTGTAAGCCCCGAGCTTGGCACATTCGCAAGTGTCAAAAATATAGTAGCTGCCACACAATTCCTAACCCCCTACTCTAGTCGTTACATTATCAGCACATGGACAGGCGCCGCCTCTTTTGGTCTACGCGGCTCGGCTTCTTTTCAGCCGAACTTTGATGAAGCGAAATAAGGTTCCTGCACTGCGAGGAGCCATGTGCATTGGTTGTAGTGTAGGTGGCAAAACTTTGATCAGGTTCGAAATTCAAAATCTATTTGATGCAAGACTAGATGCCGTCTGGCGTATCGGCAATGGCGGGCGGGGCCAATCAGCCGGCACGCACTGCCCTATTTGTTAGCGGGGAATATTGTTTTGCTCTGTAGTCAAATGAAATTCCAAGCATAATAATACGAGTATCGTGCAAGCGTAAAATCTAAAACAGTATGCGGCTGTACCAGGCCAAGGACAGTAAGAAACTAGGAAAGTAGACGTTTGTACACGCATCGTGGCGCGTCAGACGTACCTGCCCTATTTGTAATTGACCGAACAGAATCAAAGCCAAGAACCAGTCAATTTTCCACGCCATCTCGGGCCGATGTGTTTATTATCTCACACATGGGACATGCTAGTGAGTGCGATACACAAGGTCCCAGGTGCCAACTTTTGTAACCGCCACCCGGTGCCACTTTGCTACTTTTTGTACTTAAGTATTTTACGATACTTTGCACGGAGTAGCGGGGAGCTTTTGGTGACGGAATAGCGTGCAAAAGGTTCCAAGCTTGTAAAAATTCGACAAGTCAAGTGTCATGTAGCTCTTTGCATGTGAAATATGGCAATTATCGGCTTGTACCTTCCATTTTGATTTTTTTGGATTGGCCAAAGCCCTGCTCGTCACGAAAGCTGGACCCTACCGCGCTGACTCAAAGGGAATACGCCTGAATTGTCGTGGAGAGTGCTCATATATCTGTTCATGCTCTCCAGCCACGTTTTGCATGTGTGAGTGTGGCCCCTACCCTCCTTGGAGCTTGCAAGCTCTGGCATGCACATCGCGGCGCCACCAGACGCCAGACGCCAGACCAGACCAGACCGGATTGACGTTTACAAACTTGTATGCGCACCAGCCAGTGACATGTTTTAGCCGAAAACACAATGGTAGTACTAGTAGTAGGCCCGCTAGTCAAAGTGGACACACCAACAGGTGCGGATATTTTTCCCTTGACGCATTGATTGTATGTATGTGCATACGGCGCTTCCTTTGATCCCACCCCCGCCGACGCCGCTGACGAGAAAATACCGGCATCTGGACGGCCCTCGGCGGCAACATCATGGCATTGATGATTGTAGGGTGCGGGGGGAGACTAGTAGAGCGCATAACTCGCTCCAGGCGCATAAAGCATGAACGGAGAATGAAATACATACAAGTTGGCATTGTAGCATAAATTAATACCTACGTAAAAGCAACAAAAACGGCGAATGAAACGACAGAAATGAAGAACCAGGTTCCTTGACAAGTACGCAGGTCAGCATTCACGAGCGCGCCAACATGATTCCTCGACTCGTGCCTTTAGTCCACCAAGTGGGTGAGGCAGGTAGAGTGCGGGGAACAAGGGAATCGTGGGGTGTGGCAATGCCTTGTCGATATTGGCTGAGGCTGTTCATAATACTTATGATACATAGTAGGTCTCGCTATTTTATCCGAGCTAGCTACGGAGTACTTATCTGATATATTAGCTCCACTATAGACTCCTAACCCTAACCCTAACCGATACCAGCAGGTAAGCACCTTCACCTACGTAATATCATGTCTTCTAGGTCCTCCATCTGCAGACACCGACGTCGTTCGACCTTGCATGTGGACCACCGACGGCTGCGCCCATGTCAAACCACCACTGCCGCCTCCTCTCCTCCACCACACACCTCCTCACCACCACACCGTCATCCCGCCCGCCCGCCGCCAAAATGCCCAGCCCACCACGCATCCAGGTCAACAACCTCTCGTACACATTCCCCGACTACTCGACGGGCGTGCGCAACATCACGCTCGACCTGCCGCCGCGCTCGCGCACGCTCCTCATCGGCGCCAACGGCGCGGGCAAGACGACGCTCCTCCGCCTCCTCGCCGGCAAGCGGCTCGCGCCCTCCAACACCATCGCCATCTGCGGCGTCGACCCCTTCAAGGACTCCCTCGAGGGCGTCACCTACCTCGGCCTCGAGTGGGTGCTCAACCCCATTGTCCGCAGCGACATCAGCGTCCCGGAGCTGCTGCGCTCCGTCGGCGGCGACGCCTTCCCCCAGCGCCGCGACGAGCTCGTCGCCCTGCTCGACATCGACACCGCCTGGCGCATGCACGCCGTGTCCGACGGCGAGCGCCGCCGCGTCCAGCTGGCCATGGGCCTCGTCCGGCCCTGGACCGTGCTGCTCCTCGACGAAATCACCGTCGACCTCGACGTCCTCAGCCGCGCCGACTTCCTCGCCTGGCTGCGCCGCGAGACCGAGTCGCGCGACTGCACCATCGTCTACGCCACCCACATCCTCGACAACCTGGCCGGCTGGCCCACGCACCTCGTCCACATGCACCTCGGCGCCGTGAAGGAGTGGGACGAGGCCGACACCATGCTGCAGAGCATCGACGGCACCGTCGGCCGCTCCGGCAACAGCCGCCTCGGCGAGCTGGTCCTGGCCTGGCTCAAGGACGACCTCCGCGCCCGCGGGCCGCGCACCCAGCTGCGTCTCGGCTCCGAGGGCAAGACGTACGGCTTTGGCGGCATCAAAATCGGCGGCTACGGCGACGAGTCCAGGCAGAAAGAGGCCTAGGACTCGTCGTGTGCATGTATATGCGAGGGTGGAAAACGAGAGCCTCAGCCAGAGGCCGGGTGCGCACTCTACTACTGCGTCGGTTTGCAATCCATCGGCGCTGTGTGGAGGGGGAGGGGCGTAGCGGGAAGGACCAGCGGCACTCAACTGCATTGTATCGGCGCATAGAAATCAGCCTCACGCATTTTCAACGGTGAGCGGCGTTTAGAATTGGGGGGGTTTCCGGAGACGCGGCACGACTCAACTCTGCCCGGTGGCAGGGCATGCATACATATTTTTTGTTGGATTTGTTTTTTCTGTTTCTCGTACATGCCATACATTGATACCCATCTTGTCAACCAGGGATCTAATCCACGTCCCCTCAACTAGGGACACGTACAAATACATTGTTTTTCTGTATATCCTACATGAACCCGGATATTCTGTGCTTTCATGCCCACGTCATGCCCACGTCATGCCCCACGTCGTGTCCTTGTCGTAAATTAAAAAAAGAAGAAAAATACAACAACTACGGCTGCATCGGCGTCCCCTGAATGCTCAACCTACCATCAATGGACCTCTTAAGCACCGTCATGGCATTCTTCAACAGCTCCGCAATGCCGGGGAACCCATTGTCCGCCAGGTTCTTCAGGACCTCGATCCGGTAGTCCTGCCAGCTGAGCTTCATTCCGCCCGCATTCGCCAGCCTCGTCAGAGTGCTCTGCGTCACGGGCCCGCCGTGCCGCACCCTGATCTCACCATCGTGCTCCATCGCGTCGTCCTCCAGGTCCCGGACGCGTTCTATGCTCTGGTAACACAGCACGGGCGAGTGCGAGAGCGAAAAGAAGGAGGTGAGCGGCAGCGCGCGGTCGACGGACACGGCGTACGCCGCGAGGGCGTTGATCGTGGCGGGCGAGAGAGTGCACGCCTGCGCGTTGGTGTCGGTGTCGTTGAAGCCGCGGTTCCTCCAGAACAAATTGCACACGTCCATGATGTAGCCGTTGAAGAGGTTGACAAAGGGCCGGTCATAGGTGTGCGAGTCGATCCGAGGTGCGGCATCCGTGGCTGGAGCTCGGGGCCGGGTGGCCACGGCCGTTTCGATGCCCCTTTTGTAGCAGGCCAGGATGAAGCAGATGCGGGAGACGGTGGCCAAGGAGTTGTTGAAGAGGAAGGTGTATATGAGCGGGGAAGGGGGCAGCTCGATGCGCATGTAGCGCTTGAGCTTCGCGTCGGTGATTACGCGCGTGGTTTGCTCGTAAAAGTCGAGGATGGAGGCGTCGGTTGTGACGGATGGGGATGTTTGTAAAAGGGTAAGAGCAAGCGTGTTTGTGTGCAGGACGAGCGAGGCGATTGTCGCGCTGGCGTGCTCGGGGATGGTGTCGCTTGCTTGCAAGATGGCCGTCCACTGTCTGAGCAGATTCGTGTACATTTGCAAAAGGCCTTGTTGCGAACTGGGTGCAAAATATTGCACAGCTGCCTCGAGAGGCTGGAATATGAGTCGGTGTAGTTCTGTACAATGTCAGTCGTATGGCTCGACGGCCGAATCAAAATTGTAGATGCGCACCTCCAAAGTCGTGGAAGGGCGTAAAGCCAAGAATGTCAAAACAAACATCTCGCTTCCCCTCGCCCCCCCAAATGTTGAAAAACTGACTGAAGAAGCTTAGAAGCAGAGGCGGAATCGTCTTGGTCTGAACCACAAACTCCCTCACCACCTCGAGCACCTCCCATAACGTTGCTTCATCTGCGTCTCCCGCCATCACTTCTTGGAATACTGCGCTGAGCCAGTTTGATATTCGCTGGTAAGATTCAGGATTTGGCCTCAGAATGAGCAGTTTTTGTAAGAGGGGATCAGCCAGTACGGCAACAAGTTGATTCGGGAGCTCCAGCTTGTCCATTTTGGCTACAAAGCTGGAAACATCTTCCACTTCTTCGAGTGTGACGGAATCCTGGCCCCATGTCAGCAACAGCTCGTCCCGCAGCGAGGTTGAACAGGGCGTTCTCTTACCTCTGTCGCATGAGACGTCAGCACAATAGGCACGGCCTTGTTCCTCTGGGCCCGATTAACAGGTCTATTAACCCTGAATCCGCTCTGAGGCCCCGTCGGTCTCTGTTCCGCAGCGCGTTGACGGTGGGCGTCTTGAATCTCAGCCAGCCTGGAGCGCCACAAGACATCGGGGTGCTGTGTTCATCAGCACACGCACGCACATCACCTTGCCCATCCAAAAAGAAGCCTACCTTGAAGGCAGAGGCCTTGCCTCGAACGGCCTCACCCACAATAATTTCGGGGTAATAATCCTTAAACACCCTCAACAAGCCCACCAATGGCGGGTCATTGCCAGTCTGTCTCGATAGATTCAACCTTGGTCAAGTTAGTAACTACGTCTTCGCCACGTCCGCGCCACAGTTACTCACAAGGCTTGAATCCTGAATGGTCTCACATGCTTCCTCCTCGTAATCAACGCCAATAAATGCGCCAGCTGCGGCCTTGAAAGAAATCACGCAAAGTCAGCAAAGTCAGTTGTCCACCCCTGCAGCCTGGAGCGTCGTGAAGCCGAGTATACGCACCGAATAGCAGCAGTATCAAGCAAATTAAATAAAACTGAATACGCCTGCGCCAAGACGGCTGGCGTCTCCAACACATGATATACCATCACCAGCCATTTCAGCAGCGCAGCCTGCAGGCTAAGCGGTGCCTTGAGCGCGCCATGTCCCAGTGCCGATACCACATGGAGCACAACATTGGGGGACACCCGCTCAGCTGGGTACAGGTTCCGAACCACGGATGCTAAACTGGCTTGATCGAGATAGTTAGGGATGGTGACTAGGTCGATCAGCCGGTCGAGGGCGGCAGGGACAATGCCTTCTTCATACGCAAAAGTAGAGAAGGACGCGACAGTAGATTTGATGTTGATGGCACGAGCTTTGGCGGGGAGTTTTGCCGCTGGTGCTTGGTGAGCTTCGGGTCAAGAGCTCGATGGCGGAATGGCTTCTTACCATTGACCATGTCTTCAATAAGGGCATCAATGCTGTCGTCCGCCATTGTAACGTCACCGACAGGATGCTATCGCCCAAAAATGTTTGGGCATAGCCGCCGCAGAAGTCGACTCAACTTTCCCGCTCCCTTGGGGAGCTGAACCCATTTGCTTTCCCGTGAGTTGACGTGAGACTAGTTGGGTCAATATTTCCGATCAAGTTTAGACTTGACGCGTTGAGTGATTCCATGTCTGGCGCGTGTTACTGTCTGGTACCGTGCCGTGATTTGCGGTGGCGAGTGGGGCGAGTGGGTCCTGCCGGAACGGACACTAGGATACTCCGTATTTGAACGCACACCGTCAATAAATTGAGGCTCAGCCAGGATAGCATCACCGTGAGAACAACCGTGTCGCTCAAAATTTCAACGATATAAAATGCCTATAATTTAGTGCAGCTTTCGGCATTTCCCTACCGCCCTTCTACCTCGTCCCTGTTTGACGCTCCTCTGTCTTTTCATTCGCTTCCCTTATTAAAACCGGGGAATAACTATACTAAAATGGGGTATGCCAAAAATAAGCAAAACGTCAACCTTTAGCTGAATTAGAAATGTCGAAAAAACTTTTCATTCCAAATGTAAAACCCTCCCCCTTCCTTATGATCGACGCCTCTAAAGAAAAAAGTACATAAAAACAGTTCATCATACATAGATCATTCGCCCCTGACATGGTTCAACGTCAAAAGACAAATGTCCTTCAAGCCCATTTCGAAAAGTCGACAGACTCCACTAACGGGTTTCCTCCATTTGCGTTCCCTACTTCAGTGTCATGTGTAGGGGCGGTCGAGAGCGACGAGGACCGGTGGGACGTCTGTTCGCTGGTGCTGGTAAAGAAAGTGGCCACGCTGGTGCGACGCAAGCTGCTGAAGCTGTCCCGCACGCTACTGCTTGGGCGGGAGGACTCAGAGGGTTGGTTTTGCGAGGACGAGGTCGGCGGCGGCGACGGAACCAAGGCTGCCGTCGTCTTCGGTCCGTATCTCTCTCGGAGACGCTTAATCTCCCTGAGCCGACCACTCCAAGAGCTGATGTGCTCGCCGCCCTCTCTGGCGTTCCAGACATGGGAAAACACCGAAGCATTCAGAGCAAGGAGGCGGATGAAACCAGGCAGCGCATTCAAAGATACCATTTTTGTCTCCGATGCCGGCGATATTTCCGGGAAGCCAGGCTTGCTCAGAACCTGAACTCTGTAGAATGGTTGTCCAGACGTAGCCCCAGGCCTATCCGTCGTCCGTGTTGCGATAAAAGACGCCCGCGACGCAGGCGTTATCACGATATTAACATAATTGAATTGGCTAGGGAACGTATCAAACATGAAAGGTTTGCCTGAGTCGTTGAAAATTATGTTGACAAAGTCGTTGCCGATATGTCGCTTCTTAAGAGTGCACTGTGGGTCGCGTTCTAGGTTTGTAGGCATTTGAGTCGTAACGTGGAAAACAATCTCTGTCACCCTGTCACGCCAGCAAAACGTGTATTGGCCATCAGAGTCGTATTCTCGATCCAATCCCTGCGTGTTAAAGGTAGCACCTTTCAGCTTTGTCAGCGTTCCAAGATTGTTCAGGAACTCCGTGTAATCACTGCTGCCAGAAACATTGGCAAGGATTTCGGCCTCGTTATCCTGCCCCTCCCCAATGTATATAACGCCAACCTTATGACTGTCCACGCTGGAGCTTCGGTCAAATACCCTGATTGCACGGTCAACGGCATCGTCATCCGGTAACGGAATAGGTCGTGCGGACTCAAAGCTCTGGGGCACAGGTGACATAAGTTGAACCAGTACATGACTGGGGAGAATAGAATTGCTGGTCGGCTGGCCTTCTCGGCTCACGTCAACGTGGTTCTCGACCTGGTGTGGTGGAGGCGTCGCGTAGGTCTCCCGGATCGTATACGCCGACGTCCCAGAAGGCTGTCGCTTGATGATTTGCGCCCAACCCGATATTGTCGCCTGTTTCACTGTCACAATACTGTTTCCAATGATCCATTGCTTCTTCACAATGGGTCCGAATCGACCCTCAGTAAAGTACGGATCTTCACAAGACTCGTCCACATCGGCATACGTGACTCTCTGCATGAAGTCGATCGAGGTAAGAGCTTGCTCATCAGCATTCTGTCCAGAGCTATCAGGATCAGAAAACAGCTTCTTGACAATCCACGAGACATGCGTGGCGCGATCCTGAAGTTTGAGAGCCAGGAACCAGAATAAAATCACATGGTACGCCAAAGCATGGACATATTGAGGAAGCTCCTCGGAGGGAGGACCAGTCTGCGTGGGCTCTCCAGTAGCAGCACCAAACACGCCAGCTGCATTAGGTTCACCGTTGTGGCTGCCGCGATGTGATTGTCGTTTGTCCCTTGCATACTCCAGGTAGCGGAAGCAGATTGCGAAAACAATTCTGTACTCATCTTCTCTAAAGTTGACGTATACATTGTGTAGCCGACTCAGGCAGGCAAGGAACTCTAGAATATGAACTGACACGTGAGGCTGCGTGATGCTTGCTGCCATTTGATTGAGCATTTGAACAAGGGATTTGCTAGTAGAAAGAGGAAGCTCGTGACAGCATATCGACAAGGCGTGAATGCAGTATTTCGCGGTACGTTCCCAGGTACCGATACCAAGAATGAATGTCTTTACAATTTCATCCTCGTCACCCTTGCCAAAGTGCTCGTGGTAGCTTAGAATCATTGTCAGGCTGTGGAAGAGACATATAGCCACATCAGCTCGTCGCAGACCAGATACGAATGGAGGTTCCTGAAAGCTATTCGTTCGTATTTGATCGCAAATAATTCGACGTAATTCTTGAATCTGTGGAATTACATCTCTGAATATGGCATGATTGCTGAGTTGTGACGGCAGGTGGACGAGGGCGAAGCTATAGATCTCCCATTCACTACCTTGTAATATATCGAGCACGGCATCAAGCCAATTTGTCATATTAAGCACTGATGGTTTGCGCTGCTGCTGTACATGCGATGCGGCTTCGTCTGCATCTTCACTCTCGTCGCTGGGTTCAGTCGTTGTCGAATGAGACACGAGCACGGGACTGATGAGATTAGGGATTCGTTCTGGCAGGGCCTGCGGGTCTGGACATCTCCAAAGCTGGTGGTATCTTGCAGCAATGGTCTTGGCCCCGCTTGGTGTTCGTACTGGATGACCTCGCTCTTGATGCTGAGACTGGCTTAGAGACACCCCTCGGGACGATCGGGACTGATTGCCATGATCGCTTCTTGACAAACGAAGAGACTGAGCTGCTTCCTCGGCCTGCTTCTTGGCAAACGAGGCGTCTGTACGATACATGGCAGTTGCCAGAGAAATATTGTCAAGGTCATCCGTGACAAAGACTCTGTTGGCCCAATCGGCGCGTAGTCGAAACAAAAGCTTCATCGCCGTTAGCCTGGCGTCAGTTTCGCAGTGATTCGTTTTAGCAATGCCGACCACGGTATTGTACAACTTCACACTTTTGTAGCTATGTGAGTTCATGAGTCGTAGAAACATTCTGACGTAACCTCTTGTAACGACATTTGAAGGAGACTGTGATTGTCGGAGACCGGGCGTAGCTGCGTCCATAATTGTTGGAGAAATCGTAGCTGACAACACAGAAGGTGATATGGGAGACTTGAGCCTATCGCCAACAACTATGGCTCTCAAAGCATCAATAACAAAGTCAAAAAGTTCCATGTCGCATGACACAACAACAGAAACCATTAGTGGCATGACGGCATCGAGTACCAAAACGTCACCTTCTTCAGCAATGTTTTGCAGTATGCTCTTGGCCATCCTCGGAATGAAGTTCTGCTCTGCACCATCACCAACAAGGTCGACAATCTCGTACGCGTCCATCATGGCATGGAGGGCCCTAAGTCTTGTGTCGGAGCTTCGACTGCGGTTACTGAAGAAGGCTTCCAACACCAGATTCAGGTTTTCTTCCCACCTCAAATCAGACGGAGAGCAGCACCGAAATTCTTGAAAGTAATCCAGAACAGTCTTGGCTGTTTCATCTGGCAGTAGGTTGTGAACATCAGTAAAGAATTTGACAATTGTTTGTCGGGGTACAAAGTCGCGAGACTTCTCCTTGATGACAGTGTCTAGGCGTCGGACGAGCGTCAGGAGCTCGCGGTCAACCACAGCTTCCAGAGATTCGTCATTGGCCTGAATGCCTTGTTGTCCGTCAGCGCCCTCATGAACACGTCGGTAACACTCAGCCGCAACGTCAAGAGAAGTCGACCAATCTTCATCCACGATGAGACGGTGGATGTTGCCGAGTCCATCGTCGAACAGGGAATTAATCAATTGCAAGACCGCGGCGTAGACTCGTAAAGACTTTGTGGCCTTGAGCGTATTCGACAGTCCATCAACGAGTAATGCATACGGAACCGACGGATAGCCCTTTTCAGTCGTCTTCGACAGCAGCTTCTGGAGTACAGCCAAACTTCCCCGAATTTCTCTACTCGAGTCTTTTTCATTGACGCCAGGTTGCAAATTTCTGAGTATATCAAGCATGATTCGAACCGTCGCTTGGCCATTGTGTGACTTGCATAGATTAGCAATTGTGTGCCACGAGTTCTTTTGCAAGTTGGGAACCATGCAGTAGATTGAACTGAGAACTTGAACACAGTCCTTCAGTTTACTCTGCGGGATAGAGCCAAAGGTCACAATTGCATCTAGAACATTGATACAGGAGCGCAAGTCATCCTCCTGACTTGTATTCATGCAGATGGTGAGTGTGGTGTCAATTAGATCGGTAACGGCCGGCTCGTCAGCCGTGTTGAAGCTGAATTTGATGACATCCAATAGAAACAAAAACAACTGTGCAAAGTTCTTGTCTTCGCCCAATGCTGCAGTCTTGGCCCTGGAAGAACCGCCGGCACCGCGGCCAGGATGAGAGTTTTTCCTCGCGATACGGGCTGCATTGTACGCATTTTGCAGCCAAATCGTCAGAAGAGGTAATAAATCGTAGTCGAAACCAGCCAGCACACGGCCACGGCTTGTCAGGTCGACTAGAGCTGCAAGTTGCAGATGGAAGTCTTCGGGGTTAGCAGATGCGGACAGAGTTTGAAAGTACTCTTTCCGCTCCAAATCGGTCGAAGATGCATGTTTCGCGCATTCCGTCAATAGTTCCCAGCCAGCAGCTCTCGTCGAAGCTGGGTTGTTTGGATCGATGAGGTCCTTTGCAGCGTACCAGATATCCAGAATCGGATTCAGTGGATATTCAGTAATGGCGTACTTTAAGGTATTCGCGGCGGAGATTCTCTCGCTAGGGCTGCCGTTTTTGAGTTGTTCAAATGCATCCATATGGTTGGTGGACAGCCCCTGGGAGTTTGTTGGGATGGCATTGATGAGCTCGGCTCGAGGCAAGGCAGCCGACGGGTTCGAAGGAGGAGGCGGGGCTTTGATCGCCTTGGAATTTGTTAAAGTACGAAAGACTGTAGCCAGGCCACCGGGGCGAGTCGAATCCGGAGAAGTAGGATCATCTTCTGGCTGCGGGGACATGTGCTCGTCTGCCGAGAGGAGTGGTGGAGGAAATGTTGGGACTGTGTGACAAGTTAGCAAGGCAGACACAGCAACCAGGCAAACCAAGTCCAGCTTTGCGCTCTTCGTGGCAGGCAGACAACCACCTTGCGATAACTCCACGCTTCAGCAAGCTCGGGCGAAAAACTCAACATTGCCGGTAACGGCAGGGACCATCGTGGCTAGACGTAGATTGCATACCTGGAGATCAGCCCAGACGATCTTTGAACATAAAACTGCATTCAAGATCGAGGCGGCAGTTATACACGGCGTAGGGAGCCGCGAGCCGCACCAAGAACCGATGAAAGCAACCTAGGACGAAGCCCGAACCGTGGATAGGAACTCCGCCAAGTTGAGGACGGGGACTGGGACGACGACGAAACTCGACGGAATATACTTCGAAGCTGGCCAAAAACCGGTTTCAAGTCGAACACAGAATTGACCTTGCTAGGACAAGCATTGGCGAGGATGTAGGAGAAACAGGATAAGGTTTGGGCAGGAAATGTCGATGAGACCGGAAGTGGTGATGATGCGATGCAGTCGCTTTTTGGATCATATTTACCCACTATGAAGCGAAGCACTCGGGAGTCCTGGTTGGCACTTATCCGAAAGTACCAGTACCTGCGATTGTGGGCAGAAGCCATGCAGCTTGGCTGGAACAGTACATGCAGTGTGGCTTGTGCAGGAAGGGAGGATGGGGAGAGCCCCACCATGACGGTTACTGCATTGAAGCTCAGTGAAGATTCTGCGCTCGCTGACCTCATCTGCAGACAGAGCATCTAAGCTGGGGGGGCTGGGTACCTACAGGAAGTAGTCTGGTAGGGAGCTAGGCAGCTGGGCATCGCACCGCCTAATGACATGATACCAGCATCTTCTCTGGTCTCAAGGCTTCAATGCTGGCTGCTTGTCGAGTACTGAGTCTTGAAATCCGCTGGACTTCGTGGCTATATCAAGTCAACGACCTACGTAGCTGGTACTACGTACCTAGCAGTTGACACACTTGCACCAGTTGACGGTACATCGTAAGGCCTTAGATGCCAACCAGACCGCAAGTCAAGTTCAGGTGCCAGGCCGCTCGACAAGCTAACCAGACGATACCTAAAGTATTAAGTACTTAAAGTAAGTATACAAAGCGCCCCGTAGTGCACTGTCTTTCTGACCTCAAGATGATTGAACCATAGGGTAGGGCTGGAGCGAGCAGCCAAGTGTTGCTTCGCACCCGACCTTTTCTATTCGAGGGCTTTAGCGCCAAGATTGCTCTTTGTGGCGGGACCGACAAGCTTCGGTTCCTGTTCCACGTTCACTGAAAGCTTGATCATTTTGCAGGGCAACAGAATGATTGATGCCGTGATCAATATGTCAATTATGCTTTATTCGCCATTTGTGTACTCTATTATGCATGTATACCTACTTAGTAGGCAGGTAGGCAGTTGACGGGGCGGGCTTGATCTTGGCAGAGCCACGAGATCCACAAGACGCTAATATAAACAGTTGCAGGACGAACTGTTATACAATATTGAAAAAAAAAAGGCCATCAAAAGCGCATACGGGGGAAGATATGGGACTTGTCTCCCTATCCACCAGTTTCTAGATGAAAATGGCACGACCGACACAGCTTCGTGCAAGCGCACCCCGTCTTCTCCGTACCGTTGATCTGATCCGAGCTCCCCACACGCAACCCGTGGTTGACCCTGGTCGCCCCGTCGCCATGGAAAGGCGAACAGCTGCGCAACGCCAGAAAGTCCTCCACATCACATCTCTTGTTTCCAACAAACACTACCGCCTCTCTCCATCTCCAAACGTCACAACCACAGTGCAGCTCTCTTCCACGAGGTCTCACCATGGCGGCCGACATTGGGAAAATCTCTCAGCTGCTGAATGCAACCCTTGATCCTTCCCAGCACCGTAAAGGTACGGCAGATTCCTCCGTCCTGACTTTTTTTCTCTTTGCTTTGCCGTTGCCCCGCTCTCCAGTACTAATAAACAAAACACATCTACAGCCGAGAATGCTCTGAAGCAAGAGGCCACCAAGCCCCAATACTCGCTCACCTTGCTGAACATTGTCAATTCCGACTCTCTTCCCCCCAATACCCGACTCGCTGCTTCCTTGGCCTTCAAGAACTTCATACGTTCCAACTACGTGGTGCGTGCCCGTACCGACCCCCCACCTCGACCCTCGATCGAAATACTAAAGCTGTACGTGTTTTTCAGGATGAGGAAGGCAACTACAAAATTTCACAGGATGAGGTTCAGATAATAAAGGAGCGCCTGATTGGTTTGATGATCTCGAGCCCGCCAAATGTTCAGAAACAGCTGGGCGAAGCAATCAGCGTCATTGCAGACTCCGACTTTTGGAGGCGGTGGGATACGCTGACCCAAGTACGATCTGTCCATGTCGCCGTATTCCGGGAGCTTTTGCTGAGCTGAATAATTAGGAACTGGTTAGTCGGTTTTCTACCACGGATCCCAAGGTCAATGTCGGCGTCCTCGAAGTCGCTCATTCGATTTTTAACCGATGGCGCCCTCTAAATCGATCCAACGAGTTGTATATCGAAATCAACCACGTCATCACCACGTTCGGCCAGCCTTTTGTTCAGTTGCTGGTGGTAAGTTGTTCAAGTGTAGCACTATCTTTGGGATGCTGACACATCGCCTAGACTACTGACAGCAAAATCGCCGCGCATGCCAACGACAAAGATGCCCTCAAGGGGTGGTTCGAGACCCTCGACATGCAAATCAAGATCCTACATGATATGTCCTCTCACGACCTTCCCCCGATTTTTGAAGAGAACCTTGCGAGTATCTCTGAGCTTCTCCACAAATACCTGACCTATAACAACCCGCTGCTCGAGACAGATGATGACGATGAGGCGAGTATTGTCGACACAGCCAAGGCAGGAATTTGCGAGTTGCTGGAGCTTTATACTATCAAGTATGATGAGGACTTTTCGAAATACTGCGCACCTTTTATTACGAGCGCGTGGAACCTACTATCGACAGTTGGGCCTCAAACCAAGTATGACAACCTCGTGAGCAAGAGCTTACACTTCCTGACCGCGGTCGCCGGTACAGCTGAGCACGCTGCTGTTTTCAACAATGAGAATGTTTTGTCTCAAATTGTCGAAAAAGTCATCTTGCCTAATGTTGCCCTGAGAGAATCAGACATTGAAATGTTCGAAGACGAACCCATCGAGTTTATTCGACGAGATCTAGAGGGTTCAGATACGGACTCAAGACGCCGGTCTTCCACGGATTTCTTGCGAAAATTGCAAGAAAAATTTGAGACTCCCGTCACAACCGCGGTGTCCAAGTATATCACCCACTATCTTGACCAGGGCAAGACAGACTGGAAGGCCAAGGACACGGCCGTCTATCTATTCTTGTCTATTGCCGCCAAGGGAGCTGTCACCGCCGCACAGGGGGTCAAGACTGTGAACCCACTTGTCAATGTTGTCGAGTTCTTTGAACAGCATATTGCGGCAGATCTCATGGCGAGCGAGGGGGTGGAGCCCATCTCCAAAGTTGATGCTATTAAATATCTTTACACATTCCGCAGTCAACTGTCCAAGGAACAGTGGACGCTCGCTTTACCGCCATTGATTCAAAACATGAACTCGTCCAACTATGTTGTCTACACGTACGCTGCAATTGCTGTTGAACGTGTTTTATTCTTGGCCGATGATGTGGGCAATCAAATGTTCCCCCGAACCGACATTGAGCCCTTTGCAAAGGACCTTCTTAACCACTTGTTCAAGCTGATTGAGCGCGAAACTAATGCCGCCAAGTTGCAAGAAAACGAGTTCTTGATGCGCTGCGTCATGAGAATTCTCATCGTCATCAAGGATGGTGCCGCGCCAATGCTAGATAACGTCTTGACCCACCTTATTCTCATTACCAACGTCATGAAGCACAACCCTAGCAACCCAAGGTTCTACTACTATCACTTCGAGGCTATGGGTGCATTGGTACGATACTGCTCTGGGGCCAATACCGCGGTTTTCAATCAGAAGCTGTGGGAGCCATTTAATCTGATCCTTACTGAAGATGTTACCGAGTTCATTCCTTACATTTTCCAAATTCTTGCCCAGCTTCTCGAGTCAAGTCCCGCAGACGCTGTTTCTGAGAACTTCAAGAGTCTTCTGGGCCCTCTTCTGGCTGCGCCTTTGTGGGAGACCCGTGGCAACGTTCCTGCTTGCGTTCGTCTGTTATCTGCTGTCATTCCCAAGGCATCAAGCTTGGTTATTCAGAACAATCAGCTGGAAGCTGTTCTTGGCATTTTCCAAAAACTGCTTGCATTCAAGAAGTCCGAAGTCCAGGCCTTTGACATTTTGGATGCCATTGTCAACTCGTTTGAGCCGTAAGTGTTGCCCTGGAACAGCTTCTAGTCCATGACAAGATACGTTAGCTAACTCGACCCCATAGCTCTGCGCTGGACAAATACTTTGGCACGATTCTGCAGCTTCTGTACACCAAGCTGCAGGGGTCTCCTGCCGACTCGTTCAAGATCCGTTTCGCCCGCTTCTATCATCTGGTCAGTGCCAGACTTGAAGCCGGCTATGGTGCGGACTTCTTCATCAAGCAATCAGACCAGCTGGATGCAGGTGCATTTGCTCAAGTGTATCCACCATTTGTGCTTGCTGAGACAGAGAAGCTCGCCAAGCCCGTTGACCGCAAAACGGCAGTCGTGTCACTGACCAAGACATTGTGCGATTCACAGGTGTTTGGGCAGAAGTTTATGAAAGGCTGGGCCAACAGCTGCCGTATTCTGCTGTCCCTGCTCGCAAACCCTCCCGCTGTTGCCGCTGGCCAAGGCGACGAGATCATAACGGAGAGTTCAGTCGATGATATTGGATTCGGCATGACATATACTGCTCTCAACACGTGTCGACCCCTGGCTCGCGACGACTTCCCTGATGTTCAAAACGTGACGACGTGGGTCAAGCAGTACATGGTTGAAGCCAACCGGCGACACGGTGGGGCTATTGAAGGTTTCATCACCCAGAGACTTCCCCCAGAACAGCAGGAGGCCATTGCCCAGTATATTCGCTGAGTGGTCCGTGGGGGGTTGACGGGGTTGTTGGACGAGGCAGAACGGAGAGGAATATCGATGAAACAGTACAAAATGTGACTAGTCAGAGGGGTCGCGTGAAATGAATGAGCCCGGGTATTTGAGCATTGAGCATTGAGCATTGAGCATGGAGCGGGTGCGCTGTTAACACAGGTATTACGCATGTTAACCGTGTGGGATAGGTGGAGGTGGCAATTACCGCAAAGAGCCGCACGGTAGGCACAATTGGGTCATGAGATGACCGGAAAAGGATGCAGTAGAATTGAGCAATATAATCAAAACATGGCCAAGTCGGCGTATATATCTGATGCTGGACATTTTCCTCATAACCATGCCACTTATGTCCACTACGCAATTTCGTGTCCCACAGTTCGGAAATGACGGTGTAGTTCATGACATGTGCGCAATCCTCGTGCAATAGCGGGGGCTACTAAGACTGACCCCGGAACAATCACAGTGCGGCAAGTACTAGCAGTGTTACGAGTAAGCGACACTGACGTCAAGCCAGCCATCACGGTTAGCATGTTGGTGCTGCACGAGAGCTAGGAAGAGCGCAGTGTGGTATTTCATAACTAGTTGCGTCTGCGGAAATAAAATACACCCGTCCTTCTTTTGCCGCCATAAATGACAATATGTACAGGAACAAAAAATAGCTTAGGGTGAATGCACATGGTATCGTAAATCTCGCTAAATCATGAGGCGCCGCCGCAGCGACGTGCCCTCGCCGCCGGCCCGGCACCAAAATACACCGGGTATGCAGATGCGCAAATGTCGAGTGAATGAGACGGGCGGGTGGCAAGTGATGCGGCTTTTCCCACCTGGTGTAAAAATCGGGAAAAAGGGGAGGGGGGGATATATATATATATGCCCGGCGCTGAAACGCTTTGCCCGTTGTGCAGAGGGACGAATTCCCCGTCGTTAATGAAATGGACGTGAATCAAGTGCCGTCGTGAGGGGTCGTGACGATGTAGGAATGCTGTTTTTGGCATTGAAAAATTTCGTATACGCGCTGTAGAATTGCCAAGAGTCGAATAATGTTCATAGTAGGTGGTTGGCGGCCGGGAGGACTGGGCGCAAATGTTCCTGGTGTGATGGTCTGGTGCCGGTGCGGTAGTGTAGAGAGCTGGTAGCTTGGCCGTGGTCGAGAGGGTCCCTCACCAGAATCGACTCTATACAAAGCCTCCTTCGGTGCCGACCATGCCAACGCTGCTTCGCCATGCGCACCGTCTATCTTGGTCCTCGCGGTCCCGGGGTCGTGGTGGCAGAGGTCCTGTCCCGCGGAGAGTCAGGTTGGTGCGCGGCGCGGACGGGCACGGCTGGGCGTCGACCTCGCTGCTGGCACGGCTGCTCCCTCCACTTGCGTTCGTCTGGACGAGCAGTAAGCTGCTGGTGCTAGATAACCTCTTGGCAAACTCGGTGAAACTCAACCTTTTGGCACTCGAGTTGGAGTGTCGCTTTTCCGCAGTTGTGCTGGAACGATGGCGTCCGCTGTCCTGGGCCTTGCCGGACGTCATCGAGGATAAATCCGGTGCTGCTGTGGCTGTGGGTATCAGATGAGGCGTGGTTTGTGCTCGGGAGGCTTTGGGCCTACTCTTGGCGTGGGCGGTGTGTGGACGCGAGGGTGGCGCGATTATAGTGGATGTGGGAGCGGAATCTGCATGAAAACTAAGGTTGTTCCTCGACATACCCGGGCGATGAGACTTTGGGTTCTTCAGAGTACCGCCGTCGTGGCGGCCTGCAATGTACGCCAAGGCCCGCTGAGCAGATGGCGACATGAGTGGTGCGCCATGTTGCTCGTTCTGGTTCCGTCTCTGGGAGTAGCCATCGCTTTCAGAGTCGGAATCGTCCGAGGCAGGGTCTGCCCCATTGTCATCTGAGGAATCGTCATGATCAAACGCACTTGTCATGGTTGTTTGTTGGGCCTGTTGGATCGTGTCCCGCTTTCGCCGCTTCTCCTCGGCATCGCGCATTAGGGCATCAAACCTCGCAATGGAGCTGAGCTTTTCCTGTCCGGGAACATACGAACCGGCGCCAGGGATGTGTCCCAGCTGAAAGGCTCTGTCCAAAATGGTCTCTCCAGGGCAAGGAGGAGACGCTTCATCGAGGATAGAAAGCTGCCGGCTGTGTGAGCTTATGCTATCCCTGCCTCGGGAGGGTGAGCTCATCATGGATGACCTTCCCTGGGCCGAGGTCCATCCTTCGATGAACTGACCCTGGTACTCTCCATTTGGACCCGACGATACAATATCGCCGGGCCTAATGGTTGTATAATGCTGTTCAGGAATTGCATACTGCACCTTTTGAGACGGATGGTTGTTACTAGAAGGGGATGAAATATCGCTTCGTTTCGATCGTAGGCTTGGGGAGCCCGAGCTGAAGGTGGTTGCGCGATCCAGGGGCCCGGTGGAATGGGTGGCCGTGGAGCTTTTGTGCTGAAGACCGCGGCTGCCGCTTCCTGGTCGAGGGGAGTAATCCGGATTGTCGTTGGATCGTGTTTGGAACGGCGACGTGAAAACCGGGGACACGGGGCTCTCTGTCGTGCCGTGCGAGCTCTTCTTGGACATGATGAATCGAGACCATTCGTGAAGAGTGGGATGGCGGTTATCGGGAGGCGTGCGAAACCACAACGTCGTCACTCCTGTGTCTTTGTTGGAAGAAATAAAACCTGCAGCTCGGCTTGATCGTCTCTTTCGTTGATTGTCGGAAACTGTGACCACAAGAGTTGGTAACACAGGCCCCTGCTTGCGATGGGAGACAAGCTGGACTTGGCAATCGGAAACACAGCTAAGCGGCCATTGCTGGATCGGCTCCCAGTCTTCCTAAACATGGACGTTGTCAGTGGCGTGTGTTGCGACGTGGGAGTAGCGACTGAGGAGCATTGCGCTTTACCTTGGTCTTGTAAATGAAAAGACATTGTTCGTCAATGGCATTCTTTTGCACGGATTTTGAAATGACGGTGTTGACACGGCCTATGCTGCCATTCTGCGTGAAGCCGTAGCTGCCTTGCCGATCTCTGGTGGTGGATTGGCGAGACCCAACGGCAATATATCTTGTCTAGGAAGCGGCATGATTAATTGGATGTGGCTGACGGTGACGCGGGGAGAAGAGAAGAAAAGCATGCTGCTCCCAAACTATCAAACAAAGACTCGAGCACGACTGTTGTGCTGCTCACCTTCCATGATTGCCTGCCCAAGATCTGACTCCGGTCCGGAGGAACCTGGAGGTGGCCGGCGAGGCTATCCATGGCCAACAAGATGACAAGTTGCTGGCCAGAAAATGGGAGCAAGATGCGGAGTAAAGGCCGGTGGTCTGTTTCCGGTTAAGGTCGCATTCTGAGAAGGCAGAGATTGGGACCGCAGCGGAAAAGAGACCTGGCTGCTGTTGTTCGCGTTTATGTTTCAACCGTATTGTCGACTCCTTTCCTTGGTGGATACTCGAGTATTGCCTCCTCTTGCTGCTAATGTCCTTGGCGAGTGTTTGGCGGGCAACTAGAAAAGCCAAAGTTTGCTAGATGGAACTGCACTGCAACGAGGGTCCAAGCCAGAAAAGATACGCCCGAGATGCAAGAGGGAACATGGGAATAAGGGGCAACGAAGACGTTATTGTTTTACGCCCAACACACACAACTGCGTAAAAGTGGACGAGAAGAGAATAAGTAAGCAGCAGCGGAAACTAGAGCAGCAGGTAAATGGACCGCCTGGGCTATTATGGGTCCTGAAGTTTGGCACGGAGTATGATGGTGTTTAACCAAGTCGACGGCCAGTCGCTAGTCACTAGTCACTTTTGTCTCTTGGTCTTGGTATTAAACACCTTGGACCAAGGGCGATCCCGCATTGGGCTTTCCGGCGGGAGGATGACGGACGATGAGGTGTGGAAGCAACCTTCGATGGACTGACGTGGGAGAAACCGGGATGAGGCATGGGTTGGTGCCAGATGCACAGGTCCATGCCCCGGTCCCAGCAATCTCAAGGGCCATCTGCCTCCATCCGCCTCCGTCATGGGGAGTTGGGGAGCCAAAGGCGCCATTTGCACGCCGTGGCAAGCATGGCTGCAGCCGACTGCAAGCCGACTGCAAGCCCAGGTCGTGGCCGGGTCAAGGCCCATCAAGCCCTTGAGGCCTGCGGTCCATGTCCAGGCACCTTGGAATCCCCAGGCGAAATTAACATCAAACCACACAGGAACACAATGGTGCTCAAGCGTGGGAACAGCCCCAGACCCCTGTCCCATGCATCCGCCAGCCCGCTTCACTGGCAGCGATCTTTTTCAGTCCCCGAGTCGTCCGCACGTCGTCCTCGATGCACACAGTGCCGTCGCCATCAGCCACCAGGTGTCGGTGTTGTGCAGCCCCATCCCACCATCAGTCGTGGATGGATTTGGTCTGTGCGTCCAGCCGTTGGTCGAGGGGCGCGAGGGGGGCCGCGAGGTTCGAGGTCCAAGTTCAAGGGTTGATGTTACATCCCAATCAACCTCTGGTCGTTGGGACAAGTCTGGTTTGCAGTTTGCATCGTGAACCTGAAGCATGTGCTTACCAAGTGTTGGTGCACAACTTCAATTCGGGTCAATCGACTGGTTGGATGCTTGACGTTGGGGCCATGTCTTTAGCAGGAGGGAAGGCACGACCGCGCCGCAACTTGCTGCCGTGTCGGCATAACGGAGTACTAGCTGACTCGATCGTGTGAAGTGCAAAGCCAAAGTTCGCCAGCCTTCGATTTCTTGACACAACTCTGTACATGCACCAGACTTCAACAGGCTAGAGTGCGCACATCACTCTCTTCTCAATTTCCCTATTTCTACTCCGTAAACCCGCATCGCATCTGCAGCCAAGTGTCCAATCCGCCACCCCGTCCTATTAAGGCCTTCCGGAGGACTCAAAGTCTCAGACATCTTGTCGCCAAGGCACTCGCTTCTGGCCGCCTGTTTCGGATCGTGGTACAGCCCGCGAGGCCAGCCAAGAGGAGAAATAACGAGAAAAGAAAAACTCCCCCAATCCCTCGGCTCTTATCCAGCGGCATATGAATGCACAGACGGCATATCTGCCAGCAAGGGCAAACTGCCATGGGCACGCACATCCGTTCCCCACGGACATTGTCGTACAAGACTGGAAGCAAAGTAATTTTCCCCCAGCATACCCAAGAATGTTGGGGTCTCATGCCAAGTACGGAGTAGTAGTACCTCCAGAATTGAACTCTGGGGCCTGCCGAAATATTACAAAATGCACATCCGCTTTCATGCAAGACTGTGCCGATATCCTCAGACGCCGTATCACTGCAAGCATTGTCCAATTTGCAATCCGCAGGGCGCAATTGTGCTGACGCAAGCTCTGGTGGGTAGAGACACAAATACTTTGAACAAGCTCAGTACACGGGCCTTCGATCCAACCTTGACAATTACTACTGTAGCCGTTGCACTGACCGTGGTGACGGCCCGGCCAGGGACCAGGGACACACAGACACTACTACGACTTATGGAGTAGCCAACTTAATATCCGTAAAGCCACATGAGCACTCTTCAGCTGAATGCCTGCCGCCAGGAACGAAGATACACATGAACACTGGGCTGTGCCATTGGCAGGCGATAACAGTCGCCCAGTGACTGGCTTTATCAAGACAGGAGGCAACTGCCTTTACGACATGATTCAGTTCCCTGAATAGCCTTTCTTCTTGATCCGGATGGATATTTCCCTTCATATCGCGGGATCAATAAATGAGAGCGACAACTCAAAGTGTGACGCCGAGTAGGCTACGGCGATTCCGGTTGAACAGCCTGCCCAGGTTCCCTTGCCCTCGATAGGAAAACCGTGGCGTCGCACGCTAACGCATGCAAAACAATTGCATACGTTTACATCTGATATGCATGGAACTGCACTTCAACAGCGCCGGACGACAGGTATACTATGCGCCCAGTCGTCTCGCGCGTGCTGATAACCCGTGGGAGATGCACGAGGCGGGAATAGAGTCTAGTCGGCTACCTCGCTACGCCTGATACCCCGAAGCATTCGGGATACATGTATGAAGCAGAAGGACGGTGTGTTTTTGGCGAATGGGAAAGCGCTCCCAAGACCAAAGTTAATGCGACAGCCCATCATGTCTTATCATGACAACCAACAAGATGCCACTCTTGGCTCTTGCCACCATTTCGCCCCTAGTCCGCTGGCTAGACTGTAAACGGTACGAAACGTTCAGACCATCAGAATTATGAACTCGATTTCAGCATAGCCCGTGAAGGGCTGTCTCTAGCTCAATCCTCTTCGCTTTAGCGCGGATATGCTACGCAACTCAATGGTCTTCGTCTGATATGTCTGTCTTTTCGGGGCAAAAGAACGTCGACGTGGCTTAGAGACCACCCTCCTCGGGTTGATCTTACATGATTGGGGGTCATCTGGAGCAGAAGAGTACTTGCTTCCCGGAAAACGCACTCGATGATGCCATTCTATGCCGTCTCACGTTAAACTGGGGGAAAGACTAGAAACATCCAGTTTCAAGCATGGCGCCTTTCATCTTGGTGTTCTGGAATGCATCTGTCTGTTCGGGTCCCTCTGGTTTTCCAAATCATTATCCCCCAATCGTAGGGTACTTTGTACCCCATGTTGCCGCCACATCATGCGGGTCATTGTGGTGGCCACTTGAACGGATATGCCGGTTGTCTTATCCCGTATTTCGCGTCTCATGCAACTGGACGGACGCACCACCTCGGCCGATCGTCACAACGTAGCTAACAACTGTGGCTTGAGCCAACGGTCGAGTTGTTCGGCCTTGCCATTGTGTGTGGCAAGCGCCGAGGAGTAAATATCTGCCAAAGTATCGGACGGACCAATGGATAGCGCAGTGTTCAGGATGTGCGCAGGAACGAAAGAGCAAAAACCCTGGTGCGGGATGCAAGTGTATTCTGAGACATTGCGCTGTCATGCCGCCACTTTGGCCCCTGTCCGAGGCACTAAAACGTCTAAACAGAGGGAGAAATACGATGGTTAGTCGTTGGTTGATTGACAGGCCATTGCACCAATTCTCAATCTGTGGCAATACTGCTGAATCTTGGGCGGTTCTATGTTGCTGGTCCCTGATCAAAGGGGTCAAAGCCGAATGCAATTGCAGGCCAATCGATGTTTTCTGATGCCACAAGATATCTGAAACTGCGGGTCAACTCGTGGTACTGCCTGCATTACCGACGCCGTGACTACGACCGCACATGCACCGGGAGATATCAAGCTCTCAACTCATTCAGCTCCCCTTACCCATAGTTAGAGACGGTCAAGATGGGCGACTGCGGCATTAAGACAGATTTCATGCAACCAACGTTCTTCTACTCAAGCTCTCCCTTGCTTTGAAGTCCAAAGTTCTTTTGCAACAGTACCTTCTCCGACGGTATGGGTCGCTTCGGATCCGGCAGGGACCAGGTTGGTTGGTTTTCGCAATGGCTTTGACGCTGTGCTCGCCTGACAAGCGCAGTTTTATGTTAGTCCATGACGGCCAGGCGAGATGAAAGGGAAGAGCGGCAACTGCTCGCAGAGGCCATCATCTCGCAGCATATTCCAACAATGTACTCTGTACAGAACTCATGCAACAATCTCTGTGCTACCGACCAAGGCCAGCGGTCAGAACGAGGATGCTGTCAAACCTGAATGGAACCCAAACGGTCAGGAACACGTCTTGGCCGCATGCGGTTCTAGTCGGTGAAACTTTATTGTGACATGCCAAATCACTGCAGCTACTGTAACTACTACGACTTCAACAACAACTACCGCCGCCGCCGCCATCACTTCACATGCACTTATGATTATATGTTCCGACACTGGAACATCTCAACAGAGTACGGTCGAGGTTTCAAATCTCCAATGCCATTCGATCGCGATGTTGGTCTAGGTCCTACGCCTCTTCTTCAACCCCTGCATCATTGTGTATGCGGGCCGTTTAGTGGAACAAGAGCAATCCAGGGGTTCTAGAAGAACAGGGGGCACGTGTCCGCTAGTCATGCCATGTTTGTTCGCATTTTCAACTGGGCGGTGAATGCCTGGTACTGATTGTGCATTTCAAGGCATGTCGACAAAGGTGAGACTTGGTGGAGATGCTACTCCGTACTGACGAGTGGCAAATGCCCCATGTCTCTTGCCACACTTGCCCCAGACCGTTCTTCTTGAATAAAAAAAAAAGGACCATAGAATCTCTTGGCGTGCTTCGAACTCGCGAACGATGGGGGGGGACCAGAGCCTACCAAAACTTTGTTCCTTGGTCGTCGAGTTGGTCCAGCCCTCGAGGCTGAAAGCAAGGGCCAATTATCTCTAGACCATCTCTGTATGGGGCCCAATAGCTTGGTTGAGGCGCCTGTACGGAGTATCTCGGATCCATATATTGAAGTATTGGTTGGCGAGGTGTTTGTCATGCCGCAGTTTGGACTGACTGACGTCTCTATTCGGACATGTCGTCGGGCGACATGGATCTTGACAAGGCGGCTGCCCGAGGGAGAGCAAGCGGGTTGGCAGCTTTCATCAGATGATGACTTGAGACGCTGTGGTTGATTTGCTTCCATGCAGGTACGATGGCCTTGGCAGTCAAGGTCCTCCTGGTTTGGCCCGGGCTCTTGAATGCAATGCGATCGGTGCTGTCACCAGGAACAGCCGGCAAGGACAAAACCCCCTCAATGGCCGGGCAGTGTAGCGGATCAAATTAAAGTACGGACCTCCATCCCATTCCGCATGACTGGAACTCTGGTTGGACCACGGAGCTTTGGCCAACTGGGTGGCCTGGACCTGTGCTCCGCGTGGTACAGAGAAGCCAGCCCGATGTGAACAACTTTTACAGCATGGCCTGGCTCTTTGACAGCTGGAGGCATCACGGACCAGAAGCTAAAAATGGAAATAACGTCTCCATTCAGTGCCAACCTCGGCAAACGGCCGTCCCGTCTCAATCGACATGGCAGCAAACTCAAGCGCCGTGGCTGTCCCCACCGGCCTCGCTCGCTCAGCGTCTTGTGGCACGCATGTTTGCCATGGTTTTCAACATCGGATCTCACCGCCGCTAGCATCCGCAACAAGCCGCCTCCATCTCGCCAACGAATCGTACAAACAAGCAAACTAGTCCCCGTGTCCAGCCGGCCACTTCCCCAGATGAGCCAAGTCATGACACTCGAGGACGCGCCCATGTGACACCACACCACCACCCGTGCAAGTCTGGTCCGCTGTGGCAGACGCCCAAGGGAACCCTTTATCAGCCTCAAAAAGACAGCGAAACTAGGGCAAAGTAAAATTATTTCTTGCCGAGAAGCGGTTCGCTGTGCTCGGGTTTACCGTTCCATGCATATGCCCGCGCAGCCCCTTCACTGCCGCCGACATGGACCATCCCATCCCCTGAACACTACCAAATGCCTCGACAAAGCGTCAACTGGTCCCTGTATGTGATAACGCCCGACCCAAGCATATGTTGTACTGGCCATGACCTGGGACACGCTGGTGCTTGCTGCACACGCACGACAAGGTTTCCATTGATCTTGCATCTGCGCCCAACTCTAATGTTGCGTGTACCCCGGATTTTATGATCCCTTTGCTCGGGAAGGAATATCACTCGCCTTCGCCTCACCGACAAAAGCTCCCACCAGTGCCATCGCAGCCCGCCATTCGCAACCTCACGTCACACATTCAAGGGTCTCTCTCCTCGGTATATTTAGAATCGCTTATCTTTATTTTTTTTTTTTTTTGGTCTTTGAGAATGGGAGATGGCATGTACCAAGTCGAGGGCTGTCCCAGTCTACATGTAACCTTGCACAAACAGCCCTTGCTCCATCCAGCAACCCAAATCCTGCAGGTATTCGCTCCGACGGATGAGACATGGCTCTCTTCCTCCTTCGCACCCCCGCCCATCGCTACAACGCCGGAAAAGACGGACCGAACCGGACAAAGACTAAAAGAGTGAACAGGTGACCAAGAGGATAAAAAATAAAAATAGAGGCCATCAAAAAAGCCCCTTCTTATAGAATCATATGGCCAATAAAAAAAGAGAAAAAAAAAAAAAAAACAAACTTGTAGACTGATCCAGGCTGGGGCCGCGAAAAGCCATAGTTCAACAAAACCGACCAAGTATGAAGATGAAGAATGCGTACCGCCCCCGCCGTCCTGCGTGCATTTCTCTATTGTCGTCGTGGCAAAGTGTCTAAACCAAGAAAAGATGTGGAGTAAAAAGTGTAACAAGATAGAACAACTCGTAGTATATGCGCCTACTTGAAGGAGGCCGCTGGATGACCGAGTCCAGGGCCACAATGTCCACCAGTCAGTCCTCCCTGCCTAGAACGGCACGGGTTCATTTTGATGGTGTTTCCACCCCGTCAATCCGGGTATCCTCGACCTGATATCCACGCCTCTCTTGCGGTTTGCCCATCTGCGACTTTTGTTAGCAATCTCAAATAGAAAAGAAAAAAAAACTGCGGAAAGTGCTAGTTTTCTTGGCCCAACGTACATTCGCACTTTTCCGTCATCATTACACGAGGCGAGCATGTATGGATCGGCCGGGTTCCAAACCACACAGTTGCACCGCTTGCCGGAAAAGCTGGACAACCTCTCGACAGCAGCCCCTATATTCTTGTGCCAGATGACCACTTTTCCGTCCTCGCTGCCGCTCATGACAAAGCTCTCGTTGGCCCCGCCAAAGGAGGCGCGGATGACGCACTGGTCCGTCATGTGGCCGAGGAATTTCTGCACCGTAGCTCTCGTGAACAAGTCGATGAGCTGGGCCTCGCTGTCCCCTTTGTTGACAAGCAGCTGCCGGGAGTCCTGGCTGATGGCTAGAGATATTGGCTGCGCACCCAAATCTAGCTCATACTCCAACGCTCTTGTTATCCCGTTGTACACGTACATGTTGGTAAAGTTATCCGCCGCTACAAGCCACCGTCCGTCGGGGGAACCAGCCATGGCCTGCACACGGTGCTTCTTGTCCCACTGGACCAGCTCTTCGCCCTCACTGTTGAATGTACAAATGCTCCGCTTGTTATCGAGGGTGCCGAGGACAAAGGATTTGCTGTCGCTCGACCAGATGCAGCTGCTGACAGGTTCGTCGAACCTCTTCAGTTTCTTGATCAATTGACCATTCTACGCTTTTTATTAGTTTCCGTTGATAATGGGTGACATGGCCGAGATGGGCTCTTACCTTGGTATCCCATAATCGCGCAAAATGATCCTGCGAACAGGTCACCATCATCGAGTCGTCTGGACTCCACGCAATACTTGCCACGCCGGAATGGTGATCTTTTTGAACCTGCATGCTGAGGGCGTGTACAACCTGGAATGACCAAGTCTCCCATATAAAGACGCTGTCACTGGATCCACAGGCGGCAAGCTGCGTCCCGTCGTGAGAAAATTGCACTTCCCACACCTCTCCTCGCATTTCAGTGAGCTCCAGCACGATATCCCTGGGGAAGACTCGCCTGTCGCAGTGATGATCCGCGTACAGCGAAGGCGACGATGCCGCGGTGTGGAAGAGGCAGGAGTTGATCTGACTTTGCTTGACCTGGTGGAGGAGAACAGCTAGACGATTTTCGGGAAGCATGACAGATGGCGAGATGCACCCTGGCAGGCCGGATTAGTTTCTACATATCACAACCGGTTAATGGCTTGTAACAATTTTTGGGCACTCACTCGATAGGTCGGACAACAGCCTTTTGCGTGATTGTCCCCCTGCCCCGTCCCAATTTGCCTTGGCCATCAGGTCCTCTGTCGAAAGACACATGAGAAGGCTGGAAAGAAAATGCACCTTGGCGGTGTCGTGGTCTAGCGGCGTTAATTCTCCCCTCAGAACCTGGAGTGCCCGAGTTGTGTCTCTGGTTTCCAAAAGCTCCAGAAACTTTTGTTGGCGCATGGCAAATCTCATGACATTTCGCTCAGAGCCTGGCGCGAGCACAAGCCCATTTCCACCACCGCCATCCTCCCCAGCCTGTCCTGCCACAGTAGCTTCCGTCAGCAAATCTTCCGCTTCAGCCCATGAGCCCTCCAACACAGCTGACCGAAAGGCTGCCACAGTTGGGTTTTCCAGTTTAAACCCACTCTCCTCGCTCACACTCTCAGCCGCCGCTTGATAACCCATGTCTGACAATGCTTGGATCAAAATTCGGGTCACCTCCTCTCGGTTATGTCCGAAATATGATGAGGGTCGGACGACCGACGTAGAGGCTTTGTCTCCATTTGCTGAGCCGTTAGCAGCTAGAGACGCTGCCTTGTGTGTCCCGTTAGTGGCACCACTGGGCAAGACAGTTCTCTGAGAAGCAACACCAGTCGATCCATTTGAGCGAGCGGCGCCGCTTCCATTAGACTGTAGGACGGAATTGCCGTCTGACGCCATGTCTTCGCCCTCTCGCCGCCTCCTCTTTGGAAGACGACGACTAGGTGATGAATGTGTGCCGGCTGGAGCAGCCTCGTTGTCGGCACAGGCAGGGTCGTTGGGATCTTGTATCGGAGAAGAGCCAGATGGGCGTCGTCGCCTACCGAGGACCTGCGATACCGAGCCGGAGGGCAGATCCGGTCTTGGAGTGGAAGATTCTATGTTCGCATTCGAAGCCGGAGCTAGTTGGGCGGATCGGCCAGGGCGATCAAGCGGCGAGGAGGGGTTGGGTGCTGGGCGGACGGTGCTGGGAGATGGTCGAGAGGTGGGCGGAGTGGATGGGTCGTCGGATGACACAATGGGGTGAAGGGAACGAGCGTCGGAGGGTTGGTCCACGTCGACCGTTCCGCGGGCAAGCCGCGGTGGCAGTTTGGGTCGATTTTGTCTATAAATTGGCTAGACACCGGTCACGAAAACAGTCGAGACGGGAGAGGCGGCGATGGTGACTGTCTGGGCGGGAGACGAGACCAGGCCAGGTGCGTGTGTGTTTATCGTGAGTGAGGTGGTCGAGTATGGGGGGCTCTGCCCTAGTACAGTCGAGCCAAGGAGGTAAAACTACCCAGGTAGGCAGATGTTGATTGCCCAGGCTTTTTGTCGTATTGATAAGGCGCCGTGAGGGACAGCAACACCTTGTTGTCGACCAGCATGTGACGGGCAGCGTATCGGGCACTAGAGAGCAGATGTTGACGACATGGGGTCGGCGGCGATGAGGATGAAGGCGAGGATAGAATATGCGTCGGGCCGGGTCGCTGTTTGAAATGGCTGAGCAGCGCTGGAGAAGGTTGAGGCCACCAGCTTGGTCGGTTTGGGCGGCATAAGAAGACGGTCGTGGAGGAGTGAAGTCAAAAGAGGGTCCAGGCATATGTCTCGAGAAACAGGATCATTGATGACATGAGGTTTGAGGCTGGGGAGAGAGCGCTGCAGCTGGTTGCCGGTGCTGGGCCACAGCGGTCCACTGGTCCGGCTGATGGCGAATAGCGGACATGGAGCCTGAACCTCCGTCGCCGGCGCTTGAGGTGCTGAACACTGAATGCCCAGGCAGCGTCAGCTGGTGACTGGAAGACTGAATTGCTTCGGGCCATAAAGTGGGGGCCTCGGGAAGGCGACATCTGCACATTGGAGCTTGCCATGCGCCACACGCATCCAACCATGGAGCATCGTCACCAGGCTTGGGCTTGGGCTTGAGGCCCAGTGACCACTTGCCACGCACCAGACACCAGACGCATTCTGGCCGTCATAGCTCATAGCTGGCTCCGATGGGGCATCTGCAGCGCAGGACTTGGGAACCTACGGGCCAACGGCTCTCGGGCCTGGTGGTCCGTAGTCTCGGGTCTTTTGAGCTCTAGGGTAGGGATCAGCCTGGCTTGCCATGAAATACCATGCCATCCTTCTGCCATGGATTGTAGTAAGATGGATGGATGTATTCTGCTGACCAAACTGGAAATTCCCGAAGGTGCTTCACCCACAACTTGTCCCTTTTCGTGGCCACATCAATAGCGCCAGATACGTCCTCAGTTGCTGCCGATTGGAGCAGCCTTGTTCAAGTTCCCAAACTGTGAGTATCGAGGAAAGCAGCAAGAGTCACGTGTTTTGTCTTGCCCACGAACACGGGACACTCGTAAGGTAAAGCGAGGCAAGGGGACTTCATGGAGGATGCGTACTGCCGAGCCCGCGGGCGGATATCCAAGCTGAGATGATGGACTCCTCAAATCTCCGCCTTCATCGTTTCTAGAGCAGAGTTTTGAGGACAAGGAGTATAAGACATGTTTGCGGCGGAGTATCTGCGTTTGGCACGGCAGAGCTTTGCGGACGTACTGATGCGCCTGAAACTGGATGGAGCACCTCATCTTCAGGGCGATATCTCTATACTTGCCGAGAACTGGCTCCCCTTGACCGGGAAGTGATTACCGCAGATGAAATGGGACGGGGTCCTCTAAGCCAACACTATATATGATAGGAATGCAGTTAGATGATTGCGTATGATGGTGTCGAGTCTGTTAATATATCAATGCCGTATTGGCGGGAGGCGAGTCATGGGACGGCCAAATACAAGAACACGCAAAAATTGCCGGGCGTATAAGCTCGCCGGTTTCAGGTCTGGGAACCATCCCGGGCACTTGATCATTCCGATGTTGAAAGTGATTTCTACAGCCTGTCTTTGAGTTCCAAGACGCCGGCGGCTTCTCTGACATTTTGAACTTTGTGCCGACCAGCTTAGGTATCGTTGATAGTGACTGTAGCTGACGTTGAATGTGGCTCTTGAGGTGAGATGGAGCCCGTCTGAGCCTTGCCTTGATTAAAGGGGACAGAGATAAATGTAGCTTCCTTGCCACCGGATGGTGGAAACGCAACCGGTATTCCCTCTGATTAGGTGAAATTCAGAGAGCCTTTAGGCATGCTATTTCGCCCGTCTACCACTCTTTCTCTACGTTGTTAGAAAGTTTAACAGAACTCGTTATCCCAACGCTCAAATCCGTGTAATTGCGTGTCTAACATATTCTCTGCTTATAGGATGATTTGAAAACGGCGGCAGCTTCGACAGTACCCGATCGCAACCACGCTTTCGAGCATTCCAACGACTGTCAGATGAAAAACAGGGACCTAGGTCGTTCCTAAGACTAGCCTCCTGGCTTTGGTTCCGGCGTCTGCAGGGTGGCGATCAACTCA
>NW_011942156.1:5507-29146 GCF_000187425.2 Metarhizium robertsii ARSEF 23 | reverse complement strand
TTGAGTTGATCGCCACCCTGGGCGTCTGCATGTCACATCACACGGTTACGCCGCGCTACCCTCACGAGACCTAGGGCAGAAGGCTCTCATCGGGTTCCGGTATATTTAGAGCTCGTTGGTTATTCCAGGCCTTTAGAAAATCTAGGACCTTCGACATAAAAACCTGTAAATTAGATGAACTAAGCTATTGACTCCAAGCCCTCATACACTGAGCCCTTTATCACATGTCATGATATTGTGTTGACCGGTGAGCAATGGAGCAAAACAAGAAGCAGCAATAGCGGTCCGCGGCCGAATATCCTCAACATCGAGCTCCAGTGTGCAGTTTGGCTGTTGCAAGTACGTGACGAACGCAGCCGAGAACCTCAAAGGGGCGCGCGAGATGACCGTTACGGCTGTTCAATTGCTCAGCAATAAAGAACACGCCAGCTCGACTGTGGTTGAGAAGCTCTCCCGCCAGACAAGCAGAAAAAAAAGTACTGTAAAAGTGCGCAAAGGCAGAACTTGGCTGGAGGGCCACGGAAAGCGAACTGCGGAACGCCCGTTGAAAGGAGGGCCGCTCTGCTCAATACTGCTGACGACCGCAAGACAGCGCTGATGTGGTTTGGAAAAGTCCAGGGATACGTGGATGGCCAAAGACGTCAGGGCGGGAGAGAGAAGCAGTTCAATAGCAGTGACCAAGATGAGCATTGTGAGGTATTAGTCAGTACGACATTGAACAGGAGTTTCTCGGCGTTTCCATCGCCGAGCTTGGAAACGAGCATACCTTATCAAGTTTGTATTGGTGTAGTTGGTATTGTCCTCGAGTTTACTACCTAGTCTACTGTTGATCCTCGTCGTCACAGCGTATATGTCGTTCAATGCCTCCACAGCGATGGAGGAAGAATGCTCAACCAGCGAGAGCAAGTTTCATCAACGCATAGAAATTGTGCCTGCGGCAGGATCGGACGAGGCAGATTCTTTACGGCCGGAATGTGAATGAATGGGAGCCATGTCTCCTGGCCAGGTGGAATCGGGGCGGCTCTGTAAGTCTTGAATATCAAGTTTTGTTCCCCCGTTCCGATACATTTAACCTTGGCGTGGTGATACCTACGTTTTAGTCTGGCATCATGGTGGTTGAGCTTGTCGCGGGAGCCTGTTGACACTATCTGAATATCCTGGCCTGGGATTCATATGATGACGATGAGGAGAGTAGATGGAGGGCCGAGGCGGAAGCTTGCCTGCCGAGGAGAGCCTCATACGCAGTCAGTTTGCGAGCGAGGTCGACTGTGATGCATGGGTGCCGATCTGACGGCGCTGATGGCTGAGGTGGGCATTTGCGTTTGATAATTGTAGCAGTCTCACAAGCCTTTATTAATCAGCGTGGTGCGACTCATGAAATTCCTTGGTTCAAGATGCTTGGTAGCCCTCTTTGGCTACCTGGTGCGTCCATCAATCTTGGGAAAAAGTGGAAGCTAAGTTAGACTTTGCGTATCGTCTTGTATCATTTCCTCAGGACCTTCTTAATTCTGGGTCACTGCAGCTGTCCTGCTTATCCAACTTGTTCAACATTTCTAAAGAGCTTTAAAGGCTTATATTCCTGTTGCGAAAGCGGTGCCTGGTCTAATGGCAAAGGAATCCCAATACAAGGGCCGTCTCATCTTATAGAGTGTAGGTCTTCACAAAGTTTGGGTGTGGACGCAATGCAAAAGGATCATTGCCACATTTGCCCGTGCATTAATCATCTGGTCGGTCAGGTTACAATAATCAGACGGTTTGCATTCTACACAACTACCTTGATTAGGGAGCTCGCATCAGAAAAATGCAACGGCATTAACTCGAGCCGTGCATTCCGGCGTTCTCCGGTACATAGTAGTAGGCATGAATCTAAATATCAAAGGGAACAAGGGATCTAAGTAACTTTGGCCCGATCAAGCTGAGAATCTAGTCTCTACTCAGGACCTAGGCCCAAACCTGCTCCGTCCCATGAGCAATATGCCATCTTGTATATTTTGAGACTCAATTAATATATCTCTAACCTGACAACCATTTGCAGCGATGGTGTATTTTGAAAAGGTACTGAAAACTTCAACTTTGATTGGTTCTAGACTCCCACCCCTTGAAATGTGGCGAAATTGGCACCATTTCATCTGGCCCCTTTGTCTTCGGTTGACTTTCGCGTCAGACGGACGCGCTTCCCCGGAGTTGTGCTCTGTTTCAACCCGCCATAATGGCATGTTGGATCATCATTCCATACCCAGGGCAAAGGCAATTATATGGGGGCCTTGATTGCCGACTTCGGGAGGTGTCGGTCGCTCGTTGGTGGATTGTCACAGCACAGACTGGTGTGTTTCGAAGCCAGGGCTGTGCTCTGAGTGGCACGGCATCATGTTTTCTCTGGCTGTGAGAATCTTGACAGGCTTGCTGTCGCGCGGTGGTCTTGTCAAAGTACCTAAAGCCGGCTACACGGGCTCTGGATCTGATGCTGGACTATGAAACGCAGTGGCCGGGCCCGGCCAAACGCCATCAACTTCTTTTCGGGCCATGAAGCGAGATTCCCCCGTGGACGCCCTGATGGAGCGCACGTACACGCAGACGATACAGGCCGGCAGTTGTCCATGTCCTCGATGGAACGCCCTTGTCCGGATGTGACGGCGGACTTGCAAACATGGGCAGATGGCCATGCAGTTTGCAACGACGGCTCTCGGCGCACTGCCCCAACGTCGTACCAGACGCTACTCTAACCGGCTACACGTGGAAAGAGGCCCCATGGATCTGCCAGATGGGCCGGATGCACGCGCTCTCGGGATACCATGGCCCGAAGCAAGGGCAATCTTGGCGGAGGCGGAAACAGGCGGCCCTTGGCTGCATTCGGTCCAACATTGAACTGTTTACATGCCGTCGGTACATGTACTAATGTAGCTTGACTGAGGCCAAAGGACAGCACACTGACAGGCCCGCTAGCACTACGGTTTGACGAGTCAATCCCGGCGGGGATGAGGCGATCGCGACTTCCTAAATAGGCAGGATGTCGCCGCACATGTCCGGTGTTGGCCACCGGTGTAAGCGCACATACATGCAAGCATGCACACAACTTGACAAGATGCCGTTGTCCTTTGACTGCCGAGACGTGTCTGGTTAGACCTGCTATATGCCGGACCTTTTTTAACTTTTGCCCATGAGCATTGCCGCTCAATTAAACTGATACATTGTAAAGGCATAATTTTTTATGCTGTCTGGTGCTGGGCCATGACTCGAGCTGCCATGCTTGGCTGCGGATGGGCCTGCTTGGCGACTACGTCCTTGGAAGATTGTTTCTGCCCATCGCCAAGACCCCCCCCCAGAGCCAAGCTTCATCATAATGCAGCGCAAACCTAAATTCCAAGGGCGACCATCTCAGTCGGCCGCCCATGTGGGCGCTTCCTTTCCCACCACGGTTTCACCAGACGGATACACGTCCATCCGCCGCACGACATGCCGGGGAGGCCGCTGGGCTGGTTTCCAACCCCAGAACACACCTGACCCGAAAGGGCAGCCGTGGACCATTCACCTTGATATGTATATAGGCCCGGCGAACCGCGACCGAGCTTGACCAGATCAACACTGTCTTTTCATGTCCGTTCAGATAACCATCTATTGGTGAATCCAGCTGGTCTCAACAGCCGGCCTTCTGCGTCTACCTCGCTTCAACAGGACTGCTCCGGCAAGCATCGTCCGTAATCCCCTTAGCAGCCGCGAGCCGGCTACAAGCTGACGGCCACACACCCGGCGGCCACGTTTTTTTTCCCACCAGACGTCATGGACAAAGTTCAGTGCAGGGCGTCGCGCGCGCTCGGCAGACTCTGCAACAGCGGACGGGCTGCCTCGTCGCCGGCCGCATGGCCCGGGAACAGTCCCCGACATTCGCCAAGTATTCGTCCTACGAGCCGTTGGCCAACTGCGGAATCGTCGAGTCTTGGCTGGTCACGGCCGAGGAGCGGAAACGAGCCGCAAAGATGGCGCGCAAGAACAGAAAGTTTTCGCTTGTCAAGGATCCCGACCAGCTATGGTGAATTGATGGGCGGGTGCCTTTTTTTTTAATGTTCGGCGTGGAGAAAGGACTTTGTTGCATTTAGCGATGGATTGTCATAGACTTGTTTTGGCGAATGGGAGCTTGGATCATATGGGGTTATACATGGTTGGCGTATGGAGAAAAGAGGCTTTTGAACCTGGGGCGGTAGAATGTTATAGACTAGTTTTGGCGAATGGGAGCTTGTATCATGACGACTAAATGTGATTGCTACGCCCTGTACGCTTTGTGTAGGAAAATTCGCGGCTCGGGGGACGAGACTTGCTCGTGAGCCGTGACGCATTGCTCTTAGAACTGGGCACGAGTCTCGTTTCCTACCTTGACTGGGCACACCGACGACCATTTAGCCTTCGTTACCAGCAGCCACTAGCGTCAGCCCAGGTGTTGGCTTGGGTTTGAAAAGAGCGCAGGATTGCGGGTGATGCCCAGCACCCGCTGTCTAGTGCTGTTGGGTCCATGCGCGGCAGATGGCCTCCCGGATCTGGAGAAAGGCATCAGTGATCTGCACGGGGCAGCATGGCCATTCTTGGCTAGTGGTGAGGCCGATGACACAAATGTCCGTTGTAAGAGAGTTGGCATGTGGTCCCCTCGGCCTGTCAATTCCACCAGCGTGTCCCTTGTACGTCAATAGACTTGGACATGTAATAGAAGAAACAATCTTAAACTAGAGACTTTGAGATACGTCCTGCCTCAGCCACAATGGCCAAGAGGGCTGGTTTGCTACGGGCCGTTTGTCGCACGGGTTAGACGAGGAACTATGATGACGGGACCTAGGGCAGAAGGCTCGCACCGCTTCTTGTATAAATAGAGCTCCTTGGTCAACTAGGCCTTGAGGAAAACCAAGGACCTTCAAGACCAAAGACCGTTATTAGATGAAGGGGGTCATGTTGCTCCAAGCCTTTCGCCCTCGTCACAAACCGGGCAAATGAATTGCGCCACGTAGGCGGGCTGTGCCATTGACAACACATCTTGATAGCATGTAGTTGTTATCCCAGTACACGTCCAACAAGTTGGGCTTTAAAATTTCCACAGCTCATCCAAGCCATATGGCAAAAAGTGTTCCAAATCATCAAACACGATTTGCTCCGATAGACTATTTGGATCATGCCCCGACGGAAACAAGGGCACAAACGGCATCTGAACATCGTCCATCGACACCTCTTGCGCTCCAGCCAATCCACTTCCATGAAACGACGTGCCATTGATTGGAGGCGGCCCCGGCGGCAGGTGGCCTTCAGCAGCGCCCGGGTCCTTTCTGCCCAACGCCTCGTCCCCGTCTGCCGCCTTGTCCGCATTCTTGGCCACCAAGCTCCTCAATTCCGTCTCTATCGTATCCAGCCTCGGCTTCAGGATATCGTTGCTGCCCCAAAAAGAAGTGCATCTCTGTATAGTAAGCTCCAACAGGTCATAGTTTGAAGCGGCGAGTGCTTCAGCGCGGCAGGACGGCCCAACAAGCTTGCACGCGATTTGCGACGCGGCCGCAAACCACAACGTGTTGGTAAAGAGCGGATTGACGTACTTCACATGATTGTGCGCGCTGTTGCGGACAATGGTGACGATGTTTTCGGCAGCCGCCATGTAGTTGGACCACGACGGTGAATCGCCAGCTCTGGGCGCATTGGTGGCGTGAGCCCGGGCCGCGGCCGCCATCTGCGCGCACACAACGTGGTGGTCGCTCATGAAGTGCACCAGCTGCGTCATGAGGTAGATGGAGTAAATGTCGGCATGAAACTGCCGGCAGTTGATGTCTCGAGGACGTGTCTTGGTGTCAAAGTCCAGCGCTTGTCCTTCGTAGACGAGCTCCCGGGGCATGGACGAAGTCGTGCAGTAGAGAGCGTTGGCGATAATGGCCAGGTTGTCCTTTTTGGATTGGAACGACGACGACTCGCTCACGGGCAGAGGGTTGTACACGAGTTGCTGCGCATCGTGCATGAGGGACGTGACGACTATGAGCCACGCCTTTGCGCTTGTGTTGACGACTCGAGACATGTTTTTCCAGCGCTGACCTGGGTCGGGCGCCAGGAAGCAACTCTGCTTGTAGACGCCCTGGAACCAGCATGCGTCTGGGGCCGGGAGCCAGGTGAAGTTTTGCGTCCAGTCGATTGCTAATGGCAGTCGGCGAATCGTGCTGGCGAACACATCCAATTCCCATAGAGCCCACCAAGCCCTGCGGCGTTCTTCCAACAACGACCAACGTTCCAGGTCGCGGTCTGTCTTGTCGCCATCCGAGTCGACGGAGTGGATGTCGAGCAAGTGTAATTTCAGATCATAGCCAAGTCGGATCGCTTGGCCTAGATATCTCCAAGATTTAGACCGTAGACTCTTGAAAATGTTGTAGAAGACATCGAGGACCATGGCTTGCAGGAGGTGGAAGGGGGGTGTAGTGTCTTCATACGAGTCCAAGGCATCTTGCAATCGCCTCGATGCAATGGCTGCAAAGTATGAAGGTGTTGGGCATTGAGCAATCCGACTTGGGTCCCTGTCCGAGGAATGGAACCTCGCAGAAAAGGCAAATATTGTCGCCACCAAGGCCTCAGCTTCGACAGGAGACCGCATCAAGGCAAACTTTGCCTCGATCCCATTAGGTTTAAACAGTGTAAAGGTTGTCATGTTGCTGAAATAGGACTTTATTCTAGTCATGCTTAGCTGATGTGGTCTTGGTAACGATGAATATCAGCCAGACTTACAGATACGTGTAGACATCCCTAGAGATCCCTAGCCCTTTGCATACTGAATCCACGGTTATTCCTGGACGGATAACAGGCTGATTCGGGCTATCATGTGATTGAGACGGTGACGGAGGCCCAGTCTGAGTCTCATGAGACGGATACATCATTCTGGAAAAGTCTGGTGCAGGAGAAACTGCTCGGCGGCTGGGCTGGTTTCTGTTTGAACTGGAGACTGAGTTTGGACCAAGTACACCAGAGTCATCAGCGGGCCATGCTGATACGCGGCGAGTATCCCTGGAACGTAAACCATACTGTTGATATGAGGACCCCGAGTTGGGATCAATCCTCTGTATCTCTGGGGAACGATCCACAGCGCCAGATGCCGTTGTGTTCACCGACGGTGCGTTGCCGGCAGCTGATGGCAAGCCGGTGGTCGAGATGCCTCGCCTTTTCTTATGCGTACTTCCTTGGGCATAGTCAGATCAATGTTGTCTCATGTCTGCTATTGGTACTGACCGAGTTTGGGACCAGGGCGCTTTGGCCTAGTTGGATACTCGCAAATTTCTTCATATTTGACACACAGAGAACAACTCGGCAAACCCCGATTACTAAATCAAGACAAATAAGCAACTTTATCAAAAGGCATATGCTGGGGTACGGGCCAAACTAACCATTTTACCTTTCTCCTGAAATAGAGACATGACGTCAGTAGCATGTAGGTCGAAAAAGGCATGATGCGAGCGTTGCGTACCTTTTGCATGCGTAGCAAGATAGGCTAGACAATAGTTGGTCATTCATTTCCACCGAGTAACAGGGTATAATCTCGCCAATGAGCAGCGAGCTTTGAATCTCGGGCCAATTCTGAATTCCGAGGCAACCATAACAAGCGTCGCCCTTGTTGGTTTCATGTGATGGTCGGTGTTACTCGCAATAGCCGTTGCAACTCGGCCGTGTATATCCGTTAGGGCTCGGCTGTGTCCCGATTACAGTATTGAATAGCTTGATTGGCTAGATCCCATCGTGATGTATCGTAAAGGAAAGATTTCGGACGGACTTTATTCAACGCCACAGCCGAACACAGATGAAAGGAGTGTGTTGATTCTGCGAATGGCTCGGGACTGGACACTCGATTTTTGCGACAAGCACGGCCGCCCCGCTTTTTCGATGAGATGATGCCCCACGTAACCTGGTCGGGCGAATTATGACTGGCAACCTTATAAACTCGAAATTTGTCCGGAAGCTTGGCACCCCGCGTGACCTGGAGCATCATTTCGGATCTCCAACTTGCCTTGCAAGATAATTCTGCCTCTGTTGCTTAAATAAGCAAGCGAGATTCCCGCATGTCGTAATACAGTATAGACATGTCGGAAGTTTAAGAGGCGGAGAGACCGTGTAAGCAAAGGTAAATGGCATGAACTGACAGCGAATATACTAGAGCGCGCTCTTTTAATGACACGCAACGTTCTGCAGGATAGAGGAAGAACAAAAATGCAAAGAGCAATATAATCTGTAATAGCGTGAGACAAAAGAGAAGCTTGGTCAAGGTCAAGAAATGCAGCTATAGGGTGCATAGATAGTAGAATCGGTCTTTAATAGAATGTATCAAGCTACGGAACTGAGGCTCCTTTTGCATTGATCAAAAAGGGCAGATTTTATATTGGCCAGCTACCTTCAAATCAAGGCTTAAATGCTAAATTAAATCGAATATCTCACAAGGCTCAAGCTAGTAGCCCCACGACTCACTCGTTGACCAGTCGAGAACAAGTCTCACAGCGTGACAACTGCAAGGGTGCAACTAATTCACATATAAATCTCCGTATCCGTCCCCACCCCCTCGGCTCGTGTCCGCGATAATCGGTTCCTTGTAGGGAAATCCATTTGCGGATTCGCCTTCGAAATCGGGATACGGCTTCTCCCGCCATATCTGCTGTATCCTGCGAGCGCTGGATAAGAACCTGGCGCGCGTGTCGGGAAAATTCTCGGCCAGGATTTCCCCCTCTCTCTTGACAAATTTTCCATCCACCATGACATCCAAGACGTCGCCTGCGTTGGCGTGAAGAATGACGGCGGCGACGGGGTCTGCCCATCCCACCATGGACAGCGACTTGCGCGCGTTCCAAACCACAAGATCTGCCTTGGCGCCGACTTGGATGACGCCCAAGTCGGGTCTTCGCAGCGCAAGGCCTCCCGCGCGCGTGGCCAGCTTGAATGCCTGGTCGGCGCTCATTGGGTTCCGAGACGGCAAGCCCCAGTCCTGCAAGACACCCCATGAAAAGTAGTATCTTACCGATTGCAGCCACAGACGGGCCTGGGTGAGAATATCGCCAGAGTATGTAAAGTGCGTGTCGACACCAAGAGATGCCTGGTCTTGAAGCATGTAGGAATGCGGGTGAGTATGGCCGTAGTGCATCTCGGACTCGGGCGTGATGGAGATGTACTGGTTTGTAGAACGTAGAAGCTCTGCACCCTGTGCCGTGATAAAACTGGCGTGCGAGAAGACGACGGGGATCGTGCCGTTGAGCATGTCGAACCGTTGAACGTCTTCGGGCAGGTTGTTAAAACCCCAAGGGCCGCTGAGACAGTGAGTTGTGACCACCGAGACGTTATACTGGTGAGCGAGATGAACAATCTGCTCAGCCTCGGCGACGTCTGGGTTGGGTCCCCACGAATCAAAAGCAATGCCGAGTTCTGTCGTTGTATTGTCAAAGATGCCGCTCTCTGCAATCTCGCGGAAGTTGGGTATCTGCTGTGGGATAGTGTAGTTGAGGCTGGAGATGTTATGAAACGCGTAGGACCAGAAGACACGCGCTCCGCTCTCCACGGTTGCGTTTAGACCAGCATAGGCGGTCGCATTCGACCATGTGTGGTGAGCATGATCAAGCAGGGTTGTCACGCCGCCGTCCAAGGCTTCATAGAGACCCATCAACTGGCCCAAGTAGACGTCTTCAGGCCGGTAACTGGATGCCGCGGCATACTCGCCGTACCGAGAGAAGTATTCAAGAAGCGTCGTGTTAGACCCAATCGTCTTGTATGCCGTCTGCCAGCTATGGCGATGGGTATCAATGAAGCCCGGGGTGATGATCTGCCCTGTGACATCTATCTTGACTGTGTCTTCTGGCACACTGTTGTAGGGACTTTGTGAATCGTCGTGAACGGCGGCAATGCGGTCATCCACCACGAGAAGCGAGCCGTTTCTGATGACCCTTAGGGATTCATTGTCACTGTTAAATGCAATGATGGTGCCGCCCCAGAAGAGTGTTGAGGCAGCCTGGGCGACTGTGCCAGCAAGGACAACAGCGAGGGCCAGTGTATTACGCATGATAGCGTAGGTCATTGAGGGTATGGGATACGAACGTAGTAGAGCAAAGAGAATGCTGAAGAGGATAGTTGGTCTATTGGAAATTGGCAAAGTTGGTCATCTACCATCCTTTATATGCCATCCATGCTTGAGGAGAGGCAAATAGCATTGGCCCAGCATTGCCGCAAACAATCCTTGCGTACACCGAAAATCCAGAGGATCCAGAATGTTTGTAATTATCAACCGAAAATAAACAAAGTTCGTCCCCAAAACCGCAATGACTAACAATATGGTAATCCGAAGTCGGGCACCTTGGCGCCGAAATTAAGCTTGTTATATGCATCGTATCAACGGCCTGATTTCGGAAGTGGAACTCTGGGGGGCTCCTTGACGCCGAAATTGGACCGCATGTACAAATGGCGTCAACCGGTCTGATCGGAGAGCGAAACGGAGACGAGGGAATTGCCGATGTTACGCGTTAAGTGGAAGCAACGCCACGTTCGAGATCCGCTTGATCTTGTCCTCGGCGCCAACGAGAAATGAAGAGGCCACAGACCAACAGTTGAAGATTTGGCGAGACAACCGGCGAGCTGTCCTAGGACGTGCTGCTCCATTTCCTTCTACGCTAGTGCCGCCCTAAAACCTCGCCATATTGAGTTTCCCCTGCATGGATTTGACCAGAATATACGGGCAGACGGGAAATTGGACCTGCGCTTGACGTTTCTGGCGGGCGTTGAGCCAAGGAAGGCTCGCGCCTTGTCAAGAACTTTCGGCCGTGCCTCCATGGCCAAATCCATATCGACTGGAACAAGTGAGTGTGGACTAGACCAGATACTAGAGCAAAAGTAGATTTCTTCGGGTTCTGTAATTTCTACTCGGCACAGACCAGGTATTGCTCTAAACGAATCCTCGGCGACGACTTCTGCAGTCCGACAGCAGTCAGAGACAGGGTCGTCTAGAAGTTTTACCATCATTTTCGAGACGTCAGGCTCGGAACTGGTATTATTCGGTGGATTGTACGAGTGCCATACACGATCGAGGTCGAAATCATGGAGGACCGAAGGACAAGATGATACGCTTGCAGTATCGTGTGCGGAGGACACGGCGGCCCTTGACCTGTCTAGGAGACGAAATGGGTAAGCATTGGATCAGACTGTATGGATTTTGCAAACCTGAGAGAGTCGTAGCTGTGTTTTGCTACGAGAACCATCGGATCGTTGTCAGTTGAGGAATGCTGCATCTCGAGCGGCATGGAGTCGATGTGCACGCCGTGATGCAATGGGCCTTCCTTCAATGCCGACTGTGTTCATGCGGGAATGTATGGTATCGCAAATAAAACGAGGGAGCTAAACAAGCATGATTTTTTCGTTTGTGTCTGCTTGGGAAGAAGTCAAGGTGGTCTGCAGAATGTGTCCCAGATAAACTGCAGGGCAAGATTTCTAACGTAGAGGGGAAATGCGAGAAAAAGGAGGGGGATCGGGATTTTGGATGTTCTAGTACATAAGAAAAAAAACTAGAGGATGAGGTGAAGGATGGGGTGATGGACGAGGTGAAGGGTTAATTGAAGGTGAATTAAAGGTGAGTTGAAGTTGAGCTTAGCTAAGGCCATTTTTCTAGGCACAGCATCTGGTTGACTACGAGATCTGACCAGCTGCCTCCTGCACACCTCCTCTTCCTGCACACCACGCAAGAGTCTCACGTTCTCTGTCAGCTTCAAATCCGAGCAGGGCATACAGTCGAGCATATACAAGAAGAGAATACCTCGATCAAGTATTGCCAAAGTTTTCAATACAGCAGAAGTTTTTTTCCCTCTTCTCGTTCACCCCCCCTGGAGCTTAACAACCATGGAAACGGTGAATAGGGTTGAATACAGGGTCCGGGACCTCAACACTCGCTCTGTCATTCTGTTCCCCAAGCAGGCACAAGTCGTCAGAGAGATGACAGCCGTTAACCTCAAGGTACGCTACGGATACTAACCAAATATAACAAGGTTGAAGATTTCTAACGCTACGTAAAAACATAGCCCGGGACGAATGAAGTTACCGTCATTGGACTCAGCCCTACGATTGAGCAAGACTCCATCAAAGTCGAAAGCAATGGCTCTTCCGCCATCATCACAAACATTGCCGTGAAATCCTCGCCTAACCCCGACATCTTTGAAGAGATCTATCCCGAGTTAGGCAGAAACCAGTCGGATTGCGATGGCGACAATGAGTCTGAGTCTGATTCCGACTTCAATTCGGGCCAAGAGCAGAGCCCTGAAGTGTCTGACGTCCAGCGTAGACTACGAGAAATTCGGGACGAGCTTGAAATGGCCACTGAGAGTGTAGACAGTGCCACCAGCTGTCTTGATCTTCTGGAATCATATGCTACCGCACAGCGCGAAAATTTCAGTACACCGTATCTCGGTGAGGAAGTAGAAACGTACGAAAGTTTACGTCATCAGCTTTTCGTCGAGCGCGTTAAGAGGGAGAAGGTTCGGAGCGGACTGAGAGAACAACTTGACAAGCTACAGCGCCAACAAGTCAAAGAAAAGGCGAAAGAACAAAAGGCTAAAAAAAAGGTTCGCCAAGAACGTGAACAGAAAAAATCTCTCAAGCGCAAGCGTGACCAGGAAAGGCACGAGGAGCAAGGTCGCGTTCGCCGAGAACGTGAGAACTTTTGGCCGCGGTATTGCTACTCTGTGTGCATCACAATTGAATACGACTGCAATACTCAACCATTTTCCAGAAGCATTAGCGAAGCGGATACCATGCAAGCATCGTCGCCGATGTCGACGGAGGCGGATACGGTCGCTCCCAGCTCTATATGCGACTTGGCTCTTTCGTATGTCACCAGCTCTGCGGGATGGGCGCCTATTTACGACTTGCAGCTGTCTACAACAGATTCAACTGCTATCCTATTCTTCAATGCCCAGCTGATAAATACCACGTCTGAAACATGGTCCAACTGTAAAGTTGTCTTGTCGTCAGCCACACAGGCCTTATTTGGTGGGCTAGACAACGTCACCCCGACACTCAAGACGTGGAAGATCAAACTCTCCCCCAAAGGGTCAAGCGACAAACAAAATCAGCTACTCACGGATCTTGCGAAATCCAGACAGTACATTGATTGGATGGCATTCAAGAAAAGCAATATCGTGAACAAGCCTCGCGGGGAAATGTTTATGAACGCTGATCTCCACAACAGCGCACTCGGCGAGTTTGAGGAATCACTTATCGCAGAGACTGGCTCGGCCACCTCATATGATTTCCCGGACTTAAAGACCCTTCTGCCCAGATCTACTTCATCTAAGCATCGGATGGCTCGCCTCACTCTCCCCGACGTCAAGTTCAGCTACATAGCCGTTGCCAAATATAGAGCAGGAGCGAATCTGAAGGCCACAATTATGAATACGAGTAAAAATGCTTTTCTTCAAGGTCCTGTCGGGCTTACTCTCGACGGGAGGTTCCTAGGCCACACGGTGTTGCCCCATTGCAGCGCTGGTTGCGTTTTTAGCTTGGACCTCGGCGTCGACCCTGCCATCAAGATGATCTATGGTAAGCCAGCCATACGAGAAGCAGAGGGTGCGAGCGTACAAAAAGAAAGATACAACTATTTATATTCACGGACTCTTACCTTACAAAACAATCAAGCTTTAGCTGGCAAGCCTGTGCCCATCTTGGTGAGGGATCAGATTCCTGTATCGGAAGACGATCGCCTTACAGTCAAGGTCGTAAGTTCTACAGTAGCACATCTTGATAGCCAAGGGCTTTTTTTGGGTGGATCAGAACAAGATGCGCTCCAGGAAAAAGATTGGGACAAAGCGACGGCGACTTGCAAAGAGGACGGTGAAGTCAATTGGCATGTCACCCTGGATGCGTGTAAGGCTGTACGTTTGGTCTTGAGATATATTATATCCTTGCCATGTGGAGAAGATGTCGTTGAGCACTGGGATTCTTAAACGCTATCCACAAGTATGGCTACAATCGAAAGGCTTAAGTCGTGGATATATTTGGGCGGCGCGTCGAGCGAGAGAGTTGGCCTTGAATTATCGTAGATTAGCTAGCTGATTACCTGCGTACGAAGAATTGCTTTAGCTAGTAAAATGAATCAAAGTCTTGCTGCGGAACGAGACGTATCGATCCCTTTAAGCTGTAGTTTGGCTCCGTTCCGACCGCGAAGCTGCAACGACATCTTTTGATGACTACGGACGCATCCTGGCACTTCTCATGCATGCATTTGCGAACGCCACTTCGAGCAGAATTTCGTTGAACAATTCTTATTGTGGATTTTAATTCATAAACAAAATTTAATGACCAGGTTATCATTCATATGCATTGCCAATAGTTTGTCAGCCTACAATTCGTTGAGTGTAGGGTACTTCTGACGTTACTTGGAAACGTGAAAAGCCAGTTAGAACATTTAAATGACCGGTTCCACGTCGAGATGAAAGTTCAAGTACCCTTGATGAGTAGAATCAGATAAAGGCAAGTGATCACATATCTTGCACGAAGTGGATAGCAGCTGTGACAAGGGCTCAATAGAGGGCTTGGAGCAATTTACTCAATTCATCTAATAACAGTCTTTGGTATTAAAGGTCCTTGGTTTTCCTCAAGGCCTTAAGGGACCGAAGACGTCTATTTATACAAGAAGTCAGTGAGGGACTTTGCCGTAGGTCTCGTGACCCTAGCCCTTGTGTAACAGGGCGATTTCCGTGTAACAGCAGCGGTAAGATGCAACGATCCAGGTATCAGCCCCTGGAGTGAAACAAACAATACAAGACCAAGCAAATTGTGTATTGACTTGACAAAAACTTCATTCATCCGTGGCTTGAAAGGAAGTCTTCTGCCAAAGCTAGTAGATGCCAAACTGATAAAATATATACATCGTCCACCCTGGGCATTACTGAAGCCCCTCGCATAAGAGGAATAAGTAAATAAGTAGGCATATCTTCTTGGCCTGGCTAGCAACTACCCCATATGCTGAGAAACCGGAAAACCGCTTGAAGACATCGAAAAATGCCCAATGCCAACATGTTATTGCGTATAGCATGCCTCGGGAGGGAAATCCACCCCCTCGAGCCATTTTCGTGGCGACAGAAACCCTGAATTTGCGCGCATTTTGCAGAAAGCTAAGGAAACACTGGCGGATTTCAAGGAGACCAGAAAAAGTGGTGGCATGACTATATTAGAGGACAAACCAGAATCAAATGAGGAGATGCACTATCACGCGGCGCTGGAAAAGTGAGAAAGAGCAGCTGGGGTCTTTAGACATCCCATGGCAGGACTTATTGCATCCGGCGTTCCCATATTGCACTTACTAGTATGCAAGCCGCGTAACATCAACTGGTCCTTTCTGCCAACTCACCATGAATCTGCTGGAACGGGCGTCAAGTCTGTGGCCGCTGGGATCGATGGTTGCTCGCAAACCACCACTGTTGTCATTCAGGACACCTTTGCCAGCCTCAGAATTCTGGGATATCTCTCCCTGAACTATTACCTGTTTGGAATCACACCCAGCCGTTGCAAGGCCTTCTTCTTGACGTTGAGTTTCGGACTTGACTACGCTTGGCCGACTCGCAGTCAATATTAATACTAGACATTGATTGAGAGGCACATCCAAGTCGAGTTTCGTATACAGCCTTGTTGAATTTACCAAACAAGTAGTTGATAGTCTTCAAAGTCTCCAGCACGACGCCGTGGTTGCCATCTACCCCCGCTTCATCAGTGTTGCTCTCTATTATCTTTGAAAGGACGTAAAACAGTTTTTAATAAAAGAACGTTTATAATTTAAAAAGAAAGAGGCTAATAAGTTTTGGGAGCACTTGAGAAATATAAACACTTGTTTATTATGAATAAGGGTAGTTCATAATATGTCTTATAAGATAATACTTTATACTAGCTATAAGAGACTAACATAAACACCAACAACAGCTTCAAATAGTTTTACACTTCTAACAGCTCACTCGTTTGGACATTCTCCATCAGCTACTTCAGCCAAAACTCGCATAGTTACACTGCTCTAGTCTTCTAGCCTACGGAGTAGAGGCGCTAATAACCGATATGTCCGGAGCATTCTTCATCTAAGCGCTCAAATCAGGGGTAAAGGGCCATGTATCGATCGTCACTCCACTTGCCGCTTATAGAATATCTTGTGCGCCTTAGCAGAGCTTTGGCCTTCAATACTAGTACCGTGAGAGGCACATTCTTGACATGGAAACCTCCCAGTAAGCGACGTTACTTCTGTATCAAATACTCTAGACCTATACAGTCAAATGTTGGGGGGGTAGCTAGTGTTTTCTCCAGGTATTTACGGCATGTTATAACCGCTCAAGTGCTACGTTGACAGGGTGCAAGAAGGACCGTTGACAGCGATTGATGTCCAGCAGGGATTGAAACGCTAGCAGATGGAACCAGACGTATTTACATCCATAAATGACCAAGCTCGTACTCTTATTGGCTACACGTAGTTGATACGAAACGTTATGATGTGCGTGGCGCGTAGATCGTAGCACTCCAGGTGTCGTCAACATAAGCCTAACCCCCAGCCTACCAGCATGCCAATTCCTGCCTTACGAGGGGATAGGCGGCAGAATCCATGGCATGTTGAATTCCAGTTGACATTTCAAACGTGACTACGTAGTTGGAAGCTGAAAAAGTCACGCCAGTCTAGTAGTCCCCGCTTACAACAGGCGTCGACGCGATCACCTTCCTAATACAGACTACTTCCTGTGCTCCTCATCGTCATTTCCTCGAGTCCGAGTGACTTTCTCACTTGAATTATTGCCTCGCTAATGTCAACTAAACGGAAATGAAACGTTGCAAACTAAGCTTAAACTTTCATGCTACTACACTAAGAATTAGATTTGATTATATGTATCGCGGCTGCTACTATTCAGCCGAAGAATTGCTTGTACAAGGCGCCTTGCATTCATTCTATTACTCCAGCCTTGTTCGTTGTCTAGGATGCGGCCAACTCGACTCTTTGTACCTGGTCTAACCATTGTCTCGTCTCTTCTGGTTAGCGCCGAGTCCATCGATGGCATTAAGGCGCTTGCAACACGACTGTTCAAGGGGCACGGTGACGAATTTGAGTTTACCTTGACGGCGAATAATGAACGACCGTCCCGGTGGAATCCACCAAAGAATGACAACTATACTGTATCGTCGAAAACTGGCAAAATTCATATTGAAGGCACAACGCTAAGTGCACTCGCAAGAGGGTGAGTAATTATTCCTCTACGCAAATTCAGAGCTAAAATGAATGGCAAAGTTGTGGACAGTGCTGACATGTCGGCTCCTTGAAAACTAGTCTTCGTCACTATTCTGTTGATTCTCTTCAGCTGGATGAGTTCCTGTTTGCTGAGAGCCATGCTACCATCCCAGACAAGCTTCCACTACCGAGACAGTCTCTGAGCCGCACCAGCGTCGTGCCATGGAGGTATAATCTAAACACGGGTGAGAATTGAGGATTGCACTGTCATTTCAACTAGAGTCTGCCGTCTAACAGGAACTGATAGTGACCTTTTCCTACTCGTTTGTGTGGTACCAGTGGGAGGATTGGGAGAAACTACTCGACTGGGCCGCGTTGAGAGGAACCAACATTCAGCTAGCTTGGGTTGGCTTTGAAAAGATCTTTCTCGATTCTTTCCGGGACCTTGGCATGACCGACGAGGAAATCATCCCTTTCTTCAGTGGCCCTGCCTTCCAGGCCTGGAACCGTTTTGGGAACACCCAAGGGTCCTGGGGGGGCGTGGGAAACCTCAGCAGCGGCTGGATCGATGCTCAGTTTGAATTGCAGAAGAAGATTGTGGCTCGAATGGTTGAGCTGGGCATCACCCCGGTCTTGCCAGCTTTCCCTGGCTTCGTCCCTCCGGCTTTCAGCCGAGTGCAACCAGACGCGAATACGACCAAGGCTCCCCGATGGACTGGGCTCCCAGACACAAACACCAGAGATACTTTCCTTAGTCCTCTGGATACGAGCTATGCGCGTCTGCAGCAGGCCTTCATCTCCAAGCAAATCGAGGCCTTTGGCAACGTGACCAATATTTATACGCTTGACCAATTTAATGAAATGCCACCAACGTCCAACGAACCGAGCTACCTTTCTCAAGTTTCCACGTATACTTACAAGGCTCTGACTGCTGCCAACCCTGCCGCGGTGTGGTTGCTACAAGGGTGGCTCTTCTTGAACAGCGGCTTGTGGACTGAGGAGCGCGTCACCGCGTACCTTGGTGGTCCAGAAGGGCATAACAGTATGCTTGTGCTGGATCTTTACTCCGAGTCCAGGCCCCAGTGGCAGAGGACAAAGGGGTACTTTGGTCGACCATGGATCTGGTGTCAACTGCATGATTTTGGTGGCAATATGGGAATGTACGGCCAGATTAGCGATATTACCGTCCAGTCGATGGATGCTTTGCGTACTTCCCCTTCTTTGTCCGGTTTCGGAATGACACCAGAAGGATATGAAGGAAATGAAGTCGTGTATCAAATGCTCTTTGACCAAGCATGGACAACTACCCCCATCGACACATCGGGCTATTTTTACGGCTACGTCGTCCGGCGCTATGCCGGAGTTTCCCAAACAAATTCGCTCTTCCAGGCCTGGGATATTCTGCGCCAAAACATCTACGACAACAAAGACCGCCAGGTCCCTTGCGTCGGGGTCGGGATCTACCAAAATGCGCCCAGTCTGTCCGGTCTAGTCAACAGAACCGGCAACTGGCCTCCTCCAACAAAAGTATATTACGACCCAGCCACGCTGAAGAAGGCCCATTCACTACTCATCCAAGCGGCCAACGAGATTCCTCAGCTCTGGGATATACCCACCTTCCAGCTAGACGTTGTAGACGTCACGCGGCAAGTCATGTCCAATGCGTTTAACACCATGTACACGGATTACGTCCAAACCTTCAACAGCCAGCTGTCGCGCCAAAAGAGTCATATTAGCAACCGTGGAGGACTCCAGCGCCGTGACGACTTTGCCACAAAGGGCAAACAGCTACTAGACTTTCTCACCGACCTCGATCGTGTGCTCGCGACGAACCAGCATTTCAGGCTGGACAGCTGGCTTGACGCGGCGCAGTACTGGGCCAAGCAGACGGGAGCGAACGACTTGATCGCCTTTAATGCTCGTAGCCAAATCACGACCTGGATCTGGGAATCAGAAGCCCTGAACGACTACGCCGTCAAGGAGTGGTCGGGTTTGACTCGATCCTACTACCGGGGTCGGTGGTCAATCTTTGTTGATGGGCTTAACAAGGCTCTCGCATCTAAGAAGCTGGATGAGGCCGCTATACATAACCAAATTAGAACGTTTGAGAAATCGTGGCAGTACCGGGGGTTTCAATCTGAAGAGGCGAGTACGGATAGAGCTGCTATAAAAGACGTCTTACCTGGAATGATGGAAAAGTGGCAAAGTGTATTCAAGTAGGTTTATCGTACTAGGCTTACTTGTAGGTAATTCGGGTTGACTCCTGAAGGATGTGAAAATACAAGTGCGGCAGCGAAACGAGGGATTTGCGACCCCCGATACCTCCTGCAGTCAGGATGCTAGTGCCAGCTTATCAACTGGAATAAAAATCTTTCTTGGCACTCTTATTCTCAAACTTCACCATATCTTGTGTAATATGCTTATGGAATTATTTAGAAGTTTCACAAGTACGAAACTGGCGGCTATCGCAACCGTGGCCCATCACCGAACATACTGAAAACAATAGAGGACTTTCTGTTTCGATGTCGCAAGGGGACAGCTCACCGTAAGATTTTGCTAGATTTTTTACAGGAAACCAGACATGCGAGCTGTGAGGGCGGTGATCAAATTCGCCATGGCAACGGGGAGACTGACGCGAGACCAGCAACCGTCCAACTAGATAACTCTACGTCAAGTATACATATGTACTAACAATACACAACCTTACTATTGGCAGGCCGTGCTTTAGCTGCTGACGATGGGACGCCGAACACTTGGCGAAAGGGCCTTGAAGCAGGCCTGTCAAGGAACCAAAAGCGACGAGCCGTAACTAACCAGTGTAAGAGAAAGTGTGGGGTTTGAGGTTTTCAATATCATGTCGCTGGTAAGTTACCAAGGTTATTGAACCCAATATACACATGTAGCTTTCCGTCCAGGCTGTCCACCTTTGGTGCATCGCGGGCTCACAACTAAACAGCTCGGTGGAATGACAAAGGACGAGCCCGACGACGCACATGTGGTGTAGCCATGATACTCGTTTGGCGAGAGATTTGTAACAGAGTTTGACGATTGCTTGCTGAAGTCGTACTTGAAAGTAGTAGCATCGTTAGAGGGGATTCTGCGCTCTAGATCTTGTGCTGTGATAAACGGGTAAAACTTGGGGAACACTTCGCCAAACTGCTGCTCGGTTAAGCTTCCACCACATTGTTTGTCTGTCAGCGCAGGGTCACGGACATTATCTGGTGTATATCGAGGGAGAACCGGTTGGTCACCAAGATGGAGCTGAAAGGTATTTTGCTTGACAAAAGACATGTACGAACACATGTCTACGGCGAGTTCCACGGGATAGAACCGTCGCGCAATATCGATTGTTCCGCCCAGCCAGGCGCATCAAGACCAGTGCCGACTGGGACAGCGTTATTTGAGAAGGCAGCTTGTTGAAGAACCGTTCGGGTAGCGCACAAGACCCCCAAAGGGCTGGCTCCGAGATGACTATTCCCTTGCCATCTGTTGCAAGAGTAATGAAGACATCTCCTTGCGTACATGTAATGGCACTCAAGTGGCCTGCTGGGAAAGATCAACTGGTCAATTAACGGACTGGGCCGTCACAGTTCAAGAAGCAGTGTCTTTGTAAACCCCAACGCCAGCATGGAAGCAACTCAGTGCTCGTATTCATGAAGCAGAGACAATCGTTACCCAATTACCTACAGCATAGCTCTACAACTAGACACTCACCAAGCGAGTAGGCCATGCGCAACGTAGCATTGCTCACCATGCGCTATTGTGTAGATCTCTTGGCGGAGCGAAAAGTCCTGCCGTTCAATGTTCCCGCGAGAACGGGCTGGAACTCTACGCACGAGCACTTCTGTGCAACCCAGAATCTACATCAGGTAGTTGGATATAACTAACCGTTGTACAAAGTCGTTATATTGGTATTATATTGGCATTTAGTATGCCAATTGGGGTTCCCAACACGTGGCACACGTAATATTCATGCAACGTTTCGGCTTGGAGTAACACACCATGACATCATGGATATTGAGTCTGCCGAGATGCCGAACTTTTCCAAGAGCAGCGCTGGTTGCCTTGAAAAGCCAATCCGATTGTCCTGGCAGCTCGGTGAGATATTGGCAGGTACGAGTATAAAAGGACAGCTTATCCGACCTAAAGCGGCCCGTTCCTTGGCCAGCAAACTACACAGAGCCATCTTCTTCCAATAACAATCATCTAAACTTTTCACCACCGTCATGATGAAGTACTCTCTTACCGCAATCACCGTATTTGCTCCCCACCTCGGGTTCGCCCTTGTGGGCAATAACTGGTCTTTTTCAGGTCATCCCTCGGGTGGCTTACGAGATGTTACGTTCCCATTCAACATGGCCGGAGCGTCCCACGACTCTGGGTACTACTTTGCCGAGCAATTTGCCTTTCAGAATATGAAGGATATTGGCTACTGCGGGATCCAGAATAGACCCAACTCTAATGGTGAAAGCATTGTACACGCCGTCTTCTCCTCCTTTCAGAATGGCACTACGACCAGCGATGCCAACTGTCACGATGGTGCCGATAATGGTCCCGGTGTAAGCTGTGCTGTTGAGATCAATGGTGATTACAGGGATACCTACAACTTGGCCGTTGAGAATATCCCCGGCACCACGACGTGGACTGGGACTGTTATCAATACAGCCACCGGAGCGCAAACCCGCGTTGGAAGCTGGAAGTTGCCCTCGGGCGCCGGCGGTATCGAGTCTAGCTACTCTGGCTTTGTGGAATACTATCGCGGTACGCAGCCGTGTGCGAAGTTGCCCAAGACGGAGGCCACCTTTTACAACCCCGTGTCTAAGACGCCTGGTGCTGGAAACGGCGTTGTAGGCGAGCCGTACGAGTATGGGGATTGCGTGGGCAAGGTTGACTTTTCGACGACAAAAGTCTCTGATGGGTATGAAATAAAGGTGGGGTTTTAATTATTATTCACCTTAACATGGGAAAGGGAATGAAGATGTGAATAAGCTATGAAGAATTCCAACTGTCTGTGACTAAATTGGACCAGACATGATGCTGTATTTCTGTGACGAAATCTCAGAGGGTTTTTCTTCTCCCATCCCACTGTTGAGTTGATAACAATTTGCCTGCTTGGAAATGGCATTCTTTAGTATAACTTACTACCAGGCTGTAAGAGGTTTTTGAATCAATTCCCATTATTATTCCTCGCAGATTCCCAACATTCATCTCAACGCAACGGGCTACACATCCATTTACAAATTCCAACCCTCTCCTCCATGTATAGCACGAGTGAATTAGCGACACGAGGCCAATTTAAATAACAGTGACTGAATAGACAATATATCTCAAGCCATTCCGAATACAGAAGCTTCTCTTTGCACCGCGATTTGCCGCGGCGCCATCCACTCAATCAACCTTCTTTCCAAGTACAACTAAACCAGCAACTTGCGCAGGTCCTCTCGCTCCTTAAACTCATTCAGCATATCAGCAAAGTCCCCTCCTTGGGAATCAGCCGTCTTTTTAATAAGAGGAAGTTGCTCCTTGAACCACTCGACCTCCTTTCCTGCCTCTGGTATCGTCAGACCAAGCTCTCGAGCCGTCAACATGGGAAAGAATGCGACGGCAATGAGCTTCTTCTCCCCAGCTCCAGATGGGACCAACTCGTCGCTGCTGGCCGGACCAACCCCCAACGCATGATACCACGCCTCCTCGATGCGCTGTGCGAGCTGGTCAAAGTCGGCCTTGGTGCGCGCCGGGGACGTGCGGACGTGCGCGATAATACTGTTCAAGCTGGTGTGTCGTGGCGTGCCGGCGATGAAATAGCTCCCATCGCTCGGATCTTCATGAATAAAGCGTACGTGAACAAATATCGACGGCGTGGTAAACGTTGTAGCGTGAAGTCGTGTTATCGCCCCGGCGAGCTCGGCACGCTGCGACTCTGTCAATGCGTGGGAGTGGTGGACTTCGTAGAGAGGCATTATATGGTCTGGTGTGGTGTCTGGTATTCAATTTGTTTGGTGGCTTGTCTGGCAGCAAGAGGGCGATGCATTTTGAAGAGCCTGGCGCAACCTAGGCCTTTTATGCTGCGGAATTCCGGTAGATCAATTGTCGGCAATGGGCACGCGGCAACGCGGCTCGTCAAAGGACGTGCCGAGCAGAGTGCCGGCGGGGGAGATGAGTTATGTATGGCGGTGCGGGTTAAGATGAAGCATCTAGTGATAGCGTCAACATTCCGAGTTGACAAGTCCATCTCGGACCGAGATTCCCCATGCCGGTGATCGGCAAAGTCGGGTGGGAGAACTTCCGCGTCCGTTCAGCCAAGCCTCCTCGGCAATGGTCATGGACACCATTGAGAAGAGCAAAAATTCATTGACGGATAGCTCTTGCGATGTCCTGGCGGATTTCGACGTAGCTACAAAGGCCAGGAGAAAGACAAATGGGGGGGGGG
>NW_011942156.1:0-5474 GCF_000187425.2 Metarhizium robertsii ARSEF 23 | reverse complement strand
GGGGGGGAATATTGACACTACAGTTGACGTCTCGGTGCGTGACCAAAAGGACGCACGTGCGGGCATTTCCGCCGAGTTGGCGTCACCATCGCGATTCCCTTGCCACTTGCTTCGGACGAATCCTCTTCAACAACAAAGCGTCGCGCTCTAGGAAATCGCCTCTACTACTATCCATGTGCCATGATTGTCCAACCACCGTCACATACGGATACGTTGAAGACTCTACCCTGGCGCCGACCGCGTTCGAAGAAGTCGAATATGCCAAGTTCCTAACCCTAACCCTGACAAGATGCTAACATGGTGCCAGTACTTGTGTTGCTGAGAATCGTGATGCGTGAACAATCGACACTTGCAAATGAACCCAGTGTGCAACGACGACTTACCCGTCTAAAGAAGGGGTACAACGCCACCCGAGCGCCATCCCCATTGTCCTCATCAGAGCCAAGTTTGGCACAATTGGAGCACAACAGGGCCTCGTCGATGCCAGCAGTGCCGTGTTTGCCGTGTCTAGGCACTTGTCCCCGTATCTCCAAGTGAGACAGGGTTCGGCCACGATGGCAAATGGGCACCCAGATGCCAAGTTCGGCCGCTGCGCAATCCAAAGGTTCCTCCACAATGGCCAGATTGGCCTTATCTAGGATGGGGAAACCGGGATAAGCGGCATCCACGAGGTCTGATCGGGTTTCGGCAGCTTACACTGCGGCACGCGGGAACCATCGACAGGCATTATTCATGCTGACCTGCATGGGCCATTCTCGAATCAGACAATTCTGCTTACCACGACACAGGTCACATTATGATAATGCTCTTCTGCAGTGGCGGTATCCTGCAGAGATTACCAGACATGACAACCGAGTCTGGGGTCGTTTGTCAACATGGCAAAAGTTCCCCCCCGCGTTTTGACCCGGCTCTCGCACCCTCGAAAATACTCAATTGAGCCAATGGTCGCTGCCAGCATGGTGTCGTCGTCTTGTTGCGTTGGCTTACGCCGGTCGCGTGACTTGCCCGGATCTGGACCAACATGAATTGATGCCATCAACTTTGCACCATTGGTCTATCGGCGCCGTCCGCTACGAGCAGATCTGAGCTATCATTATCCATGCCGTGTTACCCCGATTTCAGCCTCCTACACCTCCCTGTTGTATCTGCTGCAATAGGAAGGTGCTCTTCCACAGATTGAGAACTGTTGTATGAAGGATGCAAAAAACAAGCACACCGAATCTTGTGCTGCGATAGCAGAGACGAAAGTGGGAAATGCCTGGGCGCGCGTTTATCAATGCATATTTCATATTACAGCCTTGATTGTAGACTTGCTGCTTTGGGTCATGAGCGTATCGTATCTAAATAAAGTCACGTCCCACTTCATTCTGCTGTTCGCTTTTGCGCGCGGACTGCTCGTGCCACTCACCTTCTCCTGAACTTATTCACAGCAAGTGTGTCCTTGGGGACTTCTCCCGGTGTCAATCATGGCTACGAGGCCTTCTCATACTGCCGACTCGGTGAGGAGCGACACTTCTCTCCCCGATCACGCCATTGAAGAGAAAGATGTCAGCAAAACCATCATGAAGGATGTCGACGCCGTTGTGCATAACCTTGTTGAGAAACTTGAACATACGGGCGATGTTATGGCACCAATCGACGACATCGAGTATGTCATGGACAAGATTGAAACCCTGACGGTGCCAGAGTGCAAAGCGATCCTGGAAGAACTGCTCAAGTCGCACGAGTACGACTACAATTTCTCAAACACTCTGCGGCAGAAGCTCGCCGACCTCCTCAAGGGACCGGGCGAGGGACAAAGCACCGCCGAATGGGAGCTGGAGCTTAAGACGGAAACAGCAGTAAACAAGTTCTACTCACCGTATCCCGAGGTGCGAGCCATCAGCACTCCCACCGACGACGTCGACATTCCCTGCGAGACTATCCGTGCTCACCTTCTGGGCTACCTGTGGGCTATTCTGGCTCAGTTCACCAACTCGCTGTTCAATTCGCGCTTCCCCCAAATCACCATCACATCTGCCGTCACGCAAATCTTGCTCTATCCATGTGGACTACTCGTGGCCGCAGTCCTACCAGATTGGGGCTTCACCGTGGGCGGCAAGAGGATCTCACTCAATCCGGGGCCGTGGTCGTACAAGGAACAAATGCTGGCCACCATCATCATCGACGTGGGCTTGACTTCGGCGTACTGCTTCTGGAACATCCAGACCCAGACCGTCTACTACAAGGACAAGTGGCTCACGCCGGGCTACGGCATTCTGCTCCTGCTCTCCACGCAGCTGATGGGACTCGGATTCTCCGGCCTCCTGCGCCGCTTCGTCGTGTATCCCGTCGAGGCGCTGTGGCCCAACATCCTGCCCACCCTGGCACTCAACCGGGCGCTTCTGGTGCCGGAGAAGAAGGAGACGCTCCATGGCTGGAGCATGTCGCGGTACAAGTTCTTCTTCATTGTGTTTAGTGCCATGTTTGTCTACTTTTGGTTGCCTGATTACCTGTTTCCCGCGCTGAGCCTGTTTGCTTGGATGACTTGGATCGCGCCAAACAACTTCAACCTGAATGCCATTACGGGCTCCCAGATGGGATTGGGCTTCAACCCCGTTTCCACGTTTGACTGGAACGTGCTGTCCACCTATTCCCAGCCGCTGGCTTATCCGTTTTTCGCATTCAGCCAGCAGTTTATGGGCACGGTTCTCGGCGGTTGCATCATTATAGCGTTGTATTATACCAACGTGCAGTGGACGTCGTACCTTCCCATCAACTCGTCTGGCATCTTTGACAATACGGGAAGCCCGTACAACATTACCAAGGTTGTCAATTCCGACACGGGGGCCTTGAACGAAGCCGACTTCCAGGCATATTCTCCGGCTTTCTACAGTGCCGGAAACCTGCTCCTCTACGGCGCATTCTTTGCCTTTTACCCACTTACCATGGTTTTTATTCTTCTCGACGCCTGGAGACCGCTCCTGAAAGCGTACAAGTCCATGATGGTGTCTATTCTCACGACTATTCGACAACTTGTCGTGGGGGTGAAAAACGCAGCGGCGTCGCTTCTCAAGGGCAATGTACGAGAAGCAGGCCGGCATTTGTACAACATCATGAATGACGAGACGTCGATTTACGACGCGTTCGACGACCCATTTACAAACCTGATGCGCAACTACCCCGAGGTTCCAGACTGGTGGTTCTTAATGATTGCCTTCATCTCCTTCATCCTCGCCATTGTCGTCGTGACCAACTGGCCTCAGCTTGACACACCAGTGTGGACAATCTTCTTCGTCATCGGGCTCAACTTGGTATTCCTGATTCCAATGTCCTATCTATACGCCATCTCGGGCACAACCGAAGGACTCAATGTCGTCACCGAGCTCGTCGTCGGCTACGCTTTACCCGGACGCCCAGAAGCCCTCATGTTTGTCAAGGCCTTTGGGTACAACATTAACGGACAGGCAGATAATTACATTTCCGACCAAAAGATGGGCTTCTACGCCAAGGTGCCCCCCCGCGCCATGTACCGCGGCCAGATTATGAGTGCCATCATCACGGCGCTCGTTGCCTACGGCGTTGTCCAATTTGCCGACACGCAGATCCCCGGCATTTGCACGCCAGACCAGGAGTCCAAGTTCAACTGCGCCAACGGCTCCCAGGTGTACTTTGCCTCGTCGGTAGTTTGGGTAAGTTGCGCCGTCTGTCCACCTCCCACTCCCAGCGTTAACAGCATTCTAGGGCGCCATCGGTCCCAAGCGAATTTTCAGCCAGATTTACCCTGCCATGAAGTACTGCTTCCTGCTCGGCTTCCTCCTCGCCCTCGTGTGGTGGACCACGAAGCGTTTCGGGTCGCACGTCCGTGAGGCGTGTAGGGCTGCCCTGCCCGCGGCCGTCTTCACACCGCTTAATGTTGCCGTCTTTACGCCCATTTCTTGGCTGAAACATGTCCACCCGTCGCTTGTTTTCAACGGATTGCTGCAGTGGGCGCCGGTCAATCTGACCTACTTTACTGGTGGCTTGTATCTCTCCTTTGCCTTCATGTTCTATCTTCGGAGATACAAGACGGCGTGGTGGGAAAAGTACAACTATGTGCTTTCGGCTGGACTTACTGGTGCCGTGGCGTTTTCGGGCATTATTATATTTTTTGCGGTGCAGTATCACCCCAAGACGATTAGCTGGTGGGGTGTCGATATTGTCTCGAATACGATTGATGGCGGAACCGGTCAGGGCGCTCGGTTGACTGCGATGCCTGCCAAGGGGTATTTTGGTCCGGACACCTGGTCTTAGCTGGACGGCAATTTTGTCCTATATAGAAGATCGTTGCTATAGGAATTTGAGGAGCTATTGGAGTCGTTACCGTTTAGGCCCTCTGGCGGAGAGAACGATGTCTATATAGCCGTGTTAAATACTACTTGGGAGCAGATAGATTCTTGGCCGCCTGGCGTCGATTTGTAGCGATTGCACACTACCTCCATGTTGGAAATGCAAGCAATGCAAATGGTGTGTATTGATAGACGTTCAATCGACTTTGGTAGATGCTGAATGTTCCAACTACCTAAATAAGTGTAGGAACTTTCCTGAAAGCCCAAATCCTCCTGAACACACTTTTTAACCCATTTAAAGATCTATCTTTGCTTTACCAAGTCTCGTCTGGTCGCAAACCGGTTTTCTCTTTGGCGTTCTCCTTGTCCATGCACGCGCTAAAGCAGGGCCGCAATCCGAAATCTCTTTCTGAGCCTTATCACAGAGATCTTTCCTGAATGCTTCAAACTCAGTACGTGTAAAGTGCCTGGAATCGTTGTCTCGCTGGAGAGCAGGTTTGGGTAAGCCAGCTTATCAAGACTTGGTACGTTAGCATATAATGCGTATAAATGCGGCTTGTTTAATGTCTTACAGTCTCTTAACGCTTAGATGTCTCTGGCGACTGGCAATTCTCCTTGCTTGGCGTTGCCTTGGCTGCAATAGAGCATTTAATCGCAATCTATGCATGATATATTTATTAGAGAAGTATGCCAGGTTTCTTTCTTTATGGGTCAAGACCTATATTATCAGGATGTTCTGGATCACGAAAGAGAGGAGCAAATACGTCACAAGTACACTAAGATTATATACCTTATTAGTGACTTTACAACAAAAGTACAGGTTCACCGCAAATGTGCCTCCAATTATGGAGGTCATGGCATTAATTTTTAGAGGATAGGATACCGCTTTTAGAGGATAATTTACGAAGCGCCGGGGCTGACTTTGGTCGGCCCTACCCCTCCATGGCAGTGCTACCCGGTCGGGGCCTTACAGGCACGGCGCTTACTGTAAGTATATAACTAGAAAAGCTACCCTTTTACCTGTAGTTGATATGAGTTATTGGGTATCCCCTTTTTATCTTTTACTAACCACTTAAATATAGCTATAATAAAGAAAGTCTTATATACTTAATATTTCCTAGAATATTATTAGTTAAAGTATATATAATTTATTAAATATAATATTAT
>NW_011942155.1:259085-260814 GCF_000187425.2 Metarhizium robertsii ARSEF 23 | reverse complement strand
ACCAGCACGCTGTTGCGTTCACCTAGCTGTGCATGCCGAGCTCTGACACGTTGGTCACAGCAGATTGCATGATGTGTCAACCAAAAGAATGGCTGTCACCTGCGGTTGCGCACAACACCTGGGATCTTGGGTCCGCACCGCTCCCAAGGAACCCGGCCCATACACCACCGTCCCTGTGAAGCCCTCCCCGACCCGCCGACTTAGTTGGTTGGTAGGCAACCCATGGACGACATTTAGTCACGGTTATATAATATCCGGTCTGGGGAGACCGGGGCTTGATTTTTCAGTTACCTGAAAAAAAGGATACCTGGAATTTGTTTTTATTAAGAATGTAGCTCGCCTGCATGTGAAAAGAAAGGAGCCACTGAGCAATGTGAAAGCCAGGATGAAAGATGAGAGTTAAAAAGGAATATGACGGGATATGTCAGCGGCTTCTGATGAAGGGAGCCTTGAAGACTGGATGAAGATTCCGCAGCTTGCTATCACGTCCAATCGATCACAGGCAGCCTCATTTATTAGATTTAGGAGAACACTAGACATGGATGTTCCTCAAGCCGACGTCACATTTCCTGCCGTGGTTGCACCGCTAGCCACAAGTATCTGGTGTTCGTGGGTGTGGCTTCCCTGTTGCAATTATTGCCCGCCCAACTGTCGCGACGACCAGCCCACCCCACGGCTTCTGTCAGCAGCGACCCTCGAGCACGGACCAATCCACCACAGCCAGCAGCGTCTGGCTGTGCCAAGCTAGGGGTCACTAACTTTCATGCGTCTGGTGATGGGAGACGTTTTCCTCAAAAGGTGTCGAGACTGAAAAATCGCAGAATCGAGTATTCCCCATTTGTACACTCCGTTGCTGAGCTGCCGATGTTACCAACTCTGCTCCTCGGCAGCAAGAGCAAGCATGGCGCCGACGCGTCGCGACACGGTCACGACCACGACCGGCTCTAATTGCTCATGCATGTCTCTGTTGTATCACATTGAACTTGGTGACTTGTCTGCCAGGGATTTTCAAGTCACAACTTGCAATGAGAAGCAGAAGGGTCCTTGAGCGGCTGCCTTTTTACCCTGAGCGAGTTCTACTGCGCTTCTTTTACTATTTGACTGCAGAATTCTACAACCATGGTGGCTGCGAGCCAGCGGTGAATATGGATGACCAGTCGTGTAAAACGAAGGTCTCTTCATGGCCCAGCATGATGGAGGGTCATGAGGTGCATACGAAGTACCGAATAATCGTCAACATACTGCAGATAAACGGCATGGTCTCTGTCATATAAAACATAGCTAAGCGCACATCCCGACCTTGTGAATACCAAGCCGACAAGTGTCTCTGACTTTTCAATATATTAAACGGCATGGTCTCTGTCATATAAAACATAGCTAAGCGCACATCCCGACCTTGTGAATACCAAGCCGACAAGTGTCTCTGACTTTTCAATATACCCACCCAACGGCCGTTCACATCGAGCAGATACCGGCCGCCCGTTCCAGAATACACTTGCAGTCGCAGTTCATGGGCTAGAAAAAAAGAAGGATCCCTCAATCAATCGGAAGGTGCAAATTAGTTGAACAAAAGAGTATTTAACGAGAGAACGCTTACAAAAAGAGAAAAGTCCAGAGCAGAATGGAATGCATTCTCGTTCATCATGCTTGGCATATGGCCGTCCAGCACAGTGCAACAGGTACGTCCCTTAATAGAAGTGGCTAGTTCGATTCGTTAACATGTCCAGAC
>NW_011942155.1:257565-258985 GCF_000187425.2 Metarhizium robertsii ARSEF 23 | reverse complement strand
CGGCGATGAAGGCATATATTCTTACGCATCGTGAAATTGAAACTCGAGATCATCGTTATTGTCAGCCTCTCTTTCCTCGCGGAAAGGACTAAGGCCGGGGAAGTGAACTGTGTCGTCACTTCCGGGCAGCGACGACATATCCTCGAGTGGATGTGGTCGAGTCATCGCCCGCGCCATGATATCTCTTGCTGAGTTATTCCTCTTCGTGGTATCGATGAAGTATATCTCTTGCGATGGCCTCTTAAGTTCCTGAGTGAGGGTGTCGTGAGATTGCTCGAGGAGGTAGAATTCGACATCTCTCCCGGTATGCTCAAGCCAGGGTTTGAAGTTCAGCTGCTTGACCCTGCCATTTACCACCTGCTTCTTGGTCTTCTTGTAGTCATCCCGATCTTCTGCATCTGGTCCTTGACTTGAGAAATGTGCATCCGCAATTCCTTGCGTGTTCTTTCCTTGGTCTGCATGTCTTGGAGCCGTTCGTTTTCGCGGACAATATCATCCATGCTCGAGCTTGTGACAAACTCGCCACTCGGCCTCCTCGAATCCCGACATGATGTTATGCCTCGTGAAGCCAGCCTCATAGACTTGTTGAAATGCAGCGAGGCATTCGACCCGTGAAAAGGTTAGGTTGCCCTCTGCAAGGAATTTGCGAAGTGCTTTCTGGTGGGCTGCCGTCAGTGGCTGGAACACACCAACGTCAAGCGGTTGCATGAGATGGGTGGAATGCGGCGGCAAGATGGCGATGATGATGTCAAACTTGATACAGTACTCGGCAAAGGCAAGAGTGGTATGCCCAGTGAAGCCATCCACAACCAATAATCTATATATCTTCTCCTCATCAGGACGATCAACTGGAGGCCTCTCCACGCGACTCATGCCTCGGTCCGGGAGCCGGAGATGCTCGTCACATCCAAACCACTGTTCGAGAGACTTTCCAGACTGCTTTGCCTGTGCTGACGATGCCCAAGACCAGCGATTGAAATGTCTTGCCCACTCAAGGTGTATCTCAGCATTAGAGAAACCAGTGGGTGACTGAGCAAATCGCACACCCGTGCCAATGTCAATGCCAGCCCAATTGTCCCGATGTCAATGCCAGCCCAATTCGTCGTCGGGTAATGAGCGAAAACGAGCCATGGAGGAAGAGAGTCGCCCATTGCATTTATCGAGGCAATTACTGTGCAGGATTCCCGATTGGCTGGGTCTAGAACTTCCGGCCGGGGAGCTTTATGCCTGGAGGTGCGAGTGACAAGGACTTGGACGCGTTCCCGCAAGCAACCGATGCGCATTCCGGCCTCGTCTTCATTCCACATCTCTGAGGCGCCGATACGGAACTTCAATATAGTTGCCTGGAGTTGAGAATAGAACAGTTCGACGTCTTCAAGTCCCTGGGCTTCGAAGGCTTTCCGTGATCGCTCCACGGCCT
>NW_011942155.1:254470-257465 GCF_000187425.2 Metarhizium robertsii ARSEF 23 | reverse complement strand
GGTTCTTACACGGAATCCATATAAGAAAGACCACGGTCTGCATAACTAGATAACTAGTTAAACGTAATGGCTTAATAGTTGCTTGGCCCAAGGACTCCCAGCCTTCGGATGATCCTACCCCTTGCACCTACAGCTCTAACGTGAAAGGGGTGGCGTAGTATTTTAGGCAGTATCTATATTTTTATCCTTATGCATAAGCTTAGCAATAAATACGCCATAAGCAAAGAATATATATTCATTACTGAGATGTCTGGTTGGTTTTGCTTGACGACTATTCCCAATCGGGTAATATTTCAGGTAAAGTGTAAGTTTGAAGGAACCTAATTTCTACCACGGTATTTAACTGGAGAGGATTCCGTTCATCGGACGAAGGAATGTTTGTGCAGACATTTTTAGCTTTTTTTGTTGCAATCGTCAATTCATATTCACCCTCCCGCCCGGGGAATCTTCCAACGTGGACTCCATGACATACTTTTCAGCCAATCAGAGCACGCATTTATGTCTAGCCATTGGCGCTATACCTCATTCGGCAACTTGTCGAGTAAATCAAGTAAAGCCGAGTAATGGAAGCAGGGTACTTTGCTTGGCTGACCGGGAGTCCTTACTTTGCTTGGTTGACAAGTATCGAGCAATCACAACCAACCAAGTCAAGTTACTTGGTTGTTGGACACACTGAGATCAGAAGCCTCCTCAAGAAGGTCTCGGTTCGCAATCTCGTTTCCTGCAGCATTGATCCATCCGTTTTTGGTCCATTTGTAAATCCAGTTTGGCATACAGTCAATCGCATATCTGGAATCCGAATAGATCCTGACATTTAAATATGGATTTGTGTCTAGCTCGTCAAACTTTTCCAGGGCTGTCTCCAGTGCCACGATGATGGCTGTGACTTCGGCCCGCTGGTTTGTGGGTGGGGGATATTGGGGTAAGGATTTTGTCCAAGCCTCGTAGGTTCCATTTCTTTTCTTCAAAGCGGCGGCAGCAGCTCCTATTGCCCCCGGTTGTCCGTTGCCTCTACAGCCACCGTCGGTATAGATTTCCATGATGTAAACCATGCTTGGCGAGGCGGCTAGCGTTGAGAGGATGCGATGTTCCGGTGTTGCGCATGCACAAATGTGTGTGGTTGGGAGGCTTCACTGCCTCTCTCGGGAGCCGGCAAGTATCTGAGTTCTATGGGACCTACCCCAGCAAGGTCGGGCTATCTATGAAGAACTGAGTACGCTATACCTAATCGGTTAGACTCTTTACCAATTCAATTGGCTTAAGGTGGATCTCTTGGAACTGGATGCTTGAATGCCACTTTACGCGTGTCGCGTCCTGGCCGCGTCGGGTTCGAATAGTGCATGCACTCGGACGATATCTAGATTGCTGCATTAATTATCCGTGTCTCGCTTTCTCACTGAACAGTTGGGTCGGTCTTGAAACGGGGCACCCATGCGATGCCTCAGCTTTATTGACTTGGTTGCTGCAGCCAGACGTGCGCCGTCCCGAATTGTTTGGTGTCTGCCTGGCCCCTGTCACACAGCACGATTGTTTCAGACAGCTTGGACAAAAAAAAGAGAGACTCTTGATTTCCTATCTGAAAGAGCGGAATTATACGAAATTAAATACTTCTTGGGGAAACTGCTCCGCAGGCAGCAGTATTACAATTTCCTGTTGCCACTTGCCACTTGCCAGTGACAAGTTGCCACCTAGGCAAAGTTGCTTGCGGGTTCTTGACGGTGGCAGCATTATGCTTGAATGAATGAGCGACCTGATCTTGACCGCCCCGGTGCTGGACCCTCACACTAACATCTCATCACGAATCTGTGACCAATGCAGCGCTAAGGTACTGTACTAGGAGAGTAAGATTAATTACGCCCATTCAGTGCAATTGAATTGAACGCTTTATTCAGTTGAGACGCCATACATACCCATGTGTTGCTCTCACACCTGCTTGACCAGTAGTGCTCGGGAAAGAAGCCAAAAAGTCCTCTTAATCCACTCCAGCCCCCCCTCGCTCTCTCCTATTCCGCCCGCGTACAGTGCCAGAAGCATGCAGAAGGCAATGGATTAAGACCGTCCCTATAGCAATGCACAACAGTGATTGCAATTCTACTCCACCATCGTGCGTTCGCTGTTCTCATACATTCTGTATTTTTGCTGGCGAGATCCATTCCTTGGATTGGCGCAGCCGATGCCGTCACATCAGACATCGTCCCCAGCATGGGTTAGCTTATCGACGACACCAGCGCTTCAATACACACGCTATCGGTTCATAAAGCTCGGCGACGAAACCTCCAAGCAAGAGCCACCGTCTCCATGTCGTCGGCCGGCCACCAGAAGGATGCGCGGCAGGCCGGCGAGCGCTGTGCCTCTTCAGCAGTTGCCTCCGAGTCCGATACTGACTACAGTTTGGGCTGGCTCGACTCTGACCCCGTTGACCCGGTTGTCGCAGCTCTATCGAGCAGAGAAGCGCGGAACGAAGCTAGCGTAACTACCTCTCTCGCCGCGCAGCGGCCGCATGCGTCGGCCGATGAACAGGTCAAACCGCTGCAAATCGCAGGCAGTGGTGTCCAGCCACACGAGAACCCAGGAGACTCCTCAACTCGGGGGGGGGAACGGTTCGATAACGCCGAACCCAACCTGTGCCAGGAGCAGCAAGACGTGGTCGATCTGATTGCCAGCGGTCGCAACGTCTTCTTCACAGGTTCAGCAGGATGTGGCAAGTCCACCGTCCTGAAGGCTGCTGTTACGAGGCTCCAAGCCATGGGACTAATCGTCCACGTCCTGGCGCCAACCGGCCGGGCAGGGTCAGCGGTGTGTCGACGTGGTCCTACATGGGGTGGACGCCCGATCACCACAAGCTTCCGATAGGGAAGCTGATAACTTCAGCGTTCCGCAAGCACATCCGGCGACGTCTCAAGAGCACCGACGTGCTCATTATCGACGAGATAAGTATGGTCGAGAACCACCACCTGGAGCGTATGAACGTCTGTATGAAGGAGGCCAGGCGATG
>NW_011942155.1:245478-254370 GCF_000187425.2 Metarhizium robertsii ARSEF 23 | reverse complement strand
AAACAGATCCATCGACAGAATGACGAACACTTTCTGAAGATGCTGCAAAAATGCCAACTTGGGGTCCCATTCTCGCGTGATGAGACGGAAACCTTGATAAATCATCCGTGCAATGTTACCAATGCCACGCGACTCTTCTCGACAAGGATTGAAGTGACCAAGGTCAACACAGATAACTTTAATAAGCTGCAGACTCCAATAGTCACATACCGGACCTTGGATGGGTTCGTTTGGCACCACAAGGAGCACCCTCACTTGGAGCACTACAATGATCGCTTCACGGATGGGTCGCTGGTGGCTCTCAAGGACCACCGCCTAGAACGACAAGTACAACTAAGGACAGGTATGGTCGTGGTGCTACAGGTCAATCTCGACCTCCGAGCGGGACTATGTTCCGGGCGGGACTGTGCAACGGCAGTCAAGGAATCATCTGCGGATTCGAAAACTATGATCCTGCCAAGCTTCCCAGGGCCAAGTCGGGCAAGGTCTTGTCATTTACAGGGCAAACAGGATCGTCTGGGCCTCCTGCGGAAAACCCGACGATTTATGGGGACTATGCGGCTCTCAAAGAACGACAAGTAGGGTGCTTCATGGGTGGACAGAAGCACAATGTTTGGCCTCGGGTGCTCTTTCACAACGGCCATAGGCGCACTATTTACGCAGACTGCATAGTCAACTCGGTCGGTAGCTGTGAGCCTTACTCGCTCTTACACCGCACACAGATTCCCCTTGTGGCAGCCTGGGCCATGAGCATCCACAAAAGTCAGGGGATGACGCTGGACCGCGTCATTGTCGTTGGACCGCGTCATTGTCGATGTGACGAGGGCATTCGAAGAGGGTCAGGTGTATGTCGCCTTGTCGAGGGCGACGGGTCTGCTTGGGCTCAAGATCGAGGGCAACCCGGAGGGTCTGTCGGTTGGGCGCGGAGGCAACGCCGACGTGCAACGGTTCCTCAAGGAGAAGTTTGGATCCGGGCTCCCGCTGTTACAGCCTTGAACGGGCCCTGGTTTTCAGGTCGCAGCCGACCGCCCAAGGCGGATACAGCAAACTGGCCAATCGTGTTTTACGTTCACGAGAATGGATGGCTGCCACGTGACGGCTACATAGCTGTGCGATGCTCTATCCTGAACACGTTGGCAATATCATCTAAGCGCGTACATTGCGATGATACTAGTATCCCATTCAACAAGTCGACCAGCATTGCGAACTTGGAGCCTTGGTCTTCTCTTGCAGCCAGCAGGGATCAACATTTTTTGGGAGACGTCTAGAGGCTACACAGACACCCACAGCTTAGCGATTCCCTTGCTCGGGTAGAACACAACACACATAGCCGCCAGGTACGTCGTGGCGAACCTATTTCCTCCCTTGATCTTGCTAACACCAAGCGCCCGCTTGGTGGTGACCGACGTCCACGACGACGACTGGGGTGCCGTCGTCGAACTCTGTGGGTGTGATTTGCAAAGGGTTCGTGAGACCCTTGTTATCGACGAAGAAGGCGCGGAAGAAGGCCGTGTCCATTTGGAGCTATCCGATGTTAGCTTGTGTCAGACGGAAAGAAGTTGGCGACTTGCACTTATGACTGTCCGATTGAGCGCGTACTTACTCAAAGCCAGTGCTGCTTTGACGCTGTCCCCAATCTGCTTCTTGTCCATCGAGCAGGTGCCAAGATTCTTGACGGCCTTCCTGGGCTTGACAGTTGTGCGAGACTTTTTTGTCGGGTTGTTCTGGCGGTCGTCGACGGGTGAGGATCCACGCTGCTTATCGTTTAGTTCAATTGCCTCCGTCCATCGCAACAGATGACACTGCAATGACGTACCTTGCGTGTTTCTACCATGTTGTCGAGCTCCTAGAGGTACACTTGAGGAGTGTGGCGACGAGATGAGACAATGAAAGCAGGTTGGAGGAAGCGTGGAAGCGATTTATATTGGCGACAATTTTTTTTTATAAAAAAAGGACCAGTTCGGGAAGGCTGGTGGAAGTTGACAAGCTGAGAGATGGTCAAGGTCAGTATTGGACAGAGCCCCAGAACGCGGGCCGTTCAAGACGCGCCATCATCCAGGCCCGCTTTTTCTTCGCGTTGCCTGCATCACATTGCGGTCACCTAGGCATCACACTGGCGGTGGGGCCAGCCACAAGTGAATGATGGGAAACAAATAAGGGGCAAGAAACCGTCACAGACAGTGCGACTGTGCTGTCGTCTTGCATACACAAATATATATTGGTCTCTACCAGCTGTACCTTGGGTGCACGATGCTTCCGATTCGACACGAGAAAGAGGCGTAAATGCATATATGCCCTGCCCCCCGGCTCCTTCAGATGGGCCTGTGCCTCTCCTCAACTCACCACGAACGACTGCCCACTACAACTCCACCATGTCTTCACATCTGCACGTTAGATATGACTCTGATAGTGATGACAGCATTGGACCCGTTGAGCTCCCCGATTGCCGCTTGGTCTGTCGCCGCCACCGTTTGGCAGTTTGCCCATACTGTTGCGTCGACTTCAGCTTCATGGAGGAGCTGTCGGAAGACCCAGCGGAACGACTGGGGCGTGAGACAAGCGAACTATATGAGCAGTTGAGTGATGAAATGCTGGCTGACATTGATGCCGCGATGGGGGGCCCCGCCCTCAACGCATGCAAACAGTCCAGCCTACCACCGAAATACTGGAACGCATACTGGCTTCCACATCGTCCATACTGCCGCATCATCGGAACTTTGCGGCGGCCCTGCCAACAGATGAGGCACGGGACGTCTCCTTGCCACCAAATTCAGCCCGCCTTCAGCGACTTCTGCTCCCGGAGCATTGTTCCCAGCCGGAATTGGCCATCAAGCTATCCCGCGCGTTACTCGATTCATTCGTCGTGACGATCCGGAACAAATATTGATATATGCCGATGGTGCCTGTCTCAACAACGGACGGCCCAACCCGAGAGCGGGATGGGCATTCGTCTTCAAGCCCGAATCTAACCAGCCCACCGGCATTGTGTCGGGCCGCCTTGAGAAGAAAGCACCCTTCGGGGACGAAACCACCCAGGCCAGCAATCGGGCTGAGCTGCGAGCTGTCCTTGCTGCACTCCGGTTCCGGCACTGGCGAGGCGAGGGCTTCACGACGTTGGTTTTCGCTACTGACTTCGAATATGTCGCCGAAGGCGCCACGGCGTGGATTCGTAGCTGGGTACGCAATGGGCGGAAGACGAGCGCCGGCGCCGAGGTCAAGAACAAGGATATGTGGGAGATGCTTCTTGGAGAGATTGAGCGGTGGGATGATTCGGGTTTAAAATCAAAAACTTCATTTAACGAACAAACTTTAAAAATCCACTTTCGACATTTTTCGCTAAATCGAAGATTGTGGGGCCTCGACTTCGAAGTATCCTATTCGCCCTCTCGCAGACGAGAATGTCTGCACGTAGCAATTTCTTATCTTCCCCATTTTCCAGGCCTGCATTGGAGAAATTCCAAGTTTATGTGTTGACATGTGATCAAGGCTCAGGGCCCATCGAGTCGTATAGTAATAGCAAATATTGCATCGGAATGCTTTGTAAACTCGGAGATGAGGGATAGCAGGAATCATCTGCTGCGGCCGGGGAAGCTCCTTTAATGACGTAAGCTGAAGACTGCTAAACCGCTCGATATATGCCTTACAAAGAGGACCTAGGATCCGATGACGGTTTAAATGGCCGTAGAGAGACTGCCTTCCTGGACTAACGACAGACTCGCAAGACACACAGATAAGGATCTGGTACTCTGCATTGTAGACGAATCCATCAAATGTTTCAGTCGTGCTGACATTAGAAGAAGAACAACCGAGAAGGTCAGTACTATCTCCAACGCTCACTTTTTGTCTCTTTCGGTTTTCTCTCTCGTGTTGAGGGCTTCCTGCTCTCTTATTCTCCCGCCGAGCAGTTAGCCCATTTGTATCAGCTGTTAAGTTTTGCTCTCGCTCAACTATTGTATTTTGCCGGTCTGAGCAGTGCTCTTCGTAGTATTTCTGGTTCCAGCTTTGCCAGAGCGTTGACAACTGGCGGTACATCTCAAGAAGCTCTGGTTGTAGTCGTGGCGGCAAAGCTCTGTCAATGGCATATGACGTGAGCAGCATTCGAGGGTGGTGACCAATGCCTGCGGCAATCATCCGAATTGGTGTACTCGCTTCGGATGGGTAATAAAAGTTTCTTTCTTTGATAAGTTCACTTATGTATCTCTTGGCAATAGCGATTGCAGCTTGTCGATATAAAGATAATGTCCATGGCGTCTGTAGGTGTCGGGTTAGGGATCGAAGGGCCTCTGTCGCCTGCATAGAGTTCATATGCTTTGCCTTGTGTTTTGGGTCTGGGAAGAGGAACTCGTTGCTATGATATTGTGGCAGCTGTAGCTGATTTGCTAAAAAGTCAATAAATGACTGTATATAGGCAATGTACAGAAATATGGCAGAGCCAAGGTCTTCACGCAGGTAGCGTACGATATAGAATGCGTGATTATTCGAGGCACGAGATTTGTTATAGCTGACGATTACGAGAAGCTGTCCCTCGCGGATGAAGACGTTTCTTTTTGCGAGCTTGGTATTGCGTAATCGTATACTTGTTGTCTCTGTACCCCGGTTGGGCAATGTTGGTGTCATATGAATACCAGTAAATGCCATCGTTCCCAGTTCTGTGCCCGCTTTTAGGTACGCCAAACACGGTCCTGGTAACCAGTGGCCGGCTTTGGCAAGCGCCTGGCCACGAAAAGTCGATGACCATGCACGACGTGCCATTGCTTTGTACACGTTTCTTAGATTGTTATCGGTCTTATCGAGAAAGCACCATCCCGGGAGTCGACACGTCAAATCGTCCTGAACCTGTGATAGTTCCACTGTAGGCTCCCACCCCAACATCATCTCCGCCACTCTCTCTTGTACGTTACTGATGGCGGCCTGATACGTGGTACAAAATTCAACCAGCCGCACCACCTTGGCGTTGCCGATTGTGAATGAGTGGCCATCTGGAGCCCATGTAAGGTTACCTGGTACCCCTTCACGCTTAACAATACTCCTGCCCATCGCCTTTAGCTCGATTAGCTCGCTAAGTGGCGAATGGCAACCTCGTAACATGTACTTGGCTCTGATTTTCTCCAGGCGCGTTGGTTGAGACAGGTAGGCGTCACGAGCAGGCCAGGCATAGACGAGGGTGTCGTAGCTGTACAATGGTAGACTGTATTCAAGGAAAAATAGTCGACCTACCCATATCAGAGCAGCAACCATTGGTGTTGAGTTGTATGCATCACGAAAGGCAAGAGAGGAGCGATGCACCCCCATAACTGCAACAAAATGTACCAGAGTTGATGATGTCATGACACCGGCTTGGCACTGGTACGTCCAGAACATCATAGACAGCTGAAATAGAGCCTCACAAAGCTTGAGGCGAGTGCCTGTAGCAAGATGAAATATATGCTCTGAAGTGCCATTCACATCATGCATATCGGCTTCGTCTTCGTCTTCTTTTCCTTCTCCTTCGTATTGGCAGTCTTCTTCATGATCCGAATTGTCCTCGTCTTCCGCATCACTGTGTTGCGCGCCGTAGCTCTCGTTTTCTTCATCATCCATCTCTTGATCGTCCTCATCGTCCTCGTCACTCGATACTCCTGCACCGCCTTCAGACGTTTCCTCTCCATCCTCCACTTCCTCCTGTAGCTGCGACACCAGGCCCAAGATATGCCGCATCATCGTCACATCATCTACACTTAGTGATACGTTATAAATTTCTCGGCGCAAGACTGGTTTACAAGCCAGCGCTCGAAAGACATAACAGATGAACTGCTTCCAGTATGACTTGTATTTCTGTTCAGTCGACGGCGGCAGTATGCGTAACGGACGATGCCAAAACTCGTTTTTCCAGTGGCTCGAGAGCCAGCATCTGGACCGATAGGATGTGGATGTTAGTGTTGCCTTTGCACGGTCGAATACCTCATCGACGGCACGCATTAAGAGCCGTAACTGTGCCTCTGCTGCCGCTGAACTACAGAGCGGGACACCTCGCCAATGTCCGAGCAAGTAATCTTCGCTATTCTGATAAGGACCTCGAGTGGGCTGCCTCGCAGAGGCAGTGATGATATCAAGGGGTCTGTTCCGAAATATCTCTGGCCACCTAGTGTGCTTCAGCCATGGGGTTGTCTCATTGTCTTCTTCACACGAGTGCTGCTGGCTTTCCCGCCAGGCCTGTTCAGCTCTGGCTTGTCGGCGACGATCCTCGGCCGCTTCCTGCGCGAGAAGGATGTTCATATCACCTGCGTCATTCTCAGATCTGGGTCGAGTCGATCGCGTGGTGTCGTTACGGCAAGAGACGCTGCAAGTGCTTGTTCGTGGCGGAGTCAACCGTTGCGCCGGTGTGGACTGCGCATGAGCTGGCCGAAGTGAGGGCAAAGACATCGCGTTAAAGCTGTGCAGGAAGTAGTAGTGTTGGCAATGAAGTCATAAAAGCATTGTATATCCACTCAACCTTGTAGCATTCCTCACGTATTGTTTTAGGTTGCGTTATCCGCGGCACGGAAGGGGGGCGTTGGCTTTCAGTACTCTCGGAAAATGAGGCGGGTGGCGATGTCTGTCGAAAAAGAAGATTTACTAGTAATTTGATTTTAATACTCAACACTGCTAAGTAGTTATTGGTTACTACTACGTTATGAACCGGTAGTAACATATAAATGCCCTTTCAATGAAAAAGGGGTGGGTTTCATGTGACGGGGTGTGACGAGGGAAATTAAGATCATTTTTTTGATCTAAAAAGGAGGACCAGGGTGTGCCCCATCAGACCGATTGGCTGCATTTCCATTTTCGTTGAAAAGGATCGAGCCGCTACAGATCGTAGTAGTAGGCCTGTAGGCCTGTAGATAACCTTCGGGCAGACGAGGACGCGACCGGGGACTTTGATGAGCCCTGGCGTAATTCTAAGGCCAAAAGAACGCTGAACGAGGTTAGTATGCCATGTTTCGAGGGAAGAGCGGAGACGTACCAAAAGCACGTTGGAGTTCTCGTCGAGACCAACAGTCTGTATACCCTCCCCAACAATCGACACCGCATTCTCCCACGGCTTTCGAACAGCGTGGCGAATCATCTGTTGAGTTTGGGTGCCGTCAAGCTTCGACATGGAGGGCTGGCCCGCGAAGACAACGCAGACTCCTGCCGGGAGATGCATCGGATTCTCCCGGTTGCCGCAGTTGACCAACGGAAGCTGGGGATGCTGTAGGACTCGATTATATGCTGCGTCACAGTCAGCTACATCGAGCGATGAATAGAGAAAATGACGTACTTGTTCTGAAAAGGTCAAAAACAGTGATGTACCTCCCGGAGCCAGAAGCTGCGAGCTCTCTGGCTGAGCCTTATCATTGCCCTTGCCCTTCCCTTTCGCGCCTCCCTTGGCTGCCGCCTTGGGTGCTCTAGAGGAGTTGGCTTCACCGTCAAGCCAGAATTCGACATCTTTGGCGCCTGCTCCATGCTGTCTAATGCGAGGTGGGTGGGCCATGCGATGTCCATCATCCTTCTTGGCAAGCCCAAAGATAGTCTTGACTCGGGGAATCACTTCATTGGCTTTGTTGCGCTTCTCGGGCAGATGCGTGGTTTGGACACGAACTAATTTGAGAAATTTTTCTAGCGCGACGGTGTTGCGAACACCGTAATAATTGTTCATGAGCGTCGGTAAAGGACCAGCGTGGTAGAAGGCTCCATGGCTGACATTAATATTGACCAGGATGCGACAAGTCGCAACGCGCACGCTCGAAAAGAAGCCCGGAGCCGAGATCTCCTCTTACTGCGTTTCGGTTGAGGGAAAAGCTCTTCGTCGATCCAATCGTGGCAAGGTTGTTTGCGGATTTGGCGTAGTGGTTCAGAAAGATATTCAGGGCCTGCGTCAACTCCTGCTTATCTCGTAACGACTGGCTAAGATTCGTGGAGTTCAGGTAGTTGACCAACTCGCCGATACTTAAAGTCTTTGTATATAGGACGCGGATCTTGTATGTGGTGGCTCTAGCCGCCGGCTCGTCTTCGCCTTCCGAACGGTAGCATACCTCGATAATGGTCTCGTCACGCGGAAACTTAACTTTGGAGACGAGGGTAGACCGGAAGTCAGTTGCAAGGTCGCCCTGGCGCGGTGCCATTTCCGACGACTGGAGCAGTAGCTGCACGATCCTGAAACACATCCTGCCAGCGGCCTCCGGGCTGATCTCTATGTCATACCGATGCAGAACCATGTTTGATGGGGGCAATAGCTCGACGTAATTTGCCGTGAGTTCAACTTTGGTACCCTTGGTACCATATCCCGGACGGCTGGGGAAGCCTTCGGTCAGCTTCAGGCTACCAAGATCGAGCGTCTTCTTTGTCGATGGATGCAAGGCATCTTCGACTTTGGGGACTTTGGGATCTTGGCGTTGAGGGTTGCTGTAGACAGTTAGTGTGTTGTACGACTAAATATTTACAACTTTGCTACCTGAGGGTTCAACTTACGAGAAGACCTGGATGGCTTGTTGGCCACCCCCAGGCGGCCCTCCATACCCTCCTCTTCCGCCTCTATCACCTCGAAACCGATTGGTGGTCGACAACCCACTCAAATGAGTGTGTGGCGCAAATGAGTGTCGAAATGAGTGTCCCGATCATCTCTCGCCGTTTATCATCGTCGCGGGGCTGCATCATCTCGCGAACTGGTACGAAGATAGCGCGCTACCAAAGGATTGGGTCATCTCCACGACTCCTAATGGCTGGACTACAAATGAGAAAGGCGTAGAATGGATCCAACACTTCGAAAAGCATACTAAGCCGCGAACTCAAGGTGCATATCGTCTTCTAATCATGGTGTCACGTTATGAGACTCATTGTTAACTAAGCTTGTTTTCTTTTTATACAAAAATTATTGTTGTTCTTTTTTTCTAT
>NW_011942155.1:243533-245378 GCF_000187425.2 Metarhizium robertsii ARSEF 23 | reverse complement strand
ATTACTGTGCAGGATTCCCGATTGGCTGGGTCTAGAACTTCCGGCCGGGGAGCTTTATGCCTGGAGGTGCGAGTGACAAGGACTTGGACGCGTTCCCGCAAGCAACCGATGCGCATTCCGGCCTCGTCTTCATTCCACATCTCTGAGGCGCCGATACGCAACTTCAATATAGTTGCCTGGAGTTGAGAATAGAACAGTTCGACGTCTTCAAGTCCCTGGGCTTCGAAGGCTTTCCGTGATCGCTCCACGGCCTTGAGGTATGTTTGCGTGATCTCTGGATGGTTCCTTCGCCAGCCAGTAAGCCAATTTGGTGAAACACCACTGGAATTGGGATTCCGACGTAATCTAATCGTATTTGCAGCGCCTTCAAGTTGTTCTCTTGTAGCCGGCATGGGCTGTGCGTCCCATCCATTGCACGTACGCCACTAAGGCGTCATCTTCATCGTCTGTCAACGCCATTGGGCGTCCTCGCCCCCGCGGAAGGGGGTTTCCTAGGAAATCAACAGCTCTCTGTACCGCAGACTTACTGACTTTGTACGCAGAGGCCGCATCTCGTACGGAAAGGGGGTTTCTCTGTGGTGTTGTGGTGCGACGAAGATCGTCCCTAGGGGGATTGCGTGATGTGAGGACGGCTCGTGCAGCCTGTAGTGTTTTTTCGCTGAAGGACATGATGCAAAACCCCAGAAGATTACCATGTTTTGACCGTATTGCGTGAGAAATCGCGTATTGAAAGCTGTTGGCTGGGTATCTTGAACGTCGGCCACTGTCCCGGTGGTTTTGTGATGTCCCGCATTTTTTGCGCGAACTAAAGGGCGAAGGCCTTTAGTTGGGCTGCTGTGGGCCCCACACCTTGACCAACGCGATGCGCAGCGGGCGCATGCGCCGGCCGATGAACAGGTCAAACCGCTGCAAATTGCAGGCAGTGGTATCCAGCCACACGAGAACCAAGGAGACTCCTCAGCTCGGGGGGAAGAACGGTTCGATAACGCCGAACCCAACCTGTGCCAGGAGCAGCAAGACGTGGTCGATCTGATTGCTAGCGGTCGCAATGTCTTCTTCCCAGGCTCGGCAGGATGTGGCAAGTCCACTGTCCTGAAGGCTGCTGTTATGAGGCTCCAAGCCATGGGCCTAATCGTCCACATCCTAGCGCCAACTGGCCGAGCAGCCCTCCAGGTCAGCGGTGTGTCGACGTGGTCCTACATGGGGTGGACGCCCGATCACCACAAGCTTCCGATAGGGAAGCTGATAACTTCAGCGTTCCGCAAGCACATCCGGCGACGTCTCAAGAGCACCGACGTGCTCATTATCGACGAGATAAGTATGGTCGAGAACCATCACCTGGAGCGTATGAACATCTGTATGAAAGAGGCCAGGCGATGGAGGCAGGACACTCCGGCACCGTTTGGCGGAGCACAGGTCGTCGTGACAGGCGACTTCTGCCAACTGCCTCCAGTGAAGCCCTTCCAACGTTGCATCGTCTGCGGACAGGAGATGGAGGCGGACGATTACGAAGCCGAGTTCAACTGCCGTCAGAATCATGGGCCATTCAAGGAGAACGAGAAATGGGCGTTCATGAGCAAGGCGTGGGAAGAATGTAAATTTGCACATGTGGACTTGAAACAGATCCATCGACAGAACGACGAACATTTTCTTAAGATGCTGCAAAAATGCCGACTTGGGATCCCATTCTCGCGCGATGAGACGGAAACCTTGAATAAATCATCCGTGCAATGTTACCAATGCCACGCGACTCTTCTCGACAAGGATTGAAGTGACCAAGGTCAACACAGATAACTTTAATAAGCTGCAGACTCCAATAGTCACATACCGGACCTTGGATGGGTT
>NW_011942155.1:243118-243424 GCF_000187425.2 Metarhizium robertsii ARSEF 23 | reverse complement strand
GGGGCTCTCAAGGCCCACCGCCTAGAACGACAAGTGCAACTAAGGATAGGTATGGTCGTGGTGCTACAGGTCAATCTCGATCTCCGAGCGGGACTATGCAACGGCAGTCAAGGAATCATCTGCGGATTCGAAAACTATGATCCTGCCAAGCTTCCCAGGGCCAAGTCAGGCAAGGTCTCATCACACACAGGGCAAGCAGGATCGTCTGGGCCTCCTGCGGAAAACCCGACGATTTATGGGGACTATGCGGCCCTCAAAGAACGACAAGTAGGGCGCTTCATGAGTGGACAGAAGCACAATGTTTGG
>NW_011942155.1:241517-243018 GCF_000187425.2 Metarhizium robertsii ARSEF 23 | reverse complement strand
GCAGCCATACATACTCGCGAACGTCCAGAGACTACACAGACACCCACAGCTTGGCGATCCCCTTGTCTGGGTAGAACACAACACACATAGCCGCCAGGTATGTCGTAGCGAACCTATTTCCTCCTTTGACCTTGCTAACACCAAGCAACTCGCCCGCTTGGTGGTGACCGATGTCCACGACGACGACGGGGGTGTCGTCGTCGAACTCTGTAGGCGTGATTTGCAGAGGGTTGGTGAGACCCTTGTTATCGACGAAGAAGGCGCGGAAGAAGGCCGTGTCCATTTGGAGCTATCCGATCTTAGCTTGCGTCAGATGAAAAGGAGGTGGCGACTTGCACTTATGATTGTCCGATTGAGCGCGTACTTACTCAAAGCCAGTGCTGCTTTGACGCTGTCCCCGATCTGCTTCTTGTCCATCGAGCATGTGCCAAGATTCTTGACGACTTTCTTGGGCTTGACAGTTGTGCGAGACCTTTTTGTCGGGTTATTCTGGCGGTCGTCGACGGGTGAAGATTTACGCTGCTTATCGTTTAGTTAAACAGTATGCGTCCAATGCAACAGATAACACTGCGATAACGTACCTTTCGTGTTTCTACCATGTTGTCAAGCTCCTAGAGGCAGACTTGACGAGATGTGGCGACGAGAATGGGGCAATGAAAGCAGGTTGGAGGAAGCGTAGAAGCGACTTATATTAGCGACGAAAAAAAAAGGGACGAGTTCGGCAAGGCTGGTGGAAGTTGACAAGCTGAGAGATTGCCAAGGTCGGCATTGAACAGCCTTAACAACGCGGGTCGGTCACGCCAATCTGTGCCCCGTTCAAGACGCGCCGTCATCCAGGCCCGCTTTTTCTTCACCTCACCTGTGTCAGATTGCTGTCACATATCAGTCCACAAGTGAATGATGGGAAACATAGGAGGGGCAAGAAACTCCGTCACAAACCCAGCACGACTGTGCAGTTGCCTTGCAGACGCAAATGTATTGCGGTGTCTACCAGCTGTACCTTGGGTGCACGACACGATGCTTCCGATTCGACACTAGAAAGAGGCATAAATGCATATGCCTTGCGCCCCCGGCTCCTTCAAATAGGCCTGTGCCTCTCCCTTCAACTCACCACGGACAGCTGCTCAACTCCATCATGTCTTCACATCTGCACGTTAAATATGACTCTGATAGTGATGACAGCATTGGACCCGTTGAGCCTCCCCAATGGCCGCTTGGTCTGTCGCCGCCACGGTTTGGCAGTTTGCCCATACTGTTGCGTCGACTTCAGCTTCATGGAGGAGCTGTCGGAAGACCCAGACGAACGGCTGGGGTGCGAGACGAGCGAAATATGTGAGCATTTGAGCGATGAAATGCAGGCTGACATTGATGCGCGATGGGCGCCCCCGCCCTCAACGCGTGCAAACAGCCCAGCCTACCACCGAAATACTGGAACCCACACTGGCTTCCACATCGTCCATATAGCCGCATCATCGGAACTTTGCGGCGGCCCCACCCCCCC
>NW_011942155.1:241002-241511 GCF_000187425.2 Metarhizium robertsii ARSEF 23 | reverse complement strand
TCGTCGGAACTTTGCGGCGGCCCTGCCATCAGACGAGGCACGGGACGTCTCTTTGCCACCAAATTCAGCCCGCCTTCGGCGACTTCTGCTCCTGGAGCATTGTTCCCAGCCGGAATTGGCCACCAAGCTATCCGGCGAGTTGCTCGATTCATCCGTCGTGACGATCCAGAACAGATATTGATCTATGCCGATGATGCCTGCCTCAACAATGGACAACCCAACCCGAGGGCAGGATGGGCATTCGTGTTCAAGCCCGAGACTAACCAACCCACCGGCATTGTGTCTGGCCGCCTTGAGAAGAGAGGACCCTTCGGAGACGAATCAAGCCAAACCAGCAATCGGGCTGAGCTGCGAGCTGTCCTTGCTGCACTCCGGTTCCGGCACTGGCAAGGCGAGGGGTTTACGACATTAGTTTTCGCTGCTGACTCCGAATATGTCGCTGAAGGCGCCACGACGTGGATTCGTAGCTGGGTACGCATTGGGGGGAAAACGAGCACCGAAGCGGAGGT
>NW_011942155.1:240639-240790 GCF_000187425.2 Metarhizium robertsii ARSEF 23 | reverse complement strand
CCTAACATAATACCTACCCGAAGCAGTATGCGATGGCCACAGGACACATCCTTGGTCCAAGACCACAATCACTTCGTGGGAATGTTTGTGTGTGTTACATCGCGGTCTACGAGAAGTACACGAGTACCACGATTACGATGCAGGAGATAAT
>NW_011942155.1:238475-240539 GCF_000187425.2 Metarhizium robertsii ARSEF 23 | reverse complement strand
CCGGGGCATGATCTAAGCTCGTGCTGGGTAGCTATCCCAGAACTACGGCCAGAGGGAGTAACGGCAAATAAACGTCGAGAAAACCTCTTGAAGAAAACCTTGGCTGTTGACCCGGAACTAAGAGCCAAGGTGGCAGAACTTCGAAAGGCAGCCCAGAAAGACCAGGTCGAACTAGATCAAGAGAAAAAGCAAGTGTCATTTAATTGACAACCAGCCAAATCGAGCTTGGATAGACGAATCGTTGGCCAGGCACTACAGCAAGGAGCCGCATTTCCAATATGTCTAGGAACCTGCTTGCAAGCTGACCAGTATCCCTTACGATCGTCAACCATCCTTGATTCTGGAGCTTCGTTGGATATATTCAACGAACTTGCTAGGTTCAAATCGATAAGAAAACCAGAATCCGGACAGGAACACTACCTGATTGCTGGTGATTCAGAGGTTAAAATCGAAGGTTATGGGCGAGTCCATTTACCAGTCATAAGACCTGATGGATCAATTGGCATCCTACGAATCAAGGACGCTGCATATTGTCCTACATTTGCTGTCAACGCTGTATCATTTCAGTGTCTGCAAGCTTCGAAATCGATCGATCAATCGATATGATCGAATCGATTAATCGATTGATTTCGATTTCGATCATATCGATCAGCATCTTCAATCGATCGATATCGATCCAGCACTCAGTCGATCGATTTGATCGTCGATCGGGATATGTGGAAAAAGGTTCCGGGTAGGCCCATGGCCAATGCAGCGAAGGCGCTGATTTCCAACCAGAAGAAACCCATGTGAGACAACGGACAGTCTGTTGAATCACGTGCTATTGGCATCAACAGCAAATGAATTTGAGACATGGCCAATACTCTTAATTAGAAAGGGGGTGGACTAAAAGGGCTCACTGCTAATATCTGCATTATATTGCACATCGTGGCCCTGTCGAGTTGTTCGAAAACTGAGAATGGACCCGTTTGACGACGAGACGGATAACGTTTCCTCGACACCGCCGCCTTCCGAACCATCGACCAATTCAACCTCAAGCGTGCATGAGCCCAGCAGGTTTCCGGACTATCAGACGTGGACCACCGAAAGATTCAAGCGATTTCCAAACTTCACAGCATGCCATGACCCTTCTCGAGAGCGGACATGGTGGTGGCAATTTGGCTTCAGGATGAAAGACCACGGGTCCGAATCTCATAAGATCGTATGGGTCTGCGAAAGATGCTTCCTTCGCAACAAAACGAAAGCCGCGCGTTATACGTTCATCGCCTCAACCGCTGGGAGTATTGTTCGCCATCTTAGAAAGGAACACAAGGTCGTCCAACCTGTTGGCTCACATGAAGAAGTAGCTCTTGGGACTGGAGCTGCAAAACGAAACGTGCTTGATATGCTGCGCGCTGATCCGAAAAACCCTCGAGACCAGAGTCTCCTTAGCAATCTGCACACTTTGTTTGATCCAGCGATGAATCAGCTACTCCTGCTGGACTGGCTTACTTACCACAACCTCCCTTTTAATCTGGTTAATTCCGAGCGTTTCAAGCGACTGCTACTCTACAACAACCCTTGTCTTCAGGAAGGGCAGATACCAAGCGACAGGACCCTCGTGAATCTCCTTGAAAAGGAGTACAATCGAGCTCTTGACCCCGTAAAAGTTCTTCAGAAAGCGAGAAGCATGATTCACTTTACTTTTGACGGCTGGACTTCCCGACAGAACACATCATTCCTTGGCGTTAATGCTCACTTTATAGACCGGAATTGGAAACAATGGAGGATTCTGTTGGCATTACCTGCTCTCCGAAAGCGCCATACCGGAGCAGCCTTGGCAGACGAAGTTGCTGACACGATCTGTGCATTTAGCCTTCGGAATAGAATCGGGTACTTTACGCTTGATAACGCAACGAATAACGATACGGCTATGGAGGCACTTGCGTATGAGTTTGATTTTGACCAATACGAACGTCGTATTCGCTGCGCTCCCTATTTCCTCAACCTTGCAGTAGAGGCAATGATGTATGGTGGTAAAAAGGACAATTTTGCTGAGCTGCTGTCAGATTTGTGGCGCTGAAT
>NW_011942155.1:235299-238375 GCF_000187425.2 Metarhizium robertsii ARSEF 23 | reverse complement strand
ATCCTTTCCTGGTCGCGGGAGGGTCGCTTGGTGCTGGATGCTTTTGCTGACCTGCACCGAGAGGACGCCACTTTCCGTGTACCGCGTGTCATTTTGTCTTCTACTAGAGCCATATGGAAGCTACTGCCTTGGGCAGCCTCAATTCAACGGCAACAAGCTGGCTATTTTTAGGTGGTCATGACATAAGGGTCGCTCTTCTTGTGCGACCGGTTTTACGTCAAACGGCGCCCACAGTCACTACCTAGTGGGTGGACCACTGGTACTTACGTCAACGCTGTGCAAACTAATGCCTTCCCAGTGACAACACGAGTCTCACCAGGACGACACCCCATGGCCTGTTATGTCATCTCAACCTCTCTTACGAGAGTCGCGGTGTACGATGCCAGCAGATGAGCTGCGCCGGCTGTCTATATTAAAATGTCTCGGCTCGCAGTCGAAGTCGGGCTTCATCTCACGTCCTCTTCGTGCCTGGTGGCTCGGTGATCTGGAAATGGAACTCACGCAAAATGAAGACCCGTTCGGCCCTGCATCGCCACCGGACAATGTGAATAATGTGACTTCTCCGTCGACAAGTGGCAGGAGGCTCAGGCGTTCGGCACGTGTCTCGTCTCCGCTCCGTGAAGTTTGGGTAGGCATCGACTTTGGGACGAGCTCCATCAGGGCCGCCTTCACGGAAAGTGGCCGGCCACCTGAGCAGATTCCCATGGGCGCAACCGACGACGTAAGCGGAGGTCAGGTGACGTCTTACCGACTCCCAACTGCCGGCAAGGCCACGGATTTCGACAATGTAGCTTCCGGTGTGAAGCAGTCACTGGATGCCAACCTGTGCCGACACGGAGGGCAGGGTGAGCGATTCGTGGCACTTTGCAAGAAACACAAGGTGGACAAGGCGGCGGTTATTTGTGCGCTCTTCAAGGGAGCGCTGAACAACACCAGCAGATGCCTCCACTCAAAAGGTCGCCGCACCATGGCGAGGGTAAACATAACGGTGCCCGCCATGTGGACCGTGGACGAGCATGGCCAAGACATTCAAAACGAGATCGAGAGGATTGCAGTACGCGCCGGCTTCCCAGAAGACAAGATTTACTTTGATACGGAGCCAGGGAGCGCCATGGCATATGTCAAGATCAGGTCGCTCATTCATAATGCTGCCTCTGTCAAGAACACGCAAGCATCACTGCCTAGGTGGCAACTTGCCACTGGCAAGTGGCAAGTGGCAACAGGAAGTCGTAATACTGCTGCCTACGCAGCAGTATCCCAATAAGTATTTAATTTCGTATAATTCCACTCTTTTAGATAGGAAACCAAGAGTCGCTCGTTTTGTCCAAGCTGTCCCATACAATCGTGTGTGTGACACAGTCTATGCAAAGCTAGATTCTGCAACAACTTTTACTAAATGGGAGGTCCACCCGCGATGGCGACTGCGGGAAGTGGCATCTCAAGATCCATACCGGCGAATTCTTGATCCAAAAGTCGCTACAGCATTGCGTGGAAGACCAAAGAACACTGCACAGCCTGTTCCAACAAGCCTAGCAGTGGAAACAGAAAGCCAATCTGGTAGTCAACCAGGTGGGAAAAGGCGGAGACGACCACAATGCTGGCCCATTACATCAGCTAATGCTAAGAAAGCACAAAAGGCTGCTCGAGGAACCACCTCACAATCTAGTAGCCAAGCCCGCATATCAACCCAGCAACAAGCAGGTAGACTTTCAGCAGCTCTTATAGAGGGGAAGACCACAGGCGTGCGCTTTAGTGGTCGGAGGACGCAACGAAATATTCGCAGGGCAAGGAGTCGGTGGGAACTGGCCAAGAGTGATGAGGAAGATGCAGGTTGTATTGTCGTTCAGCAATAAAGGAGAAATTAGTTACTTAGCTTTTAGTTCATAACTATCTGGTCATCTTTATGAGCTTCCCCGGCAGTTGGTGACGACTACTATCAAGAGTGGATCCAATTTACAACCAAGGCTTGGGAGACAGATTGCGCCGGACGACCATCGACGATCGACCAACTTCAAGGTGATTTTAGGCTCTGTTAGGCAAAACTGCTACACCGCCTTTGCAAGGAAGTACCTGTGGGCCGAGAAAGCATTGAGCGAATCAGAGTTGGCAAAAGTCATGCCCGGATAAGAGCCATGCCCGGGTAGTAAAAGTGTCATGCCCGTGTATCAATTCCCCTGCCAATACATGAGAGGCCGACCGGAATACGCCGACAACAGCGCTTTGATCAGGAAACTGGACTCCACAGAGTTTCGAGTCGCACTCACCGGCTGGATCTCGCAGCAGTGCGAAAATGAGCTGCAGGCTGATGCGGTCCATGATGACAGTCTCTCCACACCTGACCGGGAAAGTGACCTTGACCAAGAGCCGGAAGTTTTTGCAAGAGGCATGGCCAGCGGACACATAAGCAAGCATCCGGACGCGTCGACACCTAGTCAAAACAAACCCAACGCGGCGACAGGCACGGCAGAAACGGCAGGGTCTCCTGGTAGGGGAGACACGCGACGTGATGAGACGGCGGCTGCGAGGACCACTCCACGGCAGCCACTGCCAGGGTCAAGGCCCGACGATGATTCACCATCTGAAGAAGACGCCTACGGGTGGCGAGGGAGACCGACATCAGCTCGCAAGAACAAAGCAGTCACTAAGTTCCCCAACACGCCCCCAATGTCAGGCCAGTCCCCTATTCAGGCCAAGGCCAAGACGAAGACCACGACTAACAAGACCAAGAAGGGGGCTGACTGGAGAGCGGGCTTTCGGGCAGGTAAATAATAATAATAAGAATAGGCGGCTGCATCTTTTCTATAACTACATAATCTTCTATACATAATCTATGTATTTAAGGAATTACAGGGGTTCTATACATACATCCCGTGTATCCTTGTCAAGTCACATCACATATCACATGTTATCACCCTGTCACCTTGCATATCACAAACAGAAATATGCAGGTATGGCAAGGTTTCGTAAATTTGCACAAGTGCCGGACCAGGGTCTCCAAACCTAGGGTACGAACAAACCATGAGTACAACAGCAAAGCGGGTGATTGTTTGGGGACGAAGAGGGACAAAAAAAAAAA
>NW_011942155.1:233783-235199 GCF_000187425.2 Metarhizium robertsii ARSEF 23 | reverse complement strand
CGACGTGGATTCGTAGCTGGGTATGCAATGGGTGGAAAACGAGCAAACAGTCCTCCACCCACAGCAAGCCAGCGCGCTCCCGAAACGATCTGCCGTTGACCTGGTCGCTGTACTGACTCCGATCGAGCTGTGGGATGATTCAGTTTTGAAGATTCAATTCTGGAGAATCCCTCGAACGCTGAATGCGATTGCAGATGACGCCGCGAAGCAAGCTGCTAGGAAGGTGGAAGATCCAGATGAATACTGTGAAATTAATGGCGTCCTCACATAATACCTACCTGAAGCAGTATGCGATGGCCACAGGACACATCCTTGGTCCAAGACCACAATCACTTCGTGGGAATGTTTGTGTGTGTTACATCGCGGTCTACGAGAAGTACACGAGTACCACGATTACGATGCAGGAGATAATAAATGGGTGGTACGGATAGCAGTAAGGTGGAAGTAACTGTTAATGTACTTGGACTGGAACCACGGAGGAACGGAACACACCCACTCTGGTATTATGAAATACCTGCCCCTAGAACCCAGCGCAGTATTGATTGAGCGTTAGTTATCAATAGTTAGTTAGTGAGTAGTTATGCGACGGTTCCGTGATCCACAAATAAGGCGGACTGTGCTTTTCTACCCCTCCCTGGTTTTCTAACATTTTTCTTCACTCAACCAAACGGAGGACAACGACACAACATGAACGGAAGCGATGATGTTATCTATATTTGCACAAGGCCCCGATCGGGTGGATCTACCGCGCTTGCAACCACTACGTCTACTGGCGCAACCGGCTCCAGAGTTCACTGTGATATCCTCGGTCAAGCCCCGCGTACATCCTGTCCTCGAGCCTGTGAACCATCTTCCATTTTGAACAGCACACATAGCCGTGGCCGACGACTCGGACCGAAATCGAGATTAGCGCTTCCACTTGACCTGACGGTTCCTTCGAGATTAGCACTTCCACGCGTCCTGACGGTTCCTCACGAAATTAGAAACAAGTGTGTTCGATTAGGTTGGGCACCAAAGGATGGCGGAGAAAAGAGGTTTGCCGTGTTCGGAATCTTTTGCACAACAGGTCGCTTCTGTCGCCGACTTGGCTACGAATCTCCCTCATCTCGGCCGATAGCACACAAAAAGATTGAATACCTTCCCCGTTTTAGAGGAAAGTCATCTGGGCAAGTTAGAGATGAGGTTTTGCAACTGTTAATACTGAGATGTGGGCCAACATTGGACCTTGGAGAAATATAACAAGCAAGCATATTGTGCAAAGGTCTCCGACAAAGTTTGGTGCTTTGTAGGCGTTAAATTCTACCAATGCCAATATTCCTGACCTCTCCAAGAAAGCAACTCGACGAGTCATTATGGATAACTAACCAATCCCCCCCCCCCCGGGGCGGGGCCAAAAAAAAAGAAAAAAAGAAGAGT
>NW_011942155.1:233432-233683 GCF_000187425.2 Metarhizium robertsii ARSEF 23 | reverse complement strand
TCCGCGGTTGTGGAAGACCATCTAGCCACGAGCCCTGACCACTTCACCCAGAGTCTCATACTTCCCGATGTTAGCCTGAGCCTGCCACAGGTGCCGGGCAAAGTGCGTGAGGAGTTGAGCCGCTTCAAGTAACTCGTTGCCGCCAGAGCTTGTCGAATACCAACGGACACGGCAACAGCCCCGCAGCTTGACACACTCGCCGCGGCGCTTGTTGACCTCCTCCAGTCGGCTGCCAGAGCTGCCGGTCGCCG
>NW_011942155.1:231978-233323 GCF_000187425.2 Metarhizium robertsii ARSEF 23 | reverse complement strand
AGAATTCTCCCTTTGGGATTCAGCCAGGAAGTCCAACTAGCAAGAAGAGAGTTCCAGCGTGTGGTCCGCCGTGCCAAGCGGCAGTACTGGCGCATCCTCATCGACGGCTTCTCAGATAGCGCATCGGTCTACAAGGCAGTCCGGTGGCTCAAATCACCAGGAGCCTTCCAGCCTCCACCGCTTCAAATTGGTGACGATGTGTACGAAACACAGCTGGACAAAGCGAATGTGCTGGGACACAGCACTCTTGAACGCCGCACGGTAGCGGATAACATTGCGGACCCATGGATCCTAGTCCTCCCAGCCCGGAAGATACCCTTCGCCCAGTAAGTTACGCTGCAAGAAGCAAAAGACGCCACGATCAGGACAGGCAACACATCTCCCGGAGCCGACAACATCACGGTCAAGCTGCTGCAAGCAGCATGGGACATCACCGGGGGACACGTCTGTCGCCTCTACCAGGGATGCCTAACGGTTGGCCATCACCCTGGAGTATTTCGAGAAGCGGAGGTGGCCATGATACCCAAGCCGGGAAAGAGAAATCTGTCGCCCCCTAGGGTATGGCGCCCTATTTCTCTGCTCTACTGTCCTGGGGAGGGCCTTGAGCGGATGATCGCTCGCCAACTAGCGTGTGCATCGATTTATTACGCAGTCCTCCACCCACAGCAAGCCAGCGCGCTCCCGAAACGATCTGCCGTTGACCTGGTCGCTGTACTGACTCCGATCGAGCTGTGGGATGATTCAGTTTTGAAGATTCAATTCTGGAGAATCCCTCGAACGCTGAATGCGATTGCAGATGACGCCGCGAAGCAAGCTGCTAGGAAGGTGGACGGTCCAGATGAATACTGTGAAATTAAGGGCGTCCTCACATAGTACCTATCTGAAGCAGTATGCGATGGCCACTGGACACACCCTTGGCCCAAAACCACCATCACTTCGTGGGAAGGTTTGCGTGTGCTATATCGCGGTCTACCGGAAGTACAAGAGTACAACGATAACGATGCAGGATATAAGAAATGTCTCATAAGGATAGCGGTGAGGTGGAAGTAACTGTTAATGTACTTGGACTGGAACCACAGAGGAACAGAAACACAATAGACACCCAATCTAACATCATGAAATACTTTCCCCCAGAACCTAGCGCAGTATTGATTGACCGTTATCCGTACTTAGTAGCTATCATGATTTCTCCTGTGAGTGCGACGGTTCCGTGATCCACAAATAAGGCGGACTGTGCTTTTCTGCACCCCCGCACCGACACCACCCTGATTTTTCTTCACTCAACCAACGGAGGACAATGACACAACATGAACGGAAGCGACGATGTTATCTATATTTGCACAAG
>NW_011942155.1:230916-231878 GCF_000187425.2 Metarhizium robertsii ARSEF 23 | reverse complement strand
CTGTAAGGTTGTTGCCGGTTCGAGGGCTTCGACTTCAATGGCTTCCAAAGCTGCTGGCCTGCCAAGTCGAGATCTTTAAATTCGCACATTATTCGTAGCAGCAGTGGCGCCGCTGCAAAGCCAGTAATTACTCCACAAGGCCTGGCCCAAACTTTTCTCCATATCAGACTGAAGCACGAGCAACAAGAGAGCTTCAGCAACGAGAGAGCTTCCATAGTGTCGGGTAGCCCTTAGGAAAAAGGCGATAAGATGAGATAAGGAACAAAGGTTCATAAGAACCAGCCAGACCGAGTGGCTGAGATTCATGCAAGTTTAATATCAAGTTTCTGAGCGTGGTGATTTACGAAAGAAGCCTCACTAAGTTGCTGCAAAGTTCACAATTCATTTCATAGAGCTTCCGAAGGAAGTTCTGACTCCAGCTATCTAAGTCCTAAAGTGGGGCCGTTCCCTTACAGGACGACACAAGCAGATGTTAGGCTGTGCAACTACAGAGAAAAGACCTTGCTTATCAGAAGCTTCCCATTCACAGGTCCAGCATCTTGGTAGCAGAGCAATCCGTGGGGGTTCCTTTTGAACATACTTGGGCATTGTAGTTGTTGTTGTTGTTGTTGTGTATTTTCCGTCCAGTGGCCTCAGGCCACTCAGGTCCCCTATGCGGGGCACAGGACGTGCTAGGCTAGTGCTAAATTTGCTACGTGCAACTACGTAAACAAAACACTATCTAACATGGCATCAGCTCAAAGGCGCTCACGGTCTACTCTGTTACCCGTCAGCGGGTTGTGCAGGTGGTTGTATCTACTAGACCTGGCCGGTCTATGGTGCGGGCTGCGGTAGCAGCCAGAAGAGGCGTGCGCGGACAAAAGGTGTTGAAACCACCTTCCGTCCTGTCACAGCCAGATGGGACAAAGGAAAGAGAGCACGAGAGTGCTATGATAGAGGATTTCGTCTAGCGGAGCGGGCAG
>NW_011942155.1:223579-230816 GCF_000187425.2 Metarhizium robertsii ARSEF 23 | reverse complement strand
CCCCCATGAAATAGAAAGAGAGAGAAGAACATCTCGCCGCAGGCGGCCCCCGGCAGGGTCCCCGAAGGGCTCCCGGAGGGAATAATTCAAGTCTGTAAGGTTGTTGCCGGTTCGAAGGCTTCGAATTCAACGGATCCCAAAGCTGCTGGGCTGTCGGATCGAGAGCTTTTAACTTCGAGTACACCTATTCGTAGCATTAGTGGCGCCGCCACAAAGCAGTACCTAGTGGCGCCGCTGCAAAGCCAGTAATTACTCCACAAGGCCTGGCCCAAACTTTTCTCCAAATCAGACTGAAGCACGAGCAACAAGAGAGCTTCAGCAACGAGAGAGCTTCCATAGTGTCGGGTAGCCCTTAGGAAAAAGGCGATAAGATGAGATAAGGAACAAAGGTTCATAAGAACCAGCCAGACCGAGTGGCTGAGATTCATGCAAGTTTAATATCAAGTTTCTGAGCGTGGTGATTTACGAAAGAAGCCTCACTAAGTTGCTGCAAAGTTCACAATTCATTTCATAGAGCTTCCGAAGGAAGTTCTGACTCCAGCTATCTAAGTCCTAAAGTGGGGCCGTTCCCTTACAGGACGACACAAGCAGATGTTAGGCTGTGCAACTACAGAGAAAAGACCTTGCTTATCAGAAGCTTCCCATTCACAGGTCCAGCATCTTGGTAGCAGAGGCAATCCGTGGGGGTCCGTTTTGAATGCGCACAGCCTCGGAAAGAAGTGTGGAGAATTGGGCAAGCATAATATAACTAGACTTACACGTCATAGGCTTGCAACAAAGCATGAATGTGTAAATTGAAGGCCCTGAACTTGAGTATTAGGTACTGTCGTCCAGGCGAAATCTCATCATGGCTGGTAATTCGAGCGTAAATTGCCCAAAATCCCAGCTCAAAGGCGCTCACGGTCTACTCTGTTACCCGTCAGCGGGTTGTGCAGGTGGTTGTATCTACTAGACCTGGCCGGTCTATGGTGCGGGCTGCGGTAGCAGCCAGAAGAGGCGTGCGCGGACAAAAGGTGTTGAAACCACCTTCCGTCCTGTCACAGCCAGATGGGACAAAGGAAAGAGAGCACGAGAGTGCTATGATAGAGGATTTCGTCTAGCGGAGCGGGCAGATCCTTTCAAAGAAGGAGTGCCTTCACCAGCTTGACGAATTTGTCGAAATCTCTACCTAATGCCTGGTTGATCGCCACGGTCGGTGAGGGTGCTAGTCTCATCCGACAGCGCGGCTGGATCTTCCGGCAATAGAAGAGATGTGTCGGCGCCTTACGCCGACCGCAAGAGCATATAATGCACGCATTATCATGACGGAATCTTTCGTGGTAGTCAGCAAAATCACCATGGTGAGTTCTCGCGGCTAACAGGTGGTGAAGGATTGTTCGTGGGAGACCTAACTCCGGAGGACAGCTAGAAGGGAATTTGAGGGTCAGACTCTGATACTTATCGGGTGCAGAAGCATCCCACCAGGCTTGGACTGCGATTTTGGCCCGCTGTCTAGCGGTCCTGCGCAAGAAGGCCAGTGTTGGGACTGCGTCTGCGGGCTCGGGTTGGGCGCATCCCGCCTTCGCTAGGACGTCGGCTTGTTCATTTCCTGGAATCTTGGTGTGTCCGGGTATCCAGCGGACTTCGGTCATTCGGTGCGTTTTCGCCAAGGCCTGAAAGGTCAGGAAGACTCTCTGCGACGATTCTGATGGCTTGCCTCGAAGGCATCTGGCAGCTGCGATATTGTCCAGGCAGACAAATATCTTCTGTGTGACGGACTGAGGAAGCCTAAGGGCGGCTTTGAGGCCCTCCAGAGCTCCTTTGGCCTCAGCGTCGAACACCTCCGCAGGGCCGAGGCGTCCTGCGCCTTGGCAAATAGAGCGTCCGCTTTGGTGAACAGCATAGCCGTATCCGGCAGCGCCGTTGGGGGACAGTGAGCCGTCTGAGTACACGATAAGAGTAAACGGCGGGATGGTTTGAAGCCATTGGACGAAGTCTTCGGCTGATTCCTCTTTGGATGCAGTTTGGAGAGGCTGTAATGGTTCGTCACTGTATGTGCGGGGGATAAGCGTGGGACGCTGGGAATTCGCGAGCAGTTCGTTCGTCCTCCTCAACCGAGTTGGGAAGTTCTTTGGCTGAAGCTGGAACTTTAACTTGATAGCTTTGATGACGGGACGTGGCGTCTCCTCGACGGTGCGTTTGACTAGAAGGTGTGCGAGATCTAGCGATTTGATGCGCGCAGAAAAGCGAAGTCGCCGTGTTTCAAGGAGTTGGAGAACCGGCGGTATGCCGCTTTCTCGGTGCAGGGCCGTGATTGGCGTGGTTCTCCAGGTGGGGAGAATGGCTCTGATCGCCTGCTTGAGGGCTTTGCTCATCCTCTTCACAAGCTGCTGGATTTTGGACGGCCCAACTGTCTTCGGCTGTCTCAAACGTGGGGAGGTTGTACCCGGATACCAAGCTTCCGCGCCGAAGAGCAGAATCGGCTCAACGCAAGCCCTGACCGCCCTCTGCATAGCGCTGGGCGAGGGGCCGCGTCGCGTGTTTCCCAAACCCCGGAGGTGGCGTGCGACTGCTTGGGCCTTCGCCGTCCATTTCTCGACATGGGTTTTGAACGTCAGTTTTCCGTCTAGCCATATACCTAGCCAGCGCATGGCTGCTTCTGGGTGCTTCACTACATCGCCATGGCGAATAGGCAGCGTGGTTCCCCGCGTCTTCAGTGAGAAGTGCATAACCTCTGTCTTCTCCGGGTCGAATGAGACGCCGTTGGCGGCGCCCCAGCTCACGAGTTCTTGGATATGCTCCGATGCTTTCCTGGCTGTTTCCTCCAGGGACTGTCCTGTGCAGAGAATGGCGGTGTCGTCTGCGTATCCGAACCGCCCCTCGGGGTTGCCCAACCGATAGATCGGTTCGGTGCAGAGCAGAAACAAGATCGGAGAGACAGGCGGTCCTTGTGGGAGGCCGCACTGCAACGGCGTCGTTGGTGTTGTGATGTCTTGGTATCTGACTCTGGCGGAGCGGCCACTCATGAACGAGCCTGCCCACCGCGCAAGATTGTCCGGCCAGCCTTATTCACGGAGCCTCAGGACAAGCCTGTTGCACATGGCTGTGTCAAAGGCTCCTTGGATGTCTGCTGTGACCAGTGTGGCCACCTCTCCGCGTGCGAATGCTTCTTCGATATCATGAATCAGCGCGGCGACTAGGTCAACGGCCGACCGTTTCGGGAGCGCGCCGGCTTGCTGCGAGTGGAGGACTCCGTAGTGTATCGATGCCCACGCTAGGCGGCGAGCGATCAGCCGTTCAAGGCCCTTCCCAAGACAGGAGAGCAGAGAGATAGGGCGCCATGCCCTCGGTGTTGACAGATTTCTCCTTCCCGGCTTGGGAATCATGACCACTTCTGCTTCCCGAAATGCTTTGGGGTGATGGCCGAGTGAGAGGCAACCGTCGTAGAGGTGACGGACGTGTCCCCCGATGACGTCCCACACTGCTCGTAACAGCTTGACCGTGATGTTATCGGCGCCGGGTGAGGTGTTGCCCGTCTTGATCGTAGCGTCCTCTGCTTCTTCCAGCGTGATTTCCTGGACGAAAGGTATCTTCCGGGCTGGGTGGACTGGGATCCATGGGTCCGCAATGTCATCCGCTGCCGTGCGGCGTTCAAGAGTGCTGCGTCTCAGCGCATTCGCTTTGTCGATCTGGGTTTCGTATACAACGTCGTCGATTTGAAGCGGTGTAGGCTGGAAGGCTCCTGGTGATTTGAGCCAGCGGACCGCCCTGTAGACAGAGGCGCTATCCGAGAAACCGTCGATGAGGTTACGCCAGTACTGCCGCTTGGCATGGCGAACCACACGCTGGAACTCCTTCCTTGCCAGCTGGACTTCCTGGTTGAATCCAAGAGGGAAGATTCTTCGTATGGCGCGGTACTCCGCGGCGGCTTCAGCACATTCATCGGTCCACCATGGCGCACTTCGTGATCCCTTCCGCACCGGACGACCGGCGGCTCTGGCAGCTGCCTGGAGGAGGTCAACCAATGCTGTGGCCAGAGTGTCCAGTTGCGAGGCTGTTGCGGTGTCGATTGGTATTCGACAAGCTCCAGCAGCGACGAGTTCCCTGAAGCGTTTTAGCTCTTCTTCGGTAGTCACGCGGACTTTGCCCGGCACCTGAGGAAGGCTCAGGCCAATGTCTGGAAGCATGAGGCTTAGAGTGAAGTGGTCAGAGCTCGTGGCGAGATGGTCTTCTACAACCGCGGATGCCAGAGCAATGTTGGAGAAAGCCAGGTCGATTGTGTTGCCATGCGGGTTTGTCGGCACGTCTGCCGTGTTTAAGAGGCTCAGGCCGTTGTCCGCTGCCCAGGAGGCAACGTCCTCTCCACGGTCCTCCAGTCGCCCAGTTTGCCAGGAGTAATGCTTAGCATTGAAATCACCAGCCACAAGAGTCCTTTCCGGCGCTGACCACCGCAGCAGGACGTCTAGGGCGACGTCGCAGTGCGGTTGGCGGTAGAAGTTGACTATTGTGATTCCATTGACCGTGATCCAGAGGATGTCTCGGGTGAGTGACGGTCGTTTCTGGTCTGCGAGAATGCGAGAGTCTTTGCGGATGTACGTCATGACCCTCGGCCGCGTGTCGTTGCTGTTCCAGCTGTCTACGGGTGAGTAGGTGTCATAGGCTGGATGAGTTTTGGTCAGGCATCTGGAGTGCTTCGCCTCTGTCCATGGTTCTTGGAGAAGGACGATGTCATATTTTTCGGAGTCGGCCAGTGCCAGAGCGCAGTCGTGAGCTGGCGGGATCTTGCCCACGTTCGCTTGGAAGACCTTGAGCGTCTTCCTGTCATTGTAATGTATTCGTGGCCGCCGCCGACTCATGGAGAGGTCGGGTTGGTGTTGGCACGACGCCGCTTAGGTGATGCCTGTATAGGACGTCTCGGTATCGTTTCCGGCCCGAGTTCTACCGTTCCGGTGCGCGTTGGTAGTTCTGGCCTGTTGACGGCGAAGAAGTTCGCCCAGTCATGAGCAATGACTCGCGCCTGGGAGGGTTCCGTAGCTGCAGTAGGAGCACGCTGATCTGTCACGGTCTCTGCGACCGAGGTGCAGTTGGTTGCTGTTCGAGTCTGTTGATTCTGCTGTGCAGTATGTTGTCGTTGCTGATGGAGTTGAGAGCCCATCTGTCGGATCAGTGCTCGTTGTTCCCTGGAGAGCCGTTGGAGCATGCCGTGAACTCGCTTTGGCCGCGCTGGGCAAGTCACAAGGTCGGCGGTGTGTGGTCCAAGACAGTTGGCGCACTGTTCGGCGGCAGTGCAGCCATCGCTGGTGTGGTCAGACTTTCCACAGCGTTTGCATCGTGTTTGTCTGTTGCATGCGTGTCGCGTGTGGTAATCCCAGCAGTTCTCACACTGCTTGGGGGGGTTTTTCTTCTCAATGAGCCTGGCCGGTCGGCTAGTGCCGAAAAGGCTCCAGGGTCTCTTGGTTGGTTCGAGGAGGGATACGATGAGTGTCTTGTAGGGAAGTAGTTCATTATCACGACGGGGGGCTCGGACGCTGACAGGCGTGAGGCCTGTCTGGTTGATGATTTCGTCACGAGCGGTAGCGGCGTAGTCCAGTTCGTTTCCGTAAAGATCAGTTAGCCTCCGAGGGCAGTTTGCTACGGCATAGGTGTACCATTTCTGGCTGGTCTCTACGGCGGTTGCGCCGAGATCTTCGGCCCATTCGGCCTGACGCTCCACAAGAAGGTCGCGTGTAGGCCTGTCAATGGCACGGATGGCCCATCCCGTATTCACTTGGAGGACCTGCGGGATTCGGCTGAGGTCAATGCCAATCTTGCTGGCAACGTGAGCACGGATGGCGTAGCCGATGTGGTTTCGAGCCGGGGCATCGGCGTCGAGGCGGATGAAGACACGGAGGTCCTCTCGGGGCGGGTCGGGGGCTGGTGGTTGCCCCTGGCGATGTGCAGGAGCAGGTGGTTGTTGCTGGTAAACAGTGTTCGTATTGTGGGTGGTGGGTGCATGAGAACGAAGGCCGTTGGCGTTGGCGGCGACGCTGCTATAGGTCGGTACGGAGGACGATTTGGGACTCGTGAGTGTTTTGTTCCAGAAGTCGAGAAAGCTGTCCGAGAAGTGCTTCGCAAAGTCACGTTCCGGCCCGGTTGTGAATCCTTTGGCTGCCTCGTTGAAGTGTGCACAGAAGGTTCGGAAGACTCGAAGTTTGGCGTCGTGCACGGCGATTTGCTCGTTGGCGAGCCGGGTGGCTGCTTCAGTGATGTCTACTGGTTGCTGCCGCTTATGTGTGACCGATGTTCGAAGTGCAGGGAGGTCGAGAAGCTGCTGTCCTTCCGTAATAGCAGCATTGCTTGTGCGGTTGAGTGGCGAGGAGTGCGTTTGGGGTGTCCTGTAGGATGCGGGCGACACACCAATGTCGGTAGTCTCTGCAGGGGAGCTGTCTCGGAGCAGGGCTGCACGGGCGCCTTGAGCTAAATTTGGCGGAGAATAGACACCGAGATCGAAGGGATTCGGCGCACGTGGCGGGCTGGTTATGGCTGTTGCCATCGCCGCCGCCGAAGCTGCGCAAAAGCGCAGAAGTTAGAGAATTAGGTGCAGTGTTAAGCAAGTTGGTGTAATTAATGTTTACTTTCTTAACATTTGCATGCCAAGAAAGTAATCATACAGGGGAAGGTGTGCCTGTACTTGGGCATTGTAGAGGGAGCTCTACCCACTCTACCGGGTAGGGTAGAGGAGCTGTCTCCTCTACTCTACCCAGGTAGAGTAGAGTTGAAGTGGGTAGCTCTACCCACTCTACCCACTCCTGGCTGGTCAAATAAAACTTATCATTTGATAATATCGTAAGGCTAAGAACGCTAAAGTCTTAGAGAAGCTGTGTAATTTTGTTGATTTCACCTAATATAAATTGTAGTGACCTCTTCATATGAGTGTAGATGCTGCCGGTGTGGGAATTGTCCAGCGTCGCGGGGTAGTGGGGCAGTGTAAGACAGCCGTAGATAGCACTTAACGCGTCCAACACGTCCACGCATCTACGCGCCTGCCCGTATCTCTTTCATCTTCATTTTAGTATTCTCGCAATATAGTGGCATTATCTTTTAATTAATCTCATTTGGTCCCGTGACAACGTGCATCTATCTTCTCTGTTGTACTATTTTCTACCTCTACTCTACCCACTACTCTACCCATCGCTCTACCCATCACTCTACCCACTCTACCCGGGTAGGGTAGAGGAGGCCACTCCTCTACCTGGGTAGAGTAAAAAGGTGGGTAGAG
>NW_011942155.1:215625-223479 GCF_000187425.2 Metarhizium robertsii ARSEF 23 | reverse complement strand
TGCTCGTCGACGAGCTGGTTAGCCGCAACTGTGATGTCAATGGGCGACCGCTGCTCATTTGTGACCGTCGTAGGCAGTGCAGGGAATTCGTCGAGCTGCTGCCCTTCCGCAATCGCAGCATTGCACATCCGGGTGAGTGGCGACGAGGGCGTCTGGGCCGTCCTTGCACGTGCAGGTGAAACGCCAATGTCGGTGGTCTCCACGGGGGAGCTGTCTCGGAGGAGGGCTGCGCGGGCACCTCGAGCTAAGTTCTTGGGTGTGTAGATGCCGAGATCAAATGGATCCGGCTCGTATGGCGGGCTGGGGGTGGCCGTTGCCATCGCCGCCGCCGAGGCTGCGCAACGCGCAGAAAAACGAAGTTTTGGAGTAGTGTTAAGCAAATTGGTGTAATTTAGTCTACTTTCTTAACAATTCCATGCCAAGAAAGTAATAATACAGGGGGAAGTGATTTGATTTAGAGATATTGCAGATTCACGGTGGAAATTTAGGGTAGGTAGGTAGCCGGCTTGATGGAGCGACCAGGGACCCCACTATCTCCATGCAATGGCCAATTATATCAATTGAAAAGGAAATGATACCCCTGTCGGCGTGGTAAGCCAATGACTGTATATTCTTAAGTGGAGAAGGGTCTTTTTTTTGGGGACAATTCTTCACGATAAAGATAACATAAGATAAGACACAACTCGGCATGCGACAACCTGTACGTGGCACCGACGCGACATCTAGTTCCTCTTGCAATCGAACGCTGGCCAGATAAGCAGCTGAATATACCCTTTGAAGCCGCTCCCTATATGCTTTGCGTGTGAAGTGTTTAACCAAAGGGCAACCGCTCAGAATACGGCGTTCAGTTGTCGAGGAGGCAGTGTCAACCACGAGACGGTTCATGAAAAATTGAACAATGCCTCGTCGCGCGGTCTCAGTCGAGGAAAGGAGAACACGCAAACGGGATCGTGCCCGTAAACTTCGGCTCCGGCAGCGACAAGAACGACTGGTTCAATACGAGCTTGAGTGCATGCAATACTCCTCCACTGTCCGGCTCATCGCTCAGACAGTTGATCCGCCGCCAGCTGTCCCAGCGGCGATGGCATCTGCTCCTGGTTAGGTCGCTCTGGAATGCCCCAGATACCCCGACTATATCCAAACGTGTCTGACATTATAAGTACCCCTTGGTTCAACACCGGCGCAAGGAAGTCTCTGTGAACCGGCCCAGGCCAGGAAGTTGTCGCCACGAAGTCTCGTTTCCAGCGTTGGAGCTACCTTACATCGCAACCATGGGTTTGCCTCCACTACCCATACATCCACTAGAGCTACGTCTGTCGTGACGACGGTGGGTGCTACCGCTTCATCGGCGTGGCTCCCGCCGCTGCCACCATTTTCACAACAACCGTTCCAGGCGACGGGACCGTCCGACAGACGCTGGGGCGTAAGTACGACAGTTCCACGTCTAGAAAATATACGGCAAGCAATGGTGAAGCCGCCGCCCCTGGCACCCAACCAAACACTTTCGCGCTGCCGCCAGCAACATCAATCGTGAAGTCCACCGAATGCACGACATGCATCCATGGAAGGCAGCGAGAGTCCCGTCTCCGCCGATCAGAGCGGAATATCTGCTTTAGACACTGTGGCCCAGATGTCTAGTTTACACCCAGAGCTGCACGCCCTAGCTGAGCAGGCCAAATTCAGTGGAGGGGAAACGCATCCTGCATCTCCATTCTGCTCCACCGTCTCTCCCGAAAGCTTTGGAACTCCCTTCCCGCAACTCTCGAGTCCTATCTTGCAGGACTCCGATGATTGTAATGCTCTGTCGGCCGAGGTGTGGAGAAATCCAGATCAAGCAGCAGGTATTCCTGTGGCATTGCCGCAACACGACTCGGACAACCTCGACTCCCACCTTGGCTGCTTCGTGCAAGCCCTTGAAGCTCAACAGGCCGACAGGAGTTCTGAATCCATTGAGCTATGTAGTCAGACCTTCTTTAACCCCATTTGCAGCTGTAAGTCGACGATTGTGCTCTGGTATTCATTGAACATACAATAATTCGGAGACCTATTGCAGGTGGCAGTCAGGTGGACGAGTCAGAGCACACCCATTCTCTTCGGGAAGCTGTCGAGCATCTGCAGAGCTCGCTTCCTCCTCTTTCGAAGGTCTTCGGCGAAAGCGGCTCCTATATCCCCAGACATTCGTTTCAGCAATGGCAGAGGTTTCTTTCAGAACAGCCAGGCACTCCTCTGTCCTTCCGTAAATCGGAAGGTCCCCTTCCTCAACGGCAAATCTCTATATCGCGACAGTGGGATATTGATAGTGTTTGGCTAGGGGCGAAAGGTCTGCAGGCGATTCGCCCGCCTAACGACTTCCGACTGTCCTTCCTGCCCTCTCCGGTGCTCAATCTTTCCACTGAACAGGTGATCCAACCACATGGCTTGAATCTAGCCAAGACAAGACACATTCTCCTCGGCACATTCAGCACGCACTGTGTCCGGTTTTCTGCCTTTGTCTTTTCCCCCAACGCTGCTCGCTGCTCTAGTTCGAAGAGTATCAAGAATGCGCTTTCTCTTGAGCGGCAGAAAGACCTCTACGACCACATCATCATTCCGGCGGCGAACGAAGCCATACAGGATCCTTCCCTGCAGGAAATACCTCGAACGTATGAGATTGCGTACGCCAAGTCTCGATCTTACCAGGAGAAGCCCGGCAATGCCCGACGCTGCGGAGAAGATGTCAGCCGATCCTATCACCTCCAGTACGTGGTCCCTGCCCGGTATCTCCTTGCGTTTTGGCAGTCAATCGCCAGAAAGGCGGGGCTATTCCGGCTGCAAACACAACAGGGAAGCACGGTGGCATATTTCAAGGACCCCCAATTGCTCTTCCAGTCGCACTACCTGAAAAACACCTTCGGCCGCGCGACGCTGGAAGATTCCCTGAACGCCTTCCAAGAAATTGTCCTACAGTGTTTCGACCCCACGCACTTGGACATTCACTCTGCTGGCTCCACATTGGAGCAAGAGACAATGTGACCAGCCCATCACCCCATGGCTGCCCAGGCTCAGAGCCCTACACGCTGTTGTGGAAGAGTCAGTGCCATCGTCATCTACACCAGCAGCTGTGCCGGGTTACTCCTGATGCCGCCCTTGACGCCACCTATTTTCGCGGCTTTCTCCTCCGGGATGTTGGCGACTACCAATCCAAAGCCAGCACTCGTCGTGTCTCGAATCCAGGACGAGCGCATCAAGCGCCTCCCGGTATCATTCGTGCAAAGGCATACAGTTGCAACAAAGAACTCGTTTCAGTCATGTTCAGCAACTACAATCTCTTCGGATCAGGAACCGTCTCGCTCCTTGCTCTCAACGAAACAATGATCGAGGGTCTCTCATCAACTTCCCAAGAAGGCCTGCTCGCTCCCATGACCCAGCCAAGCCGCGATTCCCTGTTCAGCGCCTGGGAGGCAAATAAGCGTCATGTGCTGGCCATCTCCGAGCCACGGGACCTGGTCAGCTATGGCGTCCGGAAAGAGATGACTTTTCGCTTTGGCTCGATACTCATGATGTGGAATCGTGGCTATTTTGATCCCAGTCGAAGCCCCCATGTAGGAAATCTCACTTGGAGCGTGCCTCTTTACCTCTGCCTCTGACGGGACAGAACATTACCCCTTCCGGACAGTCCCCACCAGGGATATGAATTCTTTCCTATTCACTCAGGCGTCGCGTTTCATTGTTCCCCTAGATCACTTATTCCATGAAGCTGCCCTCCACACCGGCAGCTCGCCTCAATCAACCCTTGCCTTCTACACTGCCCAACTCCTCTGCCGTCTTCTCAAGGACAGCCTCAACTCGGAACAGCAGTTCAACTACGACAACTGGATTTGGCTTTCGAAATGGAGAGTACAGAATCGAGAGGCTCGTCATAGAGGCTCATTGCTAGAGCGGCAAGGCCTTGGTCTCGATGCCACGGTTGGAAATTTCGGTATGCTCTGGATTCCGCGGCATTGCATGGACTGGCGTGATGGGCATATTGCGCTCGGGTCTCTGGTTCAGCTCTACATCCCTCGCACGCCAGGCCTGGCACGCATCATCAATCAGACGAGTGTGCAGTCATTCACAACATCAATGGTCTCAGTGGAGCTTTGCGCGCGGCATTGGCTGCAGGAGGCTCGGCACGAATTCGGTCGTGGGCGACGCTGTAGAGCCGAGGAACTAGTTGAGAATGTCATCTGGTTATCCGTCGAAGAAGTGGCTCGGTCATACCAGCTCCACCTGCTCTCAAAGCTGCGCGTGTATTGGAATCGTGTCTTTTCTTACGATGTGCTCAAAGTAACCCCACCTCTTCGACACCTGGAGCAGGCACGAGACGAATTGGCAGTCACTACTGGACAGATCGTGACAGCTCAGACCGTCTTGGGTATCTACGACGAAGCTTGGGCTGTGTATTGGCGTGTGCATCCGGATGGCAAATCTGAACAGATGCCAAGGGAAATACCCTGTTGGATGGGAACGCGAAAGCACGTCCCGCCCAAGGATGGTTGGTCCGACTTCATCTTCCGGCATCCCTTTGACCGGCCAAGCCCGCCGACATGGAACGGCCACGAGTTCCTAGGGTTGTATCGGAAGTTCAAAGAGATATGGGAACCAATCCGCGAATATGCTGGTCCGTTCGATCACCGTTTTTGCCGCATGATCGGAAGATACATCTTAGTTAGCTTCAATAGTGACCAGGGCAAGGAAATGGGTACGAATCGTACCTTGGGAAGTTGGTACGAGAACAAGCCAGCCTTCTTCCGCATCCAATTCTGGGCACCCTACCTTGACCCGCCAGAGAACAGCAAGAGCCGTTCCTGGAGTTCGGTCGATGACCATAGGCGCCTAGATACAGATATTCCACCATCTTCCATTTCTAGAACCATCGTCGGCGAAGATTTTCAACGTAGTTCTAATGAATTCAACAAGATGTGGTCAAAAGTCATATACCACCAGGACCGCTGGGAGAGATGAGCCCCAAGGCGAGGAATCAGACTTGTCGGCGGGCCATGCAAAGCCTGGTTGATGTCACGGGGCCTCAGTGGCTCCTTGGTGGCGGATTGGTATATATCTTGCCCTGGAATTTCCAAAGTACGGAAATGAGGGATGACGGGCACGATGGTCCCTTCCGCGTTCCCGTCTCGGCGGCGGCCAGCAAGTTCGCCTGTAAACCCCGGCGACCCACAGTGTTGTTGCCGTCTCGTCACAATGCTATGGCTCTACTTGATGCTATCCAGTCCCTTCACGGTCTGAGCTACAAGACACTTAGGTTGGCCCGAGATGTCCGCAAGTTGCTGAGCAATGATGGGCAACAATACGACATCCGCTCGCATTTCGCGGCCAGGCAGAAGGCACTAGGGGCCGCAACTCAACCAGGTTCATTGCTGCGGCAATTCCTTAGCCAGAGTGAGCCGCCACAAAAAGAAGTCAACGAGCAGGATGATGCCGGAAACTAGCCAAAGCGAGTTGATGTATGTCCAAGCTACGCAAATTATGACTCTGTTGCTGCCATGATTTTACTCGGCTGTAGAAGGCGTGGGTAAAAGACGGGCCTCAGGCTTGTGCGCTCCTGTAACAGGGAGGACAGCAGGCTGCCAGGAGCTTAGCTGCTTAAAACACATTTACTTGATAGGGCCGTTGAGGGACGCGGGGCTCGAGCACGCACAAAGACGCGCCGATTGTCCACTGAAAGCTGATCAACTGGACTACGTCAGTACCGGAACGTTGAGATGCAGTGTAATGGTCCCAGCAGAGTACATTGACAACTTGCGGAGCGGCTGCTACGGGTATTAAAAGATAAAGAAAGAGGAAACAGAATAAGAAAAGGAGAGCTGAACGAGCTCTAGAGTTCCTGAGCTCGCCGCTGCCAATCTTGCTGGTGGGTCCCAGCCACTATCGCGCTAAGCGTGTTACATGCAGTATTGGGCGCTTTACTTCTCGCTTCGGGAGAGCAACTGCACGATGCGCATGGCTACCCGTCTAAACAGGACTCGGAGGATGCGTCACACGGCTATACAGTCTTTCCCCGGCATGATCCAAAAGACCGTACAGTAGTTCAAATGGGCCAGGTCACAACTTCACAACAATGAGAAGCAGTACAGTATTTGCAGCCGCCTTGAAGCCAAAAGGGGTTACCTCACCCTGTCTCTATCCGTCATATTAGCACGGCTCGATTAACGTGAGTCTTGACCAGTGCCTAACTTATTCGAGTAGTGGTAGGAGTTAGAATTGCTGGACCCGCTACCATAGTCCCTCGCACAGTAGTGATTTCCCTGTAGCAAAACATTCAGCGAACTGTATACGTAAGGGCAAACAAAGATACTAGAGAAAAAAATTGCACTGGGGGGCCAGACCTGGCTGTTGGTGCCAGAACCCTTATAAGAGTAACCAGGCATTTTGCAGTGTATTCAGCGAGTATGGCGACCTGTTGCGATGGGGGAAAGGGGTGGAGGAGAGCGCCGCGTTGTGGAAACTCCACGTCTGCTTTAAATATGTTGGGCAGCAAAATGGGGCAGTTTGAGGACAAGAATCGTATCACACCCTGCCGAATACCAGGCCCAATTATAACAAAGCAAATTTGCCAACCCCCCACTTTATGAATGTGGTTACCCGAAGTCAGAGGGGAGATCTCGATATCTTATCACTATGACTACTCGTGCCACGCCCCACCTAAAGGTGAGGTGGGGCGTGGCACGAGTAACTAATTGTCAGATTGCATCGTGCGAGTGTTGAATAACACTGTGCCCAGTCAGTGGTCACCAACCAAAAACGCCATTCTGAGGGGTAAAGTCTCGGACGAAAGGAAGTAATTGTTATTTAAAGAACCTGCTAGAAGAGAGATCGAAAACAGGAAGAAGGAGGAACAATGAACCATGTTAAAACCCGATAGATGGAATCCCCCGTGACTGGTGCCACCGTATTTCTAACACTAATGCAGCGCTATGGCACCGTACTAGGAGAGAGTGAAATTATTCGGTGTCCGCCTAGAGGGGATCCCGAATACTCACACTAACACCTCATCACGAATCTGGGGTCAATGCAGCGCTAAGGCACTGTAATAGGAGAGTAAAAGTAACCGCATCTATTCAGTGCAGTTTAATCGGTGATTTTACTTAGTTTCGACGCTATACATCCCCATGTATTGTTCTCACACCTGCTCGACTGGCTCTGCTGTGCTAGTGGTCTGTCCGGGCAGGGAAAGGATCCCAAAACTGGTCTCAATCCCCTTCAGCCTCCTCACTCTCCCCTATTCCGCCGGACGCGAACAAAGTGCCAGAAACATGCAGAAGGCAATGGATTAAGACCGTCCCTATAGCAATGCACAGCAGTGATTGCAATTCTACTCCACCATCGTGCGTTCGCTGTTCTCATACATTTTGCACTTTTACCGGCGAGATTCATTCCTTGGATCGGCGCAGCAGATGCTGTCGCATCAGACATCGTCCCCAGCCACGGTTAGCTTATCGACGACACCAGCGCTTCAATACACACGCTATCGGTTCATAAAGCTCGGCGACGAAACCTCCAGGCAAGAGTCACCGTCTCCATGGCGTCGGCCGGCCACCAAGAGGATGCGTGTCAAGACGGCGAGCGCTGTGCCTCTTCAGCTGTTGCCTCCGAGTCGGATACTGACTACAGTTGGGGCTGGCTCGACTCTGACCCCGGTGACCCAGTTGCCGCAGCTCTATCAAGCAGACAAGCGCGGAACGAAGCTAGCGTAACTACCTCTCTCGATGCGCAGCGGGCGCATGCGTCGGCCGATGAACAGGTCAAACCGCTGCAAATTGCAGGCAGTGGTGTCCAGCCACACGAGAACCAAGGCGACTCCTCAGCTCGGGGGGAAGA
>NW_011942155.1:213730-215435 GCF_000187425.2 Metarhizium robertsii ARSEF 23 | reverse complement strand
CGGCCAGGTACGTCGTAGCGAACCTATTTCCTCCTTTGACCTTGCTAACACCAAGCAACTCGCCCGCTTGGTGGTGACCGATGTCCACGACGACGACGGGGGTGTCGTCGTCGAACTCTGTAGGCGTGATTTGCAGAGGGTTGGTGAGACCCTTGTTGTTGACGAAGAAGGCGCGGAAGAAGGCCGTGTCCATTTGGAGCTATCCGATCTTAGCTTGGGTCAGATGGAAAGAAGGTGGCGACTTGCACTTATGACTGTCCGATTGAGCGCGTACTTACTCAAAGCCAGTGCTGCTTTGACGCTGTCCCCAATCTGCTTCTTGTCCATCGAGCATGTGCCAAGATTATTGACGACTTTCTTGGGCTTGACAGTCGTGCGAGACCTTTTTGTCGGGTCATTCTGGCGGTCGTCGGCGGGCGAAGCTTTACGCTGCTTATCGTTTAGTTAAACAGTATGCGTCCAATGCAACAGATAACACTGCGATAACGTACCTTTCGTGTTTCTACCATGTTGTCAAGCTCCTAGAGGCAGACTTGACGAGATGTGGCGACGAGAATGGGGCAATGAAAGCAGGTTGGAGGAAGCGTAGAAGCGACTTATATTAGCGACGAAAAAAAAAGGGACGAGTTCGGCAAGGCTGCAAAAAAAAAAAAAAAAAAAAAAAAAAAAAAAAACAGGACGAGTTCGGCAAGGCTGGTGGAAGTTGACAAGCTGAGCGATCGCAAGGTCGGCATTGAACAGCCGTAACAACGCGAGTCGGTCACGCCAATCTGAAGACGCGCCCACAATCAGGCCCGCTTTTTCTTCACGTCAACCTGTATCAGATTCTGTCACAGCCCGCTTTTTCTTCACCTCACCTGTGTCAGATTGCTGTCACATATCAGTCCACAAGTGAATGATGGGAAACATAGGAGGGGCAAGAAACTCCGTCACAAACCCAGCACGACTGTGCAGTTGCCTTGCAGACGCAAATGTATTGCGGTGTCTACCAGCTGTACCTTGGGTGCACGACACGATGCTTCCGATTCGACACTAGAAAGAGGCATAAATGCATATGCCTTGCGCCCCCGGCTCCTTCAAATAGGCCTGTGCCTCTCCCTTCAACTCACCACGGACAGCTGCTCAACTCCATCATGTCTTCACATCTGCACGTTAAATATGACTCTGATAGTGATGACAGCATTGGACCCGTTGAGCTTCCCGATGGCCGCTTGGTCTGTCGCCGCCACGGTTTGGCAGTATGCCCATACTGTTGCGTCGACTTCAGCTTCATGGAGGAGCTGTCGGAAGACCCAGACGAACGGCTGGGGTGCGAGACGAGCGAAATATGTGAGCATTTGAGCGATGAAATGCAGGCTGACATTGATGCGCGATGGGCGCCCCCGCCCTCAACGCGTGCAAACAGCCCAGCCTACCACCGAAATACTGGAACCCACACTGGCTTCCACATCGTCCATATAGCCGCATCGTCGGAACTTTGCGGCGGCCCTGCCATCAGACGAGGCACGGGACGTCTCTTTGCCACCAAATTCAGCCCGCCTTCGGCGACTTCTGCTCCTGGAGCATTGTTCCCAGCCGGAATTGGCCACCAAGCTATCCGGCGAGTTGCTCGATTCATCCGTCGTGACGATCCAGAACAGATATTGATCTATGCCGATGATGCCTGCCTCAACAATGGACAGCCCAACCCGAGGGCAGGATGGGC
>NW_011942155.1:212002-213630 GCF_000187425.2 Metarhizium robertsii ARSEF 23 | reverse complement strand
GCGACGGTTCCGTGATCCACAAACAAGGCGGACGGTGCTTTTCTACCCCCCACACCGACACCTCCCTGGTTTTCTAACATTTTTCTTCACTCAACCAAACGGAGGACAACGACACAACATGAACGGAAGCGATGATGTTATCTATATTTGCACAAGGCCCCGATCGGGCGGGTNNGGGGCCCCGATCGGGCGGGTCTACCGCGCCTGCAACCATCACGCCTACTAGTCCAACTGGCTCCAGAGTCCACTATGATCTCGTCGGCAATGCCCGGCATACATCCTGTCGTCGAGCCTGTGAACCATCTTCCTTTTGAATAGCACACATAGCCGTGGCCGACGACTCGGACCGAAATCGAGATTAGCGCTTCCACGCGACCTGACGGTTCCTTACGAGATTAGAAACAAGTGTGTTCAATTAGGCTGGGCACCAAAGGGTGGCAGAGGAAAGCGGCTTGCCGGGTTCAGAATCTTTCGCACAGCGCTGAGACGCAGCACTCTTGAACGCCGCACGGCAGCGGATGACATCACGGACCCATGGATCCCGGTCCGCCCAGCCCGTAAGATACCTTTCGCGCAAGAAATCACGCTGGATGAAGCAGAGGACGCTACAATCAAGACGGGCAACACCTCGCCCGGAGCCGACAACATCACGGTCAAGCTGCTGCAAGCAGTATGGGACATCATTGGGGGACACGTCTGTCGCCTCTATCAGGGATGCCTAACGGTTGGCCATCACCCTGGAGTATTTCGAGAAGCAGAAGTGGTCATGATCCCCAAGCCGGGAAAGAGAAATCTGTCGACCCCCAGGGCATGGCGCCCTATCTCTCTGCTCTCCTGTCTTGGGAAGGGCCTCGAGCGGCTGATCGCTCGCCGTCTAGCGTGGGCATCGATTCATTATGCAGCCCTCCACCCACAGCAAGTCGGCGCGCTCCCGAAACGGTCTGCCGTTATGACATCGAGGAAGCATTCGCACGCGGACAGGTGGCCACACTGGTCACAGCAGACATCCAAGGAGCCTTTGACACAGCCATGTGCAACAGGCTTGTCCTGAGGCTCCGTGAGCAAGGCTGGCCCGACAATCTTGCGCGGTGGGCAGGCTCGTTCATGAGCGGCCGCTCCGCAAGAGTCAGATACCAAGACATCACGACACCGACGACACCATTGCAGTGCGGCCTTCCACAGGGATCGCCCGTGTCTCCGATCTTGTTTTTGCTCTACACCGAACCGATCTATCGGCTAGGCAACCCCGAAGGACGGTTCGGGTTACGCGGATGACACTGCCATTCTCTGCACTGGACAATCGTTGGAAGAACCATCGCGAAGAGCGCCCGAGTATATTCAAGAACTCGTGAACTGGGCGCCGCCAACGGCATTTCAATCGACCTCGAGAAGACAGAGGTCATGCACTTCTCACTGAGGGCGCGGGAAACTATGCTGACTATTCGCCATGGTGACGCTGTGAAGCATCCAGAAGTGGCCATGCGCTGGCTAGGCCTCTGGCTTGATAGCCAAAGCCCAGACGGTCGCCCACCACCTCCGGAGCCTAGGGAACACCCGGCGCGGCCCCCTGTCGAGTGCTGTGCAGAGGGCCGTCAGAGCCTGTGTCGAACCCATTTGCTTTCCGGCGT
>NW_011942155.1:211712-211926 GCF_000187425.2 Metarhizium robertsii ARSEF 23 | reverse complement strand
AAGGACCATCTAGAATCCAGCAGCTTGTGCGGAAAATGAGCAAAGCCCTCAAGCAGGGCATCCGAGCTATCCTCCCAACCTGGAAATACCGATCGCTCTCTTGCATCGAGAAAACGGCACACGCCCGGCCACCGACTCCTAGAGGCAAGGCGGCTCCGCTTGTCTGGGCGTATCAAATCGCTGGACCACGAACACCCGCTGGCCAAACGCACCA
>NW_011942155.1:207622-211612 GCF_000187425.2 Metarhizium robertsii ARSEF 23 | reverse complement strand
TACACACGAATACGCACTAGCATGAATGTCTCTTATGACTCACTAGACCTCGTCAAAGGAACCAATCATAAAGAGGAGGGCGGAAACAAGGGAAACAGTGATGCTTGCGATGGCCCATCATCTGTTGCCTACGCCGGAATGAAGAGAACACCTTCAGTCAGAGATCGCAGAGTACTTATATTTGTCAACGCCTACTTCATGCTGGCTGTCTTGGCAGGGAGCATACAGTGTTAATAACAGCAAGATGGGTACGTTGTGCAGTGAGCTAAAATAATGACTTATCCGTCAGGGATTGGCCCTCTAGCAGGGGTGTCGTTTTAAGTTACGTTTGGCTGCGGAATGTTCCGTTTTGGCGCCGCAGGGATCCTGGCCAAACAGATCGCCAGAGTCTTCATTTTCTACTTGTCGGTACAACGCATGCCTCCGTCTCTACAGAGCGGCGCATCGCACTGCTTATAACTATAAATTATATTAGAATAATGTTCACTTTCTTGCTGGTACTCAATGGTTACGGCAAAATAACCTTTTTCTTATTAGACGACCAGAGAGCTCAGGATCCTCACCTAGACCCTGAATTGCAGTGAGATGCGAAGTAGATAGAGGTGGGGCGCGCTAAAACGCAACACTTCCGCTGTAACGGGCTGGGCCGTTGAGGGATGGCGCCGTTGAGGTGCACTCGGCTGACACCGATGCAATAACGCCACCAAATGAAGGTCTCACAATCTGCCCCTGAGCATGGATCTATGTAAACAGGTAGCCAGCTCCTTGAGGTTCTTCTTCTCTGCAATGCAATCAATTTGTTGGTTTGTAACACGCTTCTGACTGGATAAGCCCCGTGCCCCTTACACCCGCAGTCGAAAGGGTAGAGACGCAAAATGGCATTGTTAATTCAGCGTGTCCTATGATTGCCCCTCCGACTTCTTGCCAGGAAGATTATCGCTGTGAAGAATTCTCCACTTGCTGCCATGAAGACTCCGTAAAGGCTCCCTCCCGCACCATTGAAGCAGATAGTGACAACTGTAATACCATGCCCTCCCATGGCTGCCAGCCTGTCCTCCCGCCGCATGCCCTCCCATGGCTGCCAGCCTGTCCTGCAGACGCCGTGGTACACCCACTTTGTTGGTTTGTCTTAATCGTGCCCGCCCCACAATGTAGTTGGCTCGTTACTTATGCCTCACCACCTTTATTATATGGGCGCGAAATCGACAGTAACGTAAAATTTCCCTCATGGCGTGTCTTGCATCCGAGGAAATATCAGCTGCTGCACCTGAACGTGTTCAGATTCATATTGGGAAGCACATCAACAACACTGTCAAAGGACTAGAGCTGGTCCGTGAGGGGTATAACCAATGAGAAGGGCTTCAGATAAAAAGGTTATGTCTTGCCGCTACTCTCAACTACGGTGCAGAATGGGATTGCCTAGCCTGATGACATCTGGCGGAGAGAAAACATGCATGGAGGAGAGAACAAGCTTGACGGCCTGAACTTCCGGGCTACCTTTGCAAGTCTTGTTGGTCCCGGCACTAATGTCGTAACGCCATCCCGGCAACCCACACAATTTTGACTTGACAGCTTGATGCTATGCAAGGTCCGAGTCAAATGGTGAGACACGGCCAGCAATGGCCTTGTGTCTGACAATTGTGGGGTCACAAGCCCGGTGTCGGGCCACACTTGTTTGCATGAATGGCCTCAAAATCCACTTACGAATAGTTAACTAGTTACATGAGTGTACATTGTTGGTAGAAGATGTGTTACATCCACTAGGTACGTACTTGGCTACAACGCCGTACTACCTCGTACAAAGGGGGGCGGAAGCAGTGGTTCCCGCCCTTTGCCATAATCATGTCTTATTTACGCCAACGAGACATATAGAGCCCGTTACGAATGATGCTGCCTGAGGCAGAACCCATTGGCGATAGTTGCCTTAAAAAAATCCACCGGTTGAATTGCCTTTCATGCCCACCAAGATACATTGTTTTGAGTCATGATGGTAAAGCTTTTACGTCAGTGGTATCGGTTCCTCGATCTTCCAGTGCAATGCTCATCATGGTACAGAGCTCGATTGAAGGAGGAACTGATCGAGAGACACGCTGCGCGCACCACCCTTCAACGACTGAGCGAGACTTCTGACGTGTTCTATATTCTTGGAAGAGCACAATGTGACGGATACCCCTTGCGACGCCCCCCGGCAGCGAACTGTCTCAAGCACCTACCTATTTACGCTTATATGATATGTAAATATACCTCAAGATGGGTATTTTACCGGACTGCCGCTTTTTCATGTGGCTCTGGGAGCTGGCGCCAGGTCAGAGAAGTGGTCAACCCTCACCGCGATTTCAAGATTCGGGAGGTTGCATCACGCCATGCAGTCGACTTGAGCAAATTTGAGAGGGTGTGTCATGCTTTACGGCAAGTGTGGCCGTTGCTTCCATAATACTGGCTAAATGAAACGAAGACAACGCGCAAGATTGCCTCAGAAGCAACTGCCTTGCTTTTTCGGCCAACGCATCATGTGGGAGGCCGACCAAATGTAACACCACCCAGGCGACCGCGAGTCTCTCCTATCAAATCTTGTCAATTCTGGGGAATTACAGTGATCGAGGTTTTGGCCATCCCGGTTGCCGCTCCTCCTCGACAACATACTTTATGACTATACATTAAAGTCTCTTCGACATTACGACTCCGAGCAATATTAATACAATCTTTGTTGTTTCTTGGCTACGTACTTACCAATTTGAACTTGCGCTGCACTCATTTCTCAAGTCCTTTTGAAATTCCCCTACACAGCTTCGTATACACGTCGGTCAAATAATTTATCACTATGCCCTCAAAAGACATGAGACCCGCCGTGATTGGGCTTTATGGATTGCCCGGCTGCGGCAAGTCGTTTCTATTGAATGAGCTCAAGAAGCACCTCAGCCACAGCGAGTACGCATTTTTTGAAGGTTCCGATGTAATTTCCTCCATCGTGCCAGGGGGGTTAAGCACATTTCAGGAACTGGAAGAAGAGCAGAAGCAGCTATGGAGAGGATTTGCAATCGACAAAATTGTTTCTGAGTGCCAAGATAGTGCAAAGACCGCTGTTGTCGCCGGACATTTCATGTTCTGGTCTCAGGGAGAGCTGGCTACCGTCTGGACTCCCAAGGACAAGACAGCCTATACCCATATAATGTATCTGGATGTTCCAGAAGGGATTATTGCGAAGCAACGACTCGACGATGTGCATAGACATCGTGCAGAAATTCCATTGGCAGAACTAGCAAGATGGCAACAGGCGGAGATAGACCAGCTATCACACCTCTGTCAGAGGCACGGCATTTTGTTCTCGCGCTTGCCTGAACGATCACGCAGTCATATTGCCACTGTTTTGAAGCTTATTCAATTTTCAAGTCTGGTCATTACGGAGGCAAATGCGACGAGAGTCGACGCCAAAGTCAACAACTTCCTGGCCGACCATGCTGAGCTCGAAACAGTGGTGGTTGTTGATGCAGACAAGACTTTGTCCTCAGAGGATACGGGTGTTGTGTTCTGGCAATCTCTGGACCTACGCCGGCCCCCCCTTGACGCACTCAAAGCCCAAGATTGCCCTCTGTCTGATTTGTTCAGTGGCCCTCTTGGCTATTCCGAAGCTGCGTTCCTCCAGGCGACGCTGCTATATGAGGAAGCGGCCAATGAAGAAGACTTCGAGCGCATTTGTGATATTGTCGCGTCAAAAACAAAGATGTACGCTGAATTTGTATCACTTTTCCGATCTATAGCATGTCATGACTATGTGCGAGTTTTGGTCGTGACTTGCGGAATTCGTCGTGTCTGGGAGAAGATTCTACATAGGGAAGGATTCTCGCGAACAATCCAGGTCATCGGAGGGTCGAGAATCTCAGATGGCGTTATCGTCACGGCAGACGCCAAGGCTCAGGTTGTTACAAGGTTGCGAAACCAGGAGAATTTACGAGTCTTGGCCATTGGCGATAGTCCTCTAGACTTACCGAT
>NW_011942155.1:202272-207522 GCF_000187425.2 Metarhizium robertsii ARSEF 23 | reverse complement strand
GAATGCATCGCATGCGTTTTATGCGCGCGCTGTGCTTCTCAATGTTCTTCCTGAGACACAGGAGAAGAAAAAGAATGAACGTGTCAAAGAGGTTGTCAAGCAGGTTTATGACGCCGTAGGTTCATTTGTGAACTCGGAGCGAAAAGAAGAATTCAAATCCAAACTGGAAGACTTGTGTAATCGCACATGCGATGGGTGGATGCAGATTCAACATCTTGAAGAGAGAGTGAGACCAAGCTTTTCCCCCAACTACATTAATGTCTGGAAGCCTCTGCCTGGATCTTCGTCCAGCAGACGCACAGAGACGACCACGTCAACACCTTCGCCTGCTTCGTCTACTGCTGCCTCGACATCACAAAAGAAGCCTGAAGAGGGTCAGCCACGCAGACAAGAAGTTGGCAAGGTTATATGGCCCGATGGTCAGCCACGCAGACAGGAAGTTGGCAAGGTTATATGGCCAAGTTTTCTCTACCAGCATCCCGAAGACCCGGACGAAGGTCTTCTCCATCATGGCTATGTTCTGACAGACGCCCAGACTGCTGAGGCAGAGAAGGAAGGGGAGAGTTCACGCAGACTTGCTCGAAGAAACACGAGGAATAATGAGCAGATAGGAACCAAAAAGAGGCGAGACTCGGGTATTTTTTTATCCAAGGGAGGTTCAGACAGATCTGGAATCGCATGAGGTGGAATAGGAAAGGATTGAAGATTGACTCTGGGGCTGGATTGCCACGCCGTCGTCGGTAAAATGAGCGCGCATGGTGTGTTGAATTTTGATTTGAGCCCACAGCTTTTCTTTGTGCGGTCGACTATCCGCAGGCCCTTTCCCCCTGACATTTGTATGAAGTCATGAACATACCGACTCTCCGTAGGCCCTTTCTCCCTGTCATTTGTATGAAGTCATGAACATATTGTTAGTCCTAATCGTGGCTCTCGTTCCATCTTGCAAGGTCTAAATGAATTCCAGTGTCTTTTGATAGAACCATGCCCACACGCCATTGATGAATGAAAGCTAATTGATTGCTGGGCACGGATATACGAGCCTGCGCTTTCTCTTCTTTCCTCATTACCTAAACCAATCGCTGTTGCCATTCCACGATTAAGATGCTTTGCCAAGTTTCTGAGAAGGTTGCTTTATTGTGTCGGCAACAGCTTCGCAAGCCGTGCCTCGGGTGCTTAACTTCATGGGAAGGTTTGGTTCCGTTAAACACGTATCGATTGGATTAGTTAGGAGCCATTGTATATACGCTGACGTTTTGACAATCCATTGATGCTGCTGCTTCAATTGCCCTCATCTCACATGTCACATACTACCCTCAGACATAGGTAACTAGCCCGTGTCTTGAAAGACTTCATAAAAAGCATACTTCAGAGGCTTCACGAGATGTGTGAGTCAATTGCCTCAAATAATATACAATGACTTCTCCCGGAGATATGTTATCCCAAGCGTTGCTGTACGGATGTGACAATTCACCATATCCTCGAGTGCGGACCTAGACCATGCCCAACCGCTGGAAATACGAGAAGAGCAATCCTGCGGGGGCGACACCCCCGCAACGTCGACTCTCACCACACGCGAATGTGCCTTCTAGCTGTCAGATTCACAGTGGTGCAGGAAGGTGTTGTGGTCGTCAAAACTCACCAGACACAGGACCCAGCTCGCCAAATCCCAGAAGCTTCAGGATGAACACTAAATGCTAAGACTGTTAACAGGACGCCGCACGCCAGTTCGATCGGGGTGGTCTTTGGCCTGTTCAGCCAATTCACGAAATGTAAGGTCCGCACGCAATCCTAGCTGCGTTGTCGTAGACATCTCTCGTGGTTGGGCCGCCTTTTCTCGTCCGTCTTTCAACGCCTTGCGGGGACCGTCAGCACGTTTCCTGCGACCATGCCGCTGCACCAACAACATCGTTGCGTTGCGTTCTTGCATCTTTTTCGTGGTCTGCAAAGGAGCACAAGCGAGTGACACAATCGATGGACAGCTGTTCAAGAGGAGATTTCCTGGTGCTGGGCTTTGGCTGGCAGGAGGAGCTCATTCGGTGATTTTCCGCTCTATTGTATGATGAGAATCTAGCGGGGAGTGTCGAAAGTGCCGCTTGAAAAGCAGCAAAATAGGGATTGCGCCAATTCCATTGTGCGATAAGGGAAAAATCAATCGTGGCCGCTCTTCACTGGCCTTTGATAGAGAGCTAGAAAACAGCTTTCGCACCAGCCGAAAACATCTAAATCACAACGGACTTGTTCTTGGCAACCAAGAGAAGCAGCCAACGGCCCGGATGGCCCATTGACTCCGGGTAGGGGAGTATGCAATCCATCTGGCACCTGTGCGAGTGTCTTTAGGATCGGTCAGATGATGGGTGATCAAGGCGCTTAGAGCTGTGCATGTGGTAATGCGTCTGTGATCCACTCCCAACGAGCCGGGGCAATTCGTTGGATACCTGCTAGAGGGGTTTACTTCACTGAGAGGTACCTACCTTGAAGAGAATAGGACGCCCCCGCCGCTGATGCACAGAGATAAATCAATACTCCCTGTTGAACCGGGTACTCGAAGCGATATGACTAAATGCTGTCCTCATTGCGAGTGTGTTTATCGTACATCCCTCAACCCTTGTCAACCGCCGCAGGCGAACAAATCCTTGTGTGGGCGATTGGGTCTGACGCGTTTCGCGAAGATGCTCCAGGCCTGGAGGCCGGAAACCCAGAGGTCGGAGGCCGAGGAATGACACGAAGGGCTGGCGATGTGGTAGATGCGGCAAGTCTTCTGGTAATGCATGCACTTGTCAGATGACTGACTGTACCTAGAAACATCTCTGACGAGGATAGCAGTGAACATTAGCCTTATTTTGTGCGGTTGTGACTCTTTTGAGAGGGTGATTCAATGTGGCCCACTCGCTATGCACCCTACTTCTGTCACGTTGTGAGACTGGTCTCTGGCTGCAACCAACTTCACCACCCAAAAATAAGGAGCTCCGTAGCGGGCTTCCGCATCATTCCGCACCCTACTATATCATGGACAGAGCTAGCATTTCATCTCGCTTCTTTTTAAGCTCTATCAAAGACTAAAAGACTTTGAATTTTGACTCGGCCAAAGCCACGCTGACGCAACAGTTCCCGGCCGCGGTGAACGGGGAACTCTGTTACAACCATTACGTTGACGTTCTCAGCACTGATTCCGGCTTCATCTAGAAGCTGCAGCACCGCACAAAGCGTTTCCCCAGTGGCAAGCACATCGTCCACCACCACCACGGACGCCCCTCTTGGGAGTATATTCAGCCCCATCTCAATCCTTTTCTCCTTCGGATCGGCAGAGGCGGAAGACGAGATATGTGACGGCGATTTGATGACGGAAATGGTAGGCGGGGGGAGCTTGCCGGCCTCGCGAATCAATACCAGAGATACACCGACCCGCAAGGCCAAAGCGGACGCAAAGACAAGACCGCCAACCTCACAACAAACCACCGAATGGACTTTAGCCCAGTCACCTGTGAAATGAGCTTGCAGCAGGGACGTGCATAAGTCCAGCCCACCTGGCAGCTGGGAGATGTCTAGTACGTGGCGAAAATCGATACCTGAGCACGGGAAGTCGGGCACTGAGCATACCATACTGGAGAGTTGCTGCAGGTTGTCGTGGAAGAAAGCAAGCAGATGGGTTTCAACAAACTTTTTTGCCGCCTCATTGCCGGCCAAGTCATTGCGGAAAAGAAAACTGGGTGAGTGGCCCAGGGCCGTTATGTCCCAACTGCCGTTTTTGTTGTGGTGCTCCATGCTGTCGTCATTGTCATCACTCTTTTGGCAACCCCCACGAACCCGCCGCGTTTCTTTGGTAGCTTGAATGTTAACCTCAAGCAGTCTGCTATTTGGCACCAAGTGCGAAAAGGTGGCGACTGGTGCCTCGTCTCTTATGCCCGTGATTAGCAGCACGTCCATATCCATGGCGTCTTTCACCGCATCCAGAAAATGCTCTTCTCGCAGCTGAGGCCGTTGGCGTAGCTGTTCCTGGAAAAATGCCGTCAACGCAGCCCGGTGTTGCTCTTTGTAGCGGCGGTCCCGAAGCAGGCGCTTGGCATCAGCCCCAGTAGCCGCTGCATATTCTCGCTTGGTCGTGTCGCTAATGCTGATTACGCGTGCTGTGAAGCCTTTGTTGGTGAACACGGAGACCCAAGTTTCGGCACAATAGTCTTTGCCAGCGCAGCTTTCGCCCGTGACCATTATGATGACCGTCGGCGCCCTGGGCGCTTTAGCGAGTGGACAAGCGTAAGCTAGTACATTTCTTGGGTCCGAGATCTGCTTTAGATGAACAAGGCGCGGGAGGTTTGGTCCGAAAGCCTTGGCTGCCAAGGCGGCGTCTCTGGGGTCCGGCCCTAGGTCGGCGCCGTAAGCTCCGCGACTCAACGGCAACAACTCCCTGGCCACGTTGTAAACCCACCCTACGGCAGCTCCAGCAGCTTCGGTTCCATCTTCATCACGGGACCAAACACCGGTTACCACGCAAGCAAAATCCCAGTCTCGACAGCCGAAAGCAGTGGCATCAGCTGCGACGTCGCAGACTGCTCCGCCGCCTTGCAGAAGATGGAGATAGCAGAGCGGCGAAGGACGGGTCTCAACTGCCGCCACTAAGATGTCGACGACGTTCGCTGCCCCGATACGTTTGAGGAATAAACATCGCTTGAACGAGGAGGTTTTGCCGCCGCCGTGACCGCCATGCATGTCGGACATGTACATCTCGGTCTCAAACAAACCGACGCCGTCCACAGTATTATAATTGTCTTCCGGCCCGAAAAGTCTACCCATCGGCGTTGGCGTGTTATCGCGTGTTCCAAGGGCGGGTTTGGTCGTGGAAGATTCGACCATCGTAACGCCAAGGCGCAGCTTGTCCCGTTCCCAATAGAGATACGCATCCACAGAACAGTTTCGTGGGGACTTCCTAGCAACAATTCCATCGAAATCGCCGAGTCTGCGTCGCGCCTCGAGATTATTGCTCAGGGGCACAGCCCAGTTCCGAACCGAATAAACTGGAGCCGTGCGAGCCTTGAAAGTTACGCTTATTACGACACCAAAGTTAGTCCCGGCTCCTTTCATCGCCCATAATAGGTCGTCCTCGTTGTCCGGAATCACAGCGTCCGCCGGCCGGTGTTGGCTTGGTACCCGGCCGATGCGCAGGACGCGGCCGGAGGTGACGCTGACCACCACGGCGCCGACAATGGCGTCACATGAGAGCCCGTGAAGCCGGGCCAGGTGCCCGATGCCGCCTTG
>NW_011942155.1:196521-202172 GCF_000187425.2 Metarhizium robertsii ARSEF 23 | reverse complement strand
GATATCTATAGCCTATGTGAGCATCACCTTCTGCCCTTCACTGGAAAGGTATTCAAATCTAAATTTCTCTTCTAGTCAAAAGCTTACTAACGCGTCCAAATGCATATCGGTTATATCCCCTCTCCACCTTCTGCCCTTCATTGGAAAGGTATTTAAGTCTAAATTTCTCTTCTACTCAAAGCTTACTAACGCGTCCAGATGCATATCGGTTATATCCCCTCTGAGATAGTCATTGGGCTTTCTAAGCTCTCACGCATAGCCGAGATGTTTTCACGGCGCCTGCAGATCCAGGAACGCCTCACTAGACAAGTCGCCCACGCCATCATGGAAATTCTCAACCCACAGGGCGTTGCTGTCGTCATGGAGTCGTGTCACATGTGCATGGTTATGCGCGGCGTTGAGAAGACGGGCACCACCACTATCACCAGCTGTGTCCTCGGCTGCTTCGAGAAGAACAACAAAACGCGCAACGAGTTCATGAGCCTCGTCGGCGTAAATAAGACATGATTATGGCCAGGGGGCTGGAACCACTACTTCCGCCCCCATTTGTACGAGGTAGTACAGCGCTGCAGCCAATTGGGGCCCATTTGTACGAGGTAGTACAGCGCTGCAGCCAATTAACACATCTTCTACCTCAGTGTACATAAGTGGATTTTAAGGCCAATTATGCAACGGGCTTAGCCAGGTGTGGCCCGACTCGAGGTTTGTGACCCCACAATTGTCAGTTGTACGTAAGTGGATTTTAAGGCCATTTGTGACTGCAGGTCTGTGACCCCATAATTGTGAGACACAAGGCCATTAAGCACCGATCCGGTCGCGTCGACAGGTAGGTCGGCGATTGCTGGCTGTGTCACTATTTGACTCAGACCGGCGAGGCAACAGCCAACTTTCAAGTTTTTGCATAGCATCAAGTTGTCAAATCAAATTGTACGTGGCTTCATGCCGCAAATGCCTTCTGACTACAGATGAAATAGAGTGTGGGTTACCGGGATGGTGTTATGACGTTTGTAGGCAGGGCTCGGAAGTTCAGGCCGTCAAGCTTGTTCTCTCCGCCATGTATGTTTTCTCGCCGCCAGATGTCATCAGGCTAGACAATCCCAGCATGGGTGCGGCCGTTTGATTCTGCCCCGTAGTTGAGGGTTGCATATGTGATTAGCGGCAAGACATAAGCCGTTCGATGCTGCCCCGTAGTTGAGGGTCGTATATGTGATTAGCGGCAAGACATAGCCTTTTTATCTAAGCCCTTCTCATTGGTTATACCCCTCACGGTGATGTTGGCGTGCCCCAATATGAATCTGAACACGTTCAGGTGCAGCAGCAAGACACGCCACGAGGGGAATTTTACACACTGTCGACCAATCAAGCTGCCATTAAAAAGTGCTGCATCAGCGTCCAAAGCCTGCGGAAGCTACCAAAGCGATCAAGAATCGCTTTAAACTTATACTTCCCTATGGGAATCGGCGCGGGCACGATTACGGGTGGCTTCCTAATAGGTCCAATGCATGGGCCGAGGCTAAATTTCGCTCTCGCGACAGGCCCGGAACACATAAGACAAACTAACAAAGTGGGGTACCACTGCGCCGAGCATGCAGGCTGCAGTACTAGCTACCACAATTTATGGCACTATTCAAAGCGCAGCCATGGGAGAGTATGGTACTACAGTTATACCACCTGCTTCAATGGTGCGGGAGCCTTTGAAGAGGGGTCCTTTGTCGCCGCAAGTGGAGCATTCCTCAGGAACGACGGATAATCTTCTGGGCAAGAAGTCGGATGGCAACCATGGGGCAGGCTGAATTAACAATGATCCGAGTTTGAGCCATTCGATTTACAGCGCCATTCACGTCTCTATAACCAATTGTTCCTGGCTATTCCAGATCTGGCAAATACGTCTCGGAGGTTTCTTAAACCCAGACTTAGTCTAGCGTGGGCCATCTAAGCCAATCACCAATCTTTTCTTTCTGCCTTCTACTCGTCGAAAACATTCAATCTCGCATTACGTCAAGTGGTCGAACCGGACGAGAGATAAATTCATGTCCTTTCAGCTAGTGGATCTGCAAGGCAACACAGTATTGTAACCTAACTTCTTCTTTTCTTTTCTCAGGGCGACACCCCGAAAGAGGCTGGTTGCAGTTTTGTGCTCTCGCCTGCATCTGAGACACAAGAGACGTGTCATGGTTCAATTTGTGACAGTGACTGCATGGTACTGTCTGCAGTGAAGTCTTCTACGATGGCCTAGTCAATAGTGTTCTCTCATGACTTCCGGTAGAAAAAGGCTTCGATGACAATTTGGTTGGTATTATACATCGCGCGAATTCGATGTGAAGGATACTGCGATTTGGGCCCTTATCTAGTTATACAGTATTAATACGACGATTTTCAACGAAAACTTTTTCCCATAACTTACCTTTCTAAGCATAGCTCGGATAACTTATATTCCTGTGCAGAACGTGGTCCTTGCTCCCAGCATTGGAAAAGGAGGTATCCGGCTACACAAACAATGCAACCTCCACTTCAATAAAGGATGCACTAATGATCTGGACACAAACGTCCTGCGGCCGTTCACATGCAGAAACAAGTCCTGCAACGCCAACGGCAGATCAACCGGGAAAATTGCCGTGACCATACGAAGGTTCAACGAAGACCCATGCAATACGCATCAGCGCTGCAGAAACTGTAACGGTCTCGGTCAACCCTCATATGCCTATCGCCTGAAAAAAATTGAAGGATGCCTTCATTCGATTGGAAAGGGATCAGCCCTCATGTGAGGATGCCTGTAGATTTGAATGACGTTGTATTGTTCGGAATAAGTCTTGATGTCAGAAAATGCCAAGAGAAAATGCCTGGCGATGATTTTGCGTTAGATTGTATGCTGTGCTACATTTTAAGAACATATGGGCTCACCCTGTATTCATAGCATTTCTGTTTCATGCAAATGTTGCGGAGTTTTGACTTCCAGTGGCCCCCCTCGCCCGCATTTGTACGTTAACAAGACACTTTTACTTACATAGTTAACTATAAAGCTGGTAATTATTTATTATACACTCCGTATTTTCACTCGCCGGGGTCACAAATCGCCAACCAGTGACTTTAGCCACCGACTCATTGCCATTGCCGCTTTACGGAGAACCCACAATGGCCACATCTGCACCCCTGGTTCGCGTTGGAGTAGCAGTTTTTGTGCTGGCCTCGAAGAATGAAGACCGGGAAAATCCGCGATTTCTCGTTGGCCGACGTAAGGGCTCTCATGGTGCTGGCACAATGGCCCTTCCGGGTGGCCATCTAGAGTTTGGAGAGGAGACCGAGGAATGTGCTGCCCGGGAGCTGCTTGAGGAGACAGGTCTCAAAGTTACCGATATCCGGTTCTTAACCGCCACCAATGACTTCATGCCCGATGACACTAAGCACTACATCACTCTATTCCACGTCTGTGTCCGGGAGAACGATGATGACGAACCTCAGTTATTGGAGCCTGATAAATGCGAGTCCTGGGAGTGGATTACTTGGAATGATTTGCTGGGGTGGATTCAGGCTTCGCAAAACAAGAGCGCCGAAAACGACGACCTGAAGCACAAGATCTTTATTCCACTCCTAAATATTGCGAAGCAAAGACCAGGTGTTCGCCCAACTGATGTCTAACCGAACCAATAGATGGTGACACCACTCTACGAGTTATGCATTACTGATGTAGTTTGAGGCAAATGTATTTAGCCTGCCAAGGCACACACGCACTACTACAGGCATACTAGCCATAACCTAATGAATTCATGGCTCGTTGCATTGTGCTGTTTTGCTCTCTTGCTGTCTGTGTCGGCCTTGGCGTTTTTGAACTTGCGGGAGCGATTACGCCGTGCTATATATTATTTGGTCCCTACAATTCGCTCACACTAATCATTTTACAGCACCAATATGGCGCGAAGAAAAGGCTCCAAAGCGAGCCCTCAGTTCAAGATATAGCATGACTACGTGTCCAGTCTCCGATGGTTACTGGATCTCCATAACTAATATAAGAACAAAAACGATCCAATAACTAACTCGGATCCATCTCTAACCCAAATTCTTCATTCGTGGGCCATATCAAGTTCGTGACTGAACAGCCGCACGAGTTTGCGACAGTTGGAACAGTTCTTCCAATCTCCGTTGGTAGCCAAATGGTCTGACCGATTTGCACAGTCCAGCTGAAGGCCATGGGTATCATCACCTGAGCCAGGGGTTAGAGGCTCGTGACTTGGTGACTCAGGGCTCACAAAGTGCGTTGGCACTAACGTGGGCCCGGATATTTGGAACAAGTTATCATTTGGATGGCCAGTAGGTTCGAAAATTGCTGGGGGTGAGGCCGTCTCAGACTTCTTTTTCTTCTGCTTTTTGTCTATTCTCGGCATCGGGTTTATTGACGAAGTTGGCACCGGGCTGTCGTTCTTGGCTGCGTTGTGGGGCAAAAGCGGATTGAGAAACGGATTCTCAAGAACATCTACTGGAAAGTTAGTGACGTGTCGAGCTGTAATCTGCACCATCCGGGGGCCGGGAAATGAATCTACAGGCATCCAAAGGAACTGATGCGAGGGTGCGGGGAATGAACATACCTTGCACTCGCGGAGGTTGCTCTTGCTCTCTGCCATCGAACGGTTCGGGCTCTGGTTCTTGCTTTTCTATGAGCATACTCTCCCCAATCTTTGTTGCCGGTGATGTCCCTTCTCCATTCACACCTTGTGGAGCTTGCTTTTCCACAGACAGTTCTTGAAGATGTATTTCGACAACACTCTTGAGAACAAGTTCTCCAATAGTTTGAGGAGTTCCAGATACAGACAGGACTTCTTCTCCAGCTTCTATTGTGGGAATATTATAGAAATCTTGCATTCGTGATCGAATATATGCGGCTACCTCTGGAATGCGAACAGGTGTTGGTCTTGCTTCTTCCATAATACGGATCAGGGAGAACATCGTCAATTTGTCGCCTAATTTTTGCATTTCATTCATTGCCAAATCGCGCAGACCTGACAGTCCATATGATTCAGCAACACCAGATACATGAAGTGCCGTTGTAAATTCGGAGGCATGTCTCTCGTCCATGGATTCTCCCTTGGGCTTCAGACAGCTGTACTCTCCGGTTATCAAGAAGTTGACAAGAACATGGCCGGTATCTAGAGTAACATCGTCGAAATGAATAGTTCGAAGAGACTGCCCAAAAACCGATGGCCGACATTTTGACGCAAGCTTTGTGTTGTTATCTAGAAAGCTCTGGTGAATGTGTAGGGGCCCTTTGTTTTGAAAGTAAAGGGAACATGTATCGCTGGCAAACGGTCTGCAGTCGCTATTAATATCATGGCGTAAAGGAGGAATTAATAGACTGACGAGCGCTCCGGTCTTTTGTCCACTTCTAGGTTGGCCAAGCCCGGCTCAGGGATCCGAACAAGCCGTGAACTCTTTTTTTTAGCCATTGGTTTAGGGTCCGTAAAGGCGTCAGCAACTGCCCAAATGCATTTGAAACTGCTACTTCATAGTAGAAACCAGAGCCATTTCGCTCGCAAACAGAAGCGGCAGGATGTGGTACTAAATATGGTAAGCCTCTTGCCCGGGTTTGGCATCAACACGCACCGCTCCAGATGTGCAACACGAGATGGAATGAGCTGCATATGATACATCAATTTGAAGCG
>NW_011942155.1:194065-196421 GCF_000187425.2 Metarhizium robertsii ARSEF 23 | reverse complement strand
GATGCTGTTTCATGTTCAACAATGTTGACGTGCTTCCCAATATGACTGTCGACCGGAAGGATATTGGCAACAATGTCAATCAAGCTGCCATTAAGAGTGCTGCATCAGCGCCCAAAGCCTACGGAAGCTACCAAAGCGATCAAGACTCTCCTTCAACTTATACTTCCCTATGGAAATCGGCGCGGGCACGATTACGGCTGACTTCCTAATAGGTCCAATGCATGGGCGGAGGCTAAATTTCGATCTCGCGACATATAAGACAAACTAACAAAGTGGGTGTACCCCCTGCGCCGAGCATGCAGTCTGCAGTACTAGCTGGCACAATTTGTGGCACTTTTCAAAGCGCAGCCATGGCAGCGTATGGTACTACAGTTATACTACCTGCTTCAATGGTGCGGGAGCCTTTGCAGAGGGGGGTCCTTATCGCAGCAAGTGGAGCATACTTCAGGAACAACGATAATCTTCTAGGCAAGAAGTCGGATGGCAACGATGGGGCAGGCTGAATTAGCAGCGATTTGAGTTTGAGCCATTCGATTTACAGCGCCATTTGCGTCTCTACAACCAATTTTTCCTGGCTATTCCAGATCTGGCAAATACGTCTCGGGGGTTTCTTAAAACCCAGACCTAGTTTAGCGTAGGCCATCTAAGTCAATCACCCATCTTTTTCGTCCAAACATTCAATCTCGCATTACGTACGTAGCATTTCCTGTTTCATGCAACTGTAGCGTGGTTTTGACTTCCCCTCGCCCACATGTCACTTTAACAAGACACTTTACATAACTATAAAGCTGGTAATTATTTATTATACACTCCGCATTTTCACTCGCCGGGGTCACAAATCGCCAACCAGTGACTTTAGCCACCGACTCATTGCCATTGCCGCTTTACGGAGAACCCACAATGGCCACATCTGCCCCCCAGGTTCGCGTTGGGGTAGCAGTTTTTGTGCTGGCCTCGAAGAATGAAGACCGGGAAAATCCGCGATTTCTCGTTGGCCGACGTAAGGGCTCTCATGGTGCTGGCACAATGGCCCTTCCGGGTGGCCATCTAGAGTTTGGAGAGAAGACCGAGGAATGTGCTGCCCGTGAGCTGCTTGAGGAGACTGGTCTCAAAGTTTCTGATATCCGGTTCTTAACCGCCACCAATGACTTCATGCCCGATGACACTAAGCACTACATCACTCTATTTCACGTCTGTGTCCGGGAGAATGATGACGAACCTCGGTTATTGGAGCCTGATAAATGCGAGTCCTGGGATTGGATTACTTGGAAGGATTTGCTGGGGTGGGTTCAGACTCCGCAGGAACAGAGTGTCGCAGGCGAGGTCATGAAGCATAAGGTCTTCATTCCACTCCTAAATATCGTGAATCAGAGATCAGGTGTATGCCCAACTGATGTCTAACCACACCAATTAATGGGGATACCATATACGAGTTGTGTATTTTTGATATAGTACGAGGCAAAATGTATTTAGACTGCCAAGGCACACGCGCAGTAGTACAGGCATACTATGCAAAACCCAGTAAAATTCATGGTTCGTTGAATTGTGTAGCGGCGTCCTGCTGTCGTTTTGCTGTCTTGGGTCCGCGTCGGCCTTGCCTTTTACTCAAGACTAGCATACTTGCGGGGTCGACCCTTGGGTTGATGTATTCGGGCCCTGCGGTTCGCTCACGCCAATTGCTTCATAGCAATAGCATGGGACGAAGGGAAGGTTCCAAAACGAGACCATAGGCCAAAATATAGCACATCGAAATACGAATACGTATTGGACTTCTGAGTTTCACTGGGTCTTCAAGCTAGTGTTAGATAGAACGATTCAAGATTTACGGGTCAAGTTTCTCCAGGCGTTGCAGGAATTGCGTGAAGTTAAGTTCTCCATACCGTCCTGGCAGTAGTAGTAGTAGTAGTGTATTTTCCGTCCAGTGGCCGTAGGCCACTCAGGTCCCCTACGCGGGGCACAGGACGTGCTAGGCTAGTGACTAATCTACAAACTACGGGACTCATCCTTAGACGGGACCCATTGCAACGTAAACAAAACACTATCTAGCATTTCATCAGCTCAAAGGCGCTCACATTCTAACTCTGATACCCGTCAGCGGGTTGTGCAGGTCATTTTTTTTTTGGTAGTCCGCAGGTCTACAGTGATCAGGGGCGGCGTGTGCGGACAAAAAGGTGTTGAGTCCACCTTCCGCCAACCGCAGCCTATGAAGGAAGAACAAAGGAAAAGTTGGCATGAAGATGCCATGATTGAAAACATCGCCTAGTGGCGAAGGCAAATCCTCTCGAAAAAAGAACTTGCCTTCGCCAGCTTGACGAATTTGTCAAAGTCTTTGCCTATTGCTCGGTTGATCACCGCG
>NW_011942155.1:193645-193719 GCF_000187425.2 Metarhizium robertsii ARSEF 23 | reverse complement strand
AGGGCAGGTGTTGGGACAGCGTCTACGAGCTCTGGTCGGGAGCAGCCTGCCTTCGCCAGCGCGTCAGCCTGCTC
>NW_011942155.1:192153-193545 GCF_000187425.2 Metarhizium robertsii ARSEF 23 | reverse complement strand
CCGCCGTATCAGCATGGTCCGTGTCGCGAAGGGCTCCTTCCATCGCCTCGAGCAGGTCTTTGAGAGCCTGACGGCGGACCGGCTGAAGAAGGCAGGGGCAGAGATGCGAGAGACAAAGACTACAAGTGACCCCGATATATCGCTCTTACTCCGTGAGCTGTCTATTTTTGGTCATGCGCAGCCGCTCTCAAACGAAAGCCGATTGCTTATGCGAAAGAAGATACAAGCCCTCATCGGTTGGACTGGCATGCCAGCGGTTTGGATTACCATCAACCCCAACGACATCAATAACCCCGTCAAGATAAGACTCTCGATCCACAGGCTGCATGACTATGACACTGCATGTGATCTCTTGGCCGATCTTCACAACAGTTACGAGAGAATCGCGCTCAGCATCATGGATCCAGTCAGCGCTGCCATCTTCTTCCACCGAGAAGTGTCCTCTTCTTCGACAAATATGTCAGGGCAGGCGAGGAGTCAGTTTTTGGCAAGATTAGCCATTACTATGCAACGGTGGAGACAAACGAACGAGGCAGTCTGCACTTGCATGGGCTCCTTTGGTTAGACGGGAACATGCAATTGCCATCCCTACTGCATGATATGGCCAACCCGAAAGAAGACATATACCGTACACGAGTGATTCGGTACGTGGACTCGGTTTTTCATGAGTGCTTGGATGAAGATGCTGGAAGGGCCAGTGTGTCCAACAACCAAGTAACTTGACTTGGTTGGTTGTGATTGCTCGATACTTGTCAACCAAGCAAAGTAAGGACTCCCGGACAGTCAAGCAAAGCAACCTGCGTCCATTACTCGGCTTTACTCGATTTACTCGACAGAGTTGCCGAATGAGGTATAGCGCCAATATCTGGGCGTACATGCGGGCTCTGATTGGCTGGAAAAGGTGTGTCAGGTAGCCCACGCATCACCTTTTAGTAGTAGTAGTAGTGTATTTTCCGTCCAGTGGCCGTAGGCCACTCAGGTCCCCTACGCGGGGCACAGGACGTGCTAGGCTAGTGACTAATCTACAAACTACGGGTCTCATCCTTAGACGGGACCCATTGCAACGTAAACAAAACACTATCTAGCATTGCATCAGCTCAAAGGCGCTCACATTCTAACTCTGATACCCGTCAGCGGGTTGTGCAGGTCATGTTTTTGGTAGTCCGCAGGTCTACAGTGATCAGGGGCGGCGTGCGCGGACAAAAAGGTGTTGAGTCCACCTTCCGCCAACCGCAGCCTATGAAGGAAGAACAAAGGAAAAGTTGGATGAAGATGCCATGATTGAAAAACATCGCCTAGTGGCGAAGGCAAATCCTCTCGAAAAAGGAACTTGCTTTCGCCAGCTTGACGAATTTGTCAAAGTCTTTGCCTATTGCTCGGTTGATCACCGCG
>NW_011942155.1:191738-192148 GCF_000187425.2 Metarhizium robertsii ARSEF 23 | reverse complement strand
GCTCGGTTGATCCCCGCGTTCGGTGAGGGTCCCAGCCTCATCCGATGACGCGGTTGGATCTTCCTGCAGTAGAAGAGGTGAGTGGGCGCCTTTCGTCGGCCGCAAGTGCATGTCAGTTGTGCATCGTCGTGCTTGAATCTTTCATGATAGTCGGCAAAGTCTCCGTGGTGGGTTCTCGATGCGATCAGGTGATGGAGGGTTGTGCGTGGGAGAGAAAGCTCCTCTGGGCAACCACAAGGGAATTGGAGGTTCAAAGTCTTATACTTGTCAGGGGCAGAGACATCCCACCAGGCTTGGACTACGTCTTTGGACCGCTGTTTGGCGGTTCTACGCAAGAAGGCCAGTGTTGGGACAGCGTCTACGGGCTCTGGTCGGGAGCAGCCTGCTTTTGCCAGCGCGTCAGCCTGCTC
>NW_011942155.1:188847-191638 GCF_000187425.2 Metarhizium robertsii ARSEF 23 | reverse complement strand
GACAGTGGCATCGGCGAAAACACAAGACAATCTACCATTGTATCGGGTAGGTGTCGGTGATCTGCCCTCAGCTGTGGGCGCTCCTGCCACGTGCGGGTGAAACGCCAATGTCGGTGACCTCCACGGGTGAGCTGTCTCGAAGGAGGGCTGCGCGGGCACCCCGAGCTAAATTCTTAGGTGTGTAGTTGCCGAGATCGAGCCAATCTGGCTCACAAGGCGGGCTGGAGGTGGCCGTCGCCATCGCCGCCGCCGCAACTGCGCGACGCGCAGAAAATGAGGTTTTATGTGATGTTAAGCAAATCAATAGTAATTTCGAGTACTTCCTTAACAGTACATGCCAAGAAAATAATAATACAAGGGAAGGTGGCCCACGCATCACCGCCAAATTTTCGAAGATTCCCCAGGGTAGGTGAACCCGGTGGGCGATGCATCAATAAAAAGCCAAAATGCCGACACAACCATTCCTTCGGCCGCTGAAGGGAATCCTCTCAAGTCAGATACCGTGGTAGAAATGGAGTTACTTCAAAGTCATACTTTAACAGAAATATTACCCGATTGGGAATAGTGGTCAAGCAAAGTCAACCAAGTAATGACTTTTTGAAGCCAACCAAGTAAAGCAAGGGCTCTCGTCAACCAAGTCGAGTAAGAGGGCCAATTTTTGGTTTACTTGGTTGATGGACACACTGGGAAGGGCCGTCCGCCAAGAGAGGAAACCAATCCATGCCGTCCAAGGAATGAAATATTCGCAGGACAATGAGTCAATGGGAACTGGCCAAGAGTGATGAGGAAGATGCAGATTGTATCGTCGTTAAGCAATAAAATAGTATTTTTAGCTAGCTATTAGTTTCATGATTATCTTGCCGGTTTTACTAGATTACGATGAAGAATCCAACTTCATCGCCAGTGTTGTACAGAAACCATTGAAACTGAAACGGGGCATGGTTTCGGTTTCGGTTTCAATAGAGAGGCACGGTTTCAGTTTCAGTTTCAGTTGTTTCAATTGTTTCTGTTGTTTCATTGAAATATGGTGTTGAATCTTACTCTTCTCCCTCTTTATCTTCGCACACATCCTCATCCACGTCGTTTACCTCCTCCGATTCCCTCTCGCTATTGAACATGTCACTGTCCTCGTCTTGGCCAACGAGCGGGATAGCGTCCATCGCGAAGAGCTCTGCAGGGCTGACCGTGCCATCTAGCTCTTCGTCTAGGGCGAATCTGCGAACATGCGCAGCGAGATTGTCAGTGATTAGCTCATCCCAATCCGCCTCCACTTGTGCGAGCTCCTCGGGTGACGGTTCGAAGATATCCTCGTCCTCTTCACCCTCGACTGGCTCGTCAAGGCCGTTCTTGATCCAATGTTTGACGCACTCGAGCATCTCAATTGTGAACGCGGAGAGGCGACACCGTGTCCATGAGACGGTCCTTCTCCCCCCTGAAAAGAGTCGCTCAGGCTCTGCGGACATGGGGGGAATCGTGAAGACGTCAATGGCGAATTGTTGAAGATTTGGGTACATGTCTCCCTGTGTGGGTTCAAGCCACCACTCGAGTGGAGAGCGATGGATGGGGAACTTATCGCCCTATCCTTATTAATGGACGGTAGTGTGAAAGGGAAATAGGTGAACTTACCTTGATGAATCTCTCAAACTCGTCGCATGTTGAGTTATCCTGAAGTACACTCTGCATGAACACGTCAAAGCTTGATAGCTCGCCTCGCTTTGAGCTACCCTCGGCCTCGCCGTCCTGAGGCTTGTATTTCTCCCAAAGTGAGGTGGTCGCCTTCACTGCATTCTCAATATACGGGGTTTCATTTTTTGTAGAGAGAGCTGCCCACTGTTTGTCAAGGTAAGATCGACGAAGGCTGGGGTGCAGAAGGATGGAAGCCGCATAGAGAGGTGCCCGATCCGTAATGTTGTAGTATTTGTCAAAGATGAGATGGGAGGTGAGAATGCGCGCTTTCGTTGAGGCATTGTCCTTGTAAAACTCTGTGGCCTTGGCGTAGTGGTCTGCGAGGTAATCCATGGAAAGTTGTACTGATTGAAGAGATGCACGGTCGCCCTCGGCGGCCTTTGTCGCTTGCCAAAATGGAAGGAGGAAGTTCTTGTAATTAAAGAGTTCCCTCCACTCATCGTGAGTGAGGCAATCCTCCTGCGCGGATTTTCTGGAACTCGACCACTGAATGATTCCTTTGCGAAGCTTGAGAGCCTTGTGGATCATGATGAACCAACTATTCCACCTTGTCGCGTTAGGAAGAGGCATTTGGCAACCTGTGATGTTTGTGAAGGAGTTCATGTTTGCGTTAGAAGCGTGGATGAGTTTGACAAGGTTGAAGAGCTTGCCAACTGGGCCTAGTTTTCGCCATTTTGATGGAGATTTGATCTCGTCCTTCTCCTTTTTCTTGCCTTGTGTAGGCAGGTTTAGTTTTGAGAGCTCATCTGCTTCGTTGTTCTGTCTGTAAATGAAGGCACTAGCAGCGAGGTTGATGACATGACCGAGGCAACGGATGCGGATATGCTCAACTGGTGGCAACTCCTTAATAGTCTTCTTAAGGAACGATGTCATATTTTTCGGAGTCGGCCAGTGCCAGGGCGCAATCGTGGGCCGGCGGGATCTTGCCCACATTCGCTTGGAAGACCTTCAGCGTCTTCCTATCGGAATTGTGAATCCTTGGCCGCCGACTCATGGAGAGGACGGGTTGGTATTAGCACGGCGCCGCTTAGGTGATGTCGGCAGAGGACGTCTCGGCGCCGCTTCTCGTCCGAGTTCCACGACCCTGGGGCGCATCGGGGACGAC
>NW_011942155.1:161038-188747 GCF_000187425.2 Metarhizium robertsii ARSEF 23 | reverse complement strand
CACGGCGCCGCTTAGGTGATGTCAGCAGAGGACGTCTCCGCGCCGTTTCTGGTCCGAGTTCCACGGCCATGGGGCGCATCGGGGAAGAAGACGGCAGGACCGGTAGGGTGCAAGTGAAGAAGGTACTCAGGTCTTGAGGATTCACATGATCCCGAGGCGGCTCCATGACCGCCATTGGAGCACGCTGTTGTTCTGCCACGGCCTCTGGTGCCGGATGGTTGTTAGGTGTCGCCTGAGGAGGCTGTCGTTGTGCGGCCTGGTGTTGCTGGAAGAGTTGAGAGCCCATTTGTCTGATCAGCGCACGCTGTTCTTTGGGGAGACGCTGCAGCAGTCCATGAACTCTCTTTGGCCGCGCCGGGCATGTCGTGAGGTCCGCAATATGTGGTCCGAGGCAGTTGGCACATTGTTCGGCGGCAGTGCAGCTGTCACTGTTGTGGTTAGTCTTTCCACAGCGTTTGCATCGTGTTTGTCTGTTGCATGCATGTCGTGTGTGGTAGTCCCAGCAGTTCTCGCACTGCTTGGGAGGGTTGGTTCTTTCGATCAGTCTGGCTAGTCGGCTAGTGCCAAACAGGCTCCAAGGCCTTTTAGTTGGTTCTAAGAAGGAAATGACAAGTGTTTTGTATGGATGTTGGTCATTATCACGACGGGGGACTCGAACGCTGACCGGCGTAAGTCCCGTCTGATGGTTGATCTCGTCACGGGCAGCAGCGTCGTAGTTCAGTTCATTCCCATAAAGATCGGTGAGCCTACGAGGGCAGTTGTCTACAATGTAGGTGTGCCATTTCTGGCTGGTCTCTACAGCTGTTGCGCCGAGGTCAGCAGCCCATTCTGTCTGGCGCTCTACAAGAAGGTCGCGTGTGAGCTTGTCTGTGGCACGTATGGCCCACCCAGTCTTTACTTGAAATACTTGCGGGATTCGATTCAGTTCAATACCGGTCTTGCTAGCAACGTGAGCGCGGATGGCGTATCCAATATGGTTCCTAGCCGGGGCGTCGGCGTCGAGGCGGACGAATACCCGGAGGTCGTCTCGGGGTGGCGCAGGAGCCGCAGGTTGTTGCCCTTGGCGATGTGTGGGTGCGGATTGGCGGTGCGCGTGAAAAGCCTGCGCGTCGTATGTCGGGGCTGTGGGAGTGCGAGGAGAACTGGTGTGGGCAGCTACACTGCTGTAGGTAGGCGCAGAAGCGGATTGGGAGTTGCTGAGTGTCTGCTTCCAAAAGCCGAGAAAGCTGCTGGAGAAGTGTTGGGCGAAGTCGCGTTCCGGGCCGGATGGGAATTTCTTAGCCGCCTCGTTAAAGTGCGCGCAGAAGGTTCGGAAGACCTTTAGTTTAGCGTTGTAGACGGCAACTTGTTCGTCCGCAAGCTGGTTGGCCGCATCCGTGATGTCGATGGGTAGGTGTTGCTGCTCCTGGATGGTCGGTGTTGGCAATGCAGGAAAATCGTCGAGCTGCTGTCCTTCCGCAATAGCAGCATTGCAAATGCGGGTGAGTGGTGAAGATGGCGTTTGGGCGCTCCTGCCACGTGCGGGTGAAACGCCAATGTCGGTGACCTCCACGGGTGAGCTGGCTCGAAGGAGGGCTGCGCGGGCACCCCGAGCTAAATTCTTAGGTGTGTAGTTGCCGAGATCGAGCCAATCTGGCTCACAAAGGCGGGCTGGAGGTGGCCGTCGCCATCGCCGCCGCCGCAACTGCGCGACGCGCAGAAAATGAGGTTTTATGTGATGTTAAGCAAATCAATAGTAGTTTCGAGTACTTCCTTAACAGTAAATGCCAAGAAAGTAATAATACAAGGGAAGGTTGCTTGTCTTGCACATTTTCCACTGCCGCAGCTAGTACAGGGTAGTTGCTGTCCTTTTTGCCCGTCTTGTGGCGTCAGACTTCACATCTCCCACCCGTCCGCCCACTTCCCATCTCGCCCCAGTAGTCCATTCATCCAAGTCTTGGCCCATCCACGTTGGTCACTGATGTGACATCTGCCCTACAATCTGTCCGAGGCTGTCTGCCCAATTGAGAGACATCTGTTCAAGGCAGACAGACACCATGCTGCTTTCCCATTTTACGTCGTCAGACAGCACAAGCCTGACCCTGCTTAGTCACTAGCACCATAGAAGGAGGTGCCCATCCCGACGCGTCTGACGCGTAAGGTGGTGCATCTTCTTTTCTTCCATTCCACCTATGCTCACGAGAGACAAATTTCACCTCAGCAGCCAATCCACGCCACCATCATGACCACCTTGACCCCGCGAAAGAATCCATTACGGGCTTGCCATCAGGGTATTGCTTTTGTTAACGACGAACCGACATGTCGGCACAAGAAGCGCATGGTTCGGATACCAAAAGGGTGTAAGTTGCCACTGCGCACCATTGTCGACTTGGAACAAAACTAACCCTTAAGTCTGGGCCTGCGAATACAAGCGGGGAGACGGGTCATGCGAAAGGTACTTGTACTTCGACGAGGTAGACAAGGTGAAACCGCTCCGAACGCCATACAAGCAACAAAGCATCACTCAGTTTCTCCAACTGCCCACGCCATCTACAGACGGACGATCTGGGTCGTACCTCGCAAAATCCGATGGCCAAGACAGCGAGACCGGTAATCGCAATTGTTTTCGCCTGCTTTGAAAAGGAGCTTCGCTAATTCAGCCACAGATCCAACTCGCCCAGCCGCAAACCCCACCAGACGAACCGCTCCTTCCGCCGGCAGGAAACAGCGGTTGCATCAAGGTCCATCACAATCGACAGAAAGAGACCAATATCACCCGATACACAAGAGAACTCGCCTTTGAAGAAACATCAGTCTGGACTTCAATCCGCCAAAGATCCTGCTGTTCGACTTCTCTTCCCACCCACTCCCTACAAGCGGGCGGCGAATGAATCCCATACCGATGAAAATGACCCAAGCTACTTTGCAGGTGAAGATAAATTCGGCAAGAAGTCTTCCGATGCATCGAGCCAGACCAGCAACGGTGGCTCCAGAACCTCTCCTCGTGGTGTTGCTAGGGTGCCACTTGGTAACGCCGACATCAACCGAGTTTAGACCAGGCGGTATATGATGACTTTTTCACGAATTCACGACTCACGACTTACAGACTGATGTTTTCTTTCGTTTGGGTCACGGATAAACATGTTATGTATTTAGCCAGCTTGAATAAACTTGATGAATTGAGTGACGCCAACACTTCTTTCCTATTAAGCTCTAACAATCCCATCGCCTATTTATAAGACTTAAGTGAATCAGTGACTCAGAATTTGACCGAAAGTACACTTTAAAGATGCCTTGCTGTCCAACCCATTGCTCTATGGCGAAGCTGTTTGTGGTCTTTCAGAAGACGCTACGGTGCCAATGAAATGCACTGCATTCGCGTCAGTTTCGCCTCTGGCAAAATTACCAGATCTTTTAGTGCTGAGGTGACCAGAGACATTGCAATCGCGTGAAGTCGCCTTGTTGAGTTAGTTTTCCGTCATGAGACCGACTACATGGAGTGCATTTCTAGCTCCAAAGAGTCAGAATGGTCCACCAGCGATGGAGGAATATGAGTGTTGCGGACAAGATAACAGCCCCATCCACTTCTCGAGTCTTGTGGGCTGCCCAGTTGGCTACAACACGACCCAGGACCTGTAGTGGGGTATTCTGACGCATTTTATTAGGAGTAGAGCGGCTGTCATCAACAGCATACGTGGTGCCATTGATGCTTCATGGTTTGATAGCCTGCATAGCCCGGCGACTCGTATACGACGGTTCGTACTTGCGGTATTAACCTTCCTTTCAAGGCGGGAAAACTCGGGGGTCTGCGAGAAAGCTGTCAATATTCCTCTTCCTAGACTTGGTCATCCTTCCCAAATCCACGGTTGAGCTTGTTGTAGATTGTGGGCGATTGCTCGCGGGCTGGTCGGGCAAACCAGCCACTCGACTTGTCACTCGTGCTAGCAAGGCCCTTATCCTCTCCAGTCCCTCTTCCACGGGCCCATTCCGTGTGACCAGGTTGTCTTGAACACTGCTCTCGTCAATAACGGACAGCGGTTGAACAGCGTCCCTGATACGACGCAATTTTTCCACACGAAGTCTAATCTCTTTCTGCTCTTCACTTAGTAGCGTTAATCGCAAGACAATGGTTTCATGCTGGCGCGCTTTCTCTGGATACTTGCCAAAGTCGCTCTCAATTGGCCACGAAGAAGGCAGTTCAATTGCGTCATTCGCAGCTACAAATCGCATTAGAATGGGAAATGTAGGTCGCAAATGCTGGCGTCGTACCCAAGTCCAGCTCTCGTCCAATACTGCTTTCCGAATCCTTCCATTTCTTCACTTGTTCTTCGGAATATCGAGAGTAGGAGTTGTTAATCTGTTCCGCGATATTGTAGGTCGCCTGCGGGGGGTATACGCGTCGGTTGTGTAGTTGGATCGTTTGGTTGAGGTTGAACAGGACGTCGTCGAGAACACGCGCCGGAATGGGATGGCTCCTCCGTCCCTGGACGGAGGTTTCTCTAATTATAAATGAGGGGAATTTTCCCTGTATTTCGGCAGACAGTTATGAATACACAAGATCACAGCCGCGCAACGCTACAATACTTATCCGACAGTTGGAGCACACGCAGCTATCGGTCGCGTGCCTTGCTGAGGGCCGACGTCCTGGGTCCGATGTACCAAACGCGGATCGTATCTTCAGTATTGCAGCAGGTCGTCCAGAGATGGTCACTGATGGACTCCTCGACCCACGTGCCAAGTTTATTTATAGATGTCTGCTTTTCTTAGATATCTCGGACCTCTTGTGTTCGGATCCTAACTTCCAAGTCATTGGTTGACCTGTCTGCTGGGAGAACGTCATGCACTCTGTCAAGATCAACTCGCTCATTATGGCAATAGCCATTATCATACTGCTGCCTGGCAGCAGTATTACAACAAGTATTTAGTTTTCGTGAGATTCCACTCTTTATGTAGGAAATCAAGAGTCTTCCACTTTGTCTAAGCTGTCCCAGAGAATCGGGCTGTGTGACAACAGCCTTGTCGACATAGGGTAATACAGTGGTAAAGACATGGAAAAGCCCCTTTGACTCTGGTATCAGACACTTAACTTCGTGATGTTGAGTGCTGCTTATGTGTCAAAAGAGGAATAAGCGGGACTTCTCATAGCAAACAAAAGCTTATATATCTTGTCGTCATATTTGGGAAATTGTCTGTCCATTATGTCTGATGGTGTTAATGAAGAAAGTGGTTGGTGGTTGAAAGCACTTCGACAAGGAACGTTACACCCTAACCCCCCAGTGGTAAGATTTACAAACCCACCTCCGTATAACTCCTTTGGACTTACGGCCGATCGACATAGACCATACGCAGACATCGCACGGGTAACTAAGGCCCTTATACTCGCTCCTGCGGGATTCATTCTTTACCCTTACTAAATGTCACAGCATGCCTGTTGTCACACAGCCCGATCGTTTGGATAACTGGATAACGAGAAACTCTTAATTTACTACATGAAAGAGTGGAATCATACGAAGACTAAATACTTTGGAATATTGCTGCCTTCCAGGCAATAGCATATCGTGCTTGCTTTGAATGAGCGACTTGATCTTAATATTCCATGTCTCCTAGAACCCATCCGCAATTTATGCCTCGCTGTTAGCTTAGCAGCCCCTTCCGCAAGACCAATGGTGATCGTTACAGTCACCGAAGTGGCCCGTCTTTTTACACTTCACTACCGTCCTTCCTTCGCCTGAGCAGGAGTACCCATCCGAGCGAAGGTCAGCAAGGAACTTGCTGCGGGCCTGGGAGGCCGGCACATTGTCGCACACATCGGTGCATTTGTAGTAGCAGTAGCCGTTCTTGTCGGAGGCGATGTCGCAGGTCCTCTTGCAGGCCTCAACGCCGGACACGACGGCGATGGCGTAGACAACGTATCTGAGTACGTTGACCATCGCGACAAACCTAGAATTACGGCGGTTTGTAAACAGGACATATCCTTGGAACTGCTGCAGGTGAGGAGGCTGATCTTACTTTTGTGTATTGGAGGTGACCCGATGTTGCGTCAGGAGTTGATTGAGAGTATTCTGAAGATAAGTGTTGTTGAGATTGATAATGATCTTGGGATTCCTGACGCAGAGACATGTTTATATACCCAATAAGCTTGGCTGTCTGTGTATGTCGAAGCTGTGGATGGCATTGGACTTCGAATCTAGCCCAGTCCGCCGGTCTCTTTGACCATTCTCTCTTGGCAATGGCAAGGCAGACTTCGGCTTATGGATGGCACTGTCATCGTTGAAACTACCGTCCTGTATCCAACCCGACCAATGCGAAACCTGACAGAAGCAAGGGCCCGCAGTTGAGCGACGAACCCGAGGATTTTCGGCAGCCAAACCCTTTGGTTTGGAAGTCCTTGTTACTTCACTCTGCCCTCCTCCCTGCTGGTACTCCTTGGAGTCACGGTGGGGGCCAAAGAAGGCTCTTGCAACATACTTTGCAATCATTCGAGCGAAGGTAGAGGTATGCCGCCTCACCCTGGCAGCTCTCCCAGGGCCGCCCTCATAAGTGCCACATTTTTTATCTACAACCTCAACGCCCAGTGATGCAGCCAGTAACCTTATACCGTACTTTGTACTTCCTCTACTCATATTTTTCGGAACTTTCTGGCTTGCCGGCCTTGAAGCAGACATCCATGTATGTCTCCTGTTTTGCCTCGCATCTCTGTCAGACCAGATTCGACAACTCGCCAATCATTGACTGTCGGACAGATCTGTTGACTTGGGCAGCCATGGGACCATCCACCAACGGCAATAAGAGATTGTTGACTAGGTTGCACGGCCCTCTGCCGATGAACCGCAACTACCAGGGACGGGGGTGCTGTTTTCCCATTCGGTAATGCAACGTCGGAGGCGTCGACGATTTTGGCATTAGTGCCAGCTAGCCGGTGCCAGCGGGTAGCTCCCACCTTCATCTCCTAACGGCGTAAATGGGTGGATCCGTCCGGGGCGTAACCACACTTGTGAACGTACTTCCGAGTTCGACGGCAAGACACAATTGTTGGTACTGTCCGAATTGCGACGTAAATGTAACCCGGGGTGTCGATGGAGTTGAGAGGCAATAATCTCCCGTCAACCCCAGGCGTGGGTGGATTGAGTTGATCGCCGCCCCAGCTGTAACTGTCACGTTTTCCTAGAACGATAATTTTGTAGCTGATATTGGGCGTGTGTGTATTCCTGTCCTCTCCTCGAATTTCATTTGTCGCGAACAATGCATGATCTTTGATGAGTCAAATGAAACAATGATGTTTGTAATCTACATGTGTACTTAAAACATCTGCGGGATGGGACCCTGCATCTGGTTGCCCGCCTTCTTGCTGGACTTACGACTTCCACTTGGGGAGTCAATCCAACCGATGGGTCTGTCTCTATAAGTGCGATGAACAGGCGCGATGAACAGGACGCGGCGGATTAAAACGAAAATGTTTCCATGATGTGTTAATGTGTACTCGGACGTGGACACGAACAACTAATCTCACCAAATGGCGCAACAGCAAGAGGGCATTACAAAGCTTGGCAACTCTAGCTGTTGCAACAGAGAGCTACGCCTCTAGTGAAGCCAGAGATTGGTATGACTCTTTTTGCACCTCATGGGAGTATATTCGGTTGCTCAGTTCCACTCGGCCTTCCCACCTGGTTGCCTTGAGCTGTCGGATAAAGTTGCCTCTGTTGTTGAACAAGCAGACTTGACTTAATTGCTGGATGTCATAAAATCATAGACGTCGGAAGTTTGAAAGGCTGGCCAGCCACCCTGATGAACTCGTCTGGCAGGAAAAAAGAAGGCTAATAACAACAGGAACAATGAATTTGTGAGGAAAGCTTGGGTGACAATGAGTCTCGTAACGTGACATGAGCATGTCTGCTGTATGGATGATTTGTGTAACTTCGGCTATTATCATTCCTTTGTTTTGATGATGAGGGTTAATGCAGTCTGACCACATGTAGAGCATCGGTCGACAGGTTGTGATCCGTTCGAACGCACAGAACCAGTCATGGGACACGATACTTGGCGCGGCGATGTAGGCTCAAAGCACATCGTTTAGTTTACATATGAGAAAGGAGTCCTGTCGCTGGGGAGCGAATGAATGCCGACGCCCCACGGCCTGCTTGGTAATCCCCTCACACCTCTTAATCACATATCAGGCCCGATTCAAGACACGTCTAAGAAATACCTCGCCGAGGTGATGGATTAGTTCCGTATTACAGAAAATATTGAGACACGACATAAACTAGGATGTAACGTTCCCTGTCTAAAGGTTTTACGAAGTCGTTCTGCCCGTTGCCATGTAGATCCGTGACCGACGGTGCGTCCTAGCAAGGTTCCGGACGCTGTGTTGGAGCCTTGTGACAAAATAAATCGTCAAGTTTCAAGGAGGAGGCGTGAGGGCTAGGTGCGGGATAAATCCGTTTGACCATTAAGCTAAAATTCCATGGCTGTCATCTCTCCGGCAGGCATAATAGCAGCATGTGTAATTTCTGCGCGACCGCGATGCCGGGTCTTGGTCATAGGCTGTCTAAACGTTGCATCCCTGTTGCTGTCGATTCGGGGTCCTAACAGGATAAAGTACCATTGCGGAATTATGCAAATCCAGTTGTGCAACAGTTAGCAATGACTGAATGAGCGGGAGGACAAGAGCTGCAAAACCTGGACACATCATTGACAGGAGTCATTGTTGGAGCAATTGATCAGCGCATTCGCGGAGCACGGCAAGGACAGGCCTTCACCATCCGACAGCAAAACAGATCTGTCACCTGCGTGGTACTTTGATGCCCAGCACCGGGCACGACTTCCGCATGCGGTCTTTTGACAAAAAGTTTGATGTATGTCCGAAACCTAAATGGTACCTACTCCAAGGGTCCAGCGGAAGAGCAAGTGCTAGATTTGACTGAAGGGTTAGCGCAACAGTTGGAGCCTGACTGCAGTTACCCCAGCCCCTCTCATCCAATAGAATGTTGTTGTTCGTGGTGGAATATCACACGCAGCTCACCAACTATTCCAGGCCGTCGGGTGTAGGCCGGGGGACATCTCTCCCACCAAAATGTGATACGTCGAATTTGCACGCTGTCATGAATTAGTCACATTGAATCTGCGGCGGACAGCACCCTTAGGCCGCGTCAAGCGGAGGACGCGCCGTCGGCAGTGGAGAGGGTCGGTTGTGGTCGCCGCTGCTAAGTCGTTTAAGTGAACCATCTTCGTTAACAAAACCCTCCCCCGTCTGCCACCTCAGAGAGGGCGAGCATTGCGCCAACGCGTCCACACACAACTACGGCCAGCTCCTGTCGCCTTTCCTTTTGTTTGTACCGAACAGTGCTCAGTGCCTTTGCCTCTCACACAGCACGATTGTATAATGCAGCTTAGACAAAATGAAAGACTCTTGATTTCCTATAAAAAGAGTAGAATGATACGAAACTAAATACTTGTTGTAATACTGCTGCCTGGCAGGCAGCAGTATAGCAATGACTGTTGCCTTGAATGAGCGGCTTGAACTTGACATTTTGCCCGTGTCAGATTGCTATGTCACGGCCCTGGTCGGCGACAGAGCTCGATGTGGAGTAGCTCGCCGAAATTTACACACCAAGGGGTGCGGGCCGTGCCGCCACGTACCCTACATCTTCCCCGCTAATGTGAAGTTTGGAGATGTTCGGCACCACCTCAATCCCGTTTTCATAACTAGAGCCCTCTACTCGAGTCTCGCCTTTCGACTAAGTATAAATGTTTCACTTCGTTACTCGTATATGCTCCTCGAAGATCCTATATGTTACTGTCTCAGTTAGTATCCTCTATGACGTTGCTGACCAACCACTTTGATGTTCGCATAGCTAATGCCGATCGCTTTCCCTCTTGTTCCACGTCCTCTGTGTTCCGATGACCCGACAGACCCCCGGACCAGCGAGCAGGTATGTCAGATTACTTCCTTGTGTGTTCCTTACGCAAGCCCAAAGTTTATGGAGTTTCTAGCTTTATTCTATATTTATAGTCCCTATTAGTTAACGCTATATAGTGCAATGCGGCACAGCTTTTTGTAGAAGCAGATCCGCGCCGGTATTCGGAGACCCCCTCCTGGACTATGTACCAGTGAAAGTGGCCCATGAATGTTGGGCATCTTGACCGTGGCCGTGCCGAACATGACGGCTTAAGCCCAAGTGCGATGCGACCCCGCTGGCCTAGTTAGGAGATCTTACCGAAGATCTTGGCCACCGTGGCTTGAAGTTTGAGCCGGATTACGAAGTGGCGCCAAAAATTGCCACCAGACCGAACACATATTACACTACATAAAACTGAACTGTGAGCAAATTGCGTATCAGATGTTAATAGCAGTTTCGTCAAATAAGTAAACAGGCTATGCGGTTAATACGACTGACAGCCAATGTTAATCTTTACCATGTCCGGATTCGAGAGCAACCAGTGTGTTAATGCTGCCGGGCTTCTGTCAACATCTAACATTAGTGTCTCACAAGATCATCATTAATCACTTTCTTTTGATGTCAGTCCATAATCGTTCATGTGATTACAATACCACACTCACAAAGCAGAAATGCTGCAGAGCCGGGTAAGACGAGCTCGCTTTTAACCCGACATTAAAAAACCATTTGATATACAGGCGTAGCGAGCACGCCGCCTATAAATAGGTATGCTGGACCTACTCTATCCCACTGATTCCATGCTCCATAACACTCTCCTTCTCATCATCTGCTATACTCCATCTTGTCAAAGCCAAGAGTCACTTCAAATTCTTCAACCATGCGATTTACCACTTGCCTTCTTCCGCTTTTTGGGATTGGACATGCTACGGCATGTTTGCCTTCAATCTCTTGCACTCTCGGAGGCAACGCATGCCACAATACCTGTGTGAGGGAGGTTGGCCGAGGGGGTCATTGTGAGAAAAATACTGAATGTCCTCAATATCAGATTTGCGTGTGTGACAGAGCAACTAAGCGAAGTGAGATGGGCCAGGAGAAATTTAATGGCGAGGCGAGGTTTACTGCGGCTCTTGAAAAGTTCATAAATACTCGTGACGTGGAACGTCGCGCAACTGCTCGTAACGGTGAAACAAGATCCGTTAAGAGAGTTCCCAAGGAGGGAATAGTCAACGAGGCCGCGGAGGGCAAGGTGTTCGAAACAAGGAGCATCTGCTGCAGCTTTCCAGACCCCGTCGGCGGTTTGTGCTGTGACGACCACTGCTCTAAGATTGGAAAACCTGGAGGCCAGTGTACTGAACAAAAGGGTACCAAGGTATGTGTCTGCAACTAGGTATGCAGGTACGTACACAGGTCGCACCCGAAGGATGGATGTTGCAGCTAAGTAGGCTTTTGGAGGTTGCAGGCAGTGTTGAATATTATCATGGAATTTAACCTTGCATACCTAGTGTGAGAGGCAAAAAAAAAAAAAAAAAACTTTTTCACAACAGTGAGAACGAATTTTTGAAACAACAGCTCCAAACAGCACTTACACGCCTCCCCGACGGGTCAATTGAATAGCCTGTAGTCAAACGCATCGCCCAGTGCGTTTTAGACGATCATGGCGGCCCCGTGGCCCTAAGAGTTGGCATGGCCCGCCGGATTCCGCGAGCACGCCACGCAACTCGGCAAATACCCCAGGGACGCCCTGCTGTGCATCGAACGCGCGAAAGACCAACCTGTTCCCCATGACCTGATCAAGATCATAGCCATGAGCGCACTATCCCTTGTCGATAAGATTCACAACTTCCTAGACTTCAGCTCCGTACACGACGCACTTCAGATGGCGAGAACCGAATCGAAGACTGCAGTGGAAAGCACGATGCAGGCTCTCGACGACATCAAGAAAGAACTTAAACAGGCAGCTAACACAGGTCAGCAGACATTGGAAGGAATCTGTTAGATCCACGAAGTACAGAATGAGACTAAGGTCGCGGCTCAGAATCGACGGACATAGGCAGAACGGTCATGGTGATGATGAGAGATGAAGAACGCAGACCAGCACAATCGACCGAGCCCGATATGGACTTATGCATCTGCAGCGGCAGGAAATGGACTAGCTGCTAGTATATGTTGGGATCACAAGGCAATTGGGGATGCAGTACTGCAACAGGGGTGTAATATCAATTCAAGTCTATCTCTTCTTCAAGGGAGGAAAAAGGGGGAGCGTTGGTAATCACGATATCTATCCATGGTGTCTCACCCTATTTCGGGTCTACACATGATGTTACACGTGATATTAAGTTGTGAATATTGCAACAGTATACATAATCCACTGAACCAATACAAGGCATCTCCCGCGCAAGTGCTCCGTGAGATCGTAGTGAATATTCGGAACCCGCTGATCATATCGAGCCTACGGGCGATGAATCCCCGTAGCTTGAAAGCACACGTAGACCGTTCTATAGAACAAAGCAAAAACAAGCACATAGAAAACATCAAGACAATGTCAACTAACCAACTCAAAAGCGGTGACCTTAGCATCAAGACGGTCTCGGCCGGCGATATGGAAGCACTCCGACAGTTCGCTGAAGACTGGGAGCGCCGGCTCGGTAATGGAGCCACTGTTCGCATCCCTACATACGGTGTCCTCGTGCACGCTCTCCGCGCCAAGTCGATGGATATGAGCCGATTCGAAAGACATCAGGGACGACATTCTGCAGGAAAATAGACCTTTCATCCCCAATGCCGGAATAAAATATATTGGATGGCTCACGAGGACATCTGCTGCAAAGACTGCTTCCTCCTCAATCATCATCGAGTTTACGAGACCTCAAGACGCCAACAAGATCATTGACGAAGATCTTATCTGGCGAGGGGAGCTCTTTCAGTGTGAGTTGTACGACAGGTTGTGCCAACTGAGGCAATGCTTTAACTGTCAAGGATATGGCCACATAGGAACCCAGTGCAATAATATGCTATGCGTTGAACTTCGTGAGTTTTGGTGAGAATGTGAGGTTGCATCGTCATTAAAATGCTCCCACTGTACATACATACATAGGAGCTCAATATATGACCTGGTGGGTCCAGCATAAACTTTGCCAAAGTAATAACTAACTATATAAAAAAGAATAAAAAAACTCTTCTTTCAAGCTAGAATCCTTAACACTTAGAGACTGTCTCTCGAAGCCGGACTTGTCTCTGTTGAAACACAATCCATCCCTGCTCCCACATCTCAGCACATCTTCAGCGTTGTTCGAATGTGAGATTCGACTTGGAATACCGCCCAAGCGACCACCCGCAATAATCTGATCCTGCTCTTGCTTGAACACCAGTCAAATCATACCCGTACACCACTCTGTACACTACCTTTTCATCAATCCAAGATGAATCTCGAAGACCAACCGCCTACCGCAATATACGACGTCATACCTAACCACAACCACAACCTAGGCCCGATGAACGGCCGTTAGACAACGCACTGACAATGAACCAACAATTGAGTCACCCTTTGACTCTTGGCTCTTCCAGCAAACAACAACCCCGTGGCAAATAACATGCCCAGTTTTCTTTTGGATGGCGCCGCTCATCTCTTCACGCGAAATTTCCGTATGCCGCCACAAATACACCCAGGATAAGCACGTAAGTGCTTTCCCCATCCGTCTCTATTCACAGAGTTAAAACATGTGCCCATAAACACACGAAGGATCTGAACATGTTATGCCCTTGGTGCAGTTGGATTGTCGTGCGATCCACCACAAGGCATCAAATTCGTTCTCCGTCAGCGGCCGGTGCAGATGATTTTGCTAGCACAGTGGATTACAGCGTCCACGAAGAAAGAAGTAGAAGCACAGATGAGCCTCTCAACAATTTTGCGGTCCACGGTCAACTCCTTGTCAACCCGAGACCCGTTCTTGTCCTTCAACACCGGACCTAACCGATTTGGTGATATCCGGATCTTGCGAGGCACACCGGAGTTTGCTGCTTGGCCGTTTGGTGATATCAGCGGCCCGATCGGTGCGATGCCTCCTCCCCGCACTGGTGCTCGAGCGTCAGTCGACACGGGTGTTCTGGTTGTCTCACCGAACACCGAATCAAACCGAGTACTTTTAAACCCCAAGTCACTTATCACTGTGAGGAAAGGGTTTCCTCTAGTTATTGGAGAGAGCCAAGATGGAATTTAATTTGGGGATCGAGCTAGGGCGAGGTGGTTGCAGGGGATGAACGACTGGTTTCTTGCAGTAGTTCTAGTGGAAGGTGGAATGGGGCAGCCTGCTGAGCAACAGCGTGCAAATATGGGTTGGAAGGCAGCTGCACTATTTGTACGGCAAACGCCAAGGTAGTCGTGAATTGAGAGACGGCATTGCCATGCGGTTTCAATTACATGACCAGCCAGACTGTCACTATTCTTATTATATTAGAGGGTCTGGTGGAATGTTTAGGACGTTGGAGTGCCCCACAGTTGGTCCTCGGGGGCAGATCTGGGAGGGAGCAATGGCATGGACAAGCACAAGGCGCCAAGACAGAAGGTGGCCATATATTAATAGACGATAGGCGATAAGATATAATTGGTCGGTATACGTTAAGGTTTCTGATTGAAAATACACGGCAGCTAAGTGATATTAATATGTGCCTGTCTTCCCTCTTCCGATTGAGGAGCCGCATCGAATGTGAGTGAGCTTTGATGGACGGCAGGTGCCGTGGGTCGTTGGATGGCCAGTTGACACGACGGTCAGCAAAGTGTTTGTACAAGCGGTATATTTGCTAAAAGGTGCTTACAATTGGTGGGAATATCGGCAATGTCACAGTCATCAAGGCTGAAAGCTTTAATTGGCGCCATGAAATGATTATTGTGAACAGCGCAAGTCCGGAGCTGACAATGCCAAAGGTAATGCCCACAGCTGCTGGTGGATCAACGGTATATCCATTTGTGGTATTCATCGTCGTTTAGTAATGACTATTCAACATCAGAGGTTGTAACTAGAGATAGCATGTAAATATGCCACGTTAAACTACGAATTCTCACGGTTACCCTCCCTCTCAAAAACACACCTACCCACAATATGCTCTATCTGTAGTTTGTCATTCCGAGCTGCTACCAGCATTATATTCGTAATCATCATCATCGTCGTCGTGACCATCATCATCGTAATCATCATATTCGTCATTGTCGTCTGAGTGCATCGTTTCATCGCTACTGAGATCTGACATTTCTGCGTCTGACACCACCACATCAGCGCCTTGGTTTGCATGCCACCACACCAGCATCAAAACATGACACATCGCTATTTCTCTTCCTTCACTCATTCGCAAGTCGAACCATTTAGTTCGATGCATGCGCACGAATGTGTCCTTTTTCTTGTTCTCAACTAAACGCTTCTGATCCGCTTTAGTAGTGGCATCGAGGTATTCGTCATAGTCGGCACCGAAACTGAAATGAATAAATCGTATGAACGTATTGCTGATGGCTATGAGAAACACACTAGTAAATTCGTCAGCAAATCGATAGGTGGGACCATTGCAATAGCAGAGTGATACTAACTTCCGACCTAGGAGGTCTCTATTTGCTCGCCAGGCTAGCACAGCTTCACCCAGATATTGGGCTATCGTATCGTTCGATACTACTGGGCTACTTCTACCCGTGCGAGGGTCTATACGGATGTCCTTTGCCCGCTTCGCCTCGATTAAGGCCAGGTATGGATGCGCCAATCTCCAGCCATCAGCGATTCGAGTATATCTAGATATACCTGCATCATCTTCAAACGTGATGTTCTTTACTCCGGCAACAGTTGCCTGACCTCTCATACTCCTTGTACGCGCGCGAATTTCCTCTTCAACATCGTCTTGTTTTAGACAAAGCTGTAGCACGTAGCGAAGGAAGTTAACAGCCAGGTTAACAGCTATCACTTCCGGTATTGTGCGATGGGTTTCGTTCTCATCTTCGTCCATATGCCCGGGTTCCAACTCGTAATCGGAAGATGATGACGGACGGGTTGGCGACGAGGAGCCTACAATTGCCTCTAACGAGTTGGCGTAGTCGGGCCACTTTACAGCAAGTCTTTCGCGCTCGGGCTGGGTTCTGGGAGCATTGCTCACGTCCGCATGACTGGCTTGTGCCAACGCAACTAAGAAAAATCCGCCGGGACTCTGCAACAATTCGCGTTCCGTCTTTAAGAGAACGAAAGGTTTGATCTCCAGTAGGTTCTGGACCTGGCGACTGTCCAATTCCAGCGATGAAGGCCCGTCGGGGAGGCAATGCGGGCAAGCCTCACGATGTTCAATATTAAAAACTTTCAGGAAATCTGTCTCGGGTCCTTTTATGAGGAGTCTATAAACGATAATGTGCCGCAGTGTCCAGTTACTGGCGGAGCTAGCCTGCTCGTGTTCAGGAAGCTGTGAGATAACACGCAGTTTGTGTTCTGATGAGAGTTTCTGAAGGTCCTCACGTGTCTGAGCTGAATAAGTATGGGTTGCCATAATTGGAGCGAGATTGGTTGTGGTGCCGCACGACAAAAGTGAGTTTGAAAGAATGAATCAACCTCCAAGCGTTCATGCAATGATTGATGCGCAATGATTGATTGATGGCGGATAAATGTGGATGTTTAGGGGCGGCATTTGGGTGGGGTAGCGCGTGGATCAGGCTTACATCAGCGGCTAGCTTGGCTTCGTTTCAGGGCGCGGTTGGCAGGCGCGTATCCTTCCGCCTTCAATTCAACTCGAAAACCAGCATCATCATGGCTGCATCTCCGCCATTGCTACGGACGACAAGGCGGTTGCAGCAAACAGCCGAAACCAGCCCAAACAATGAACTGAAGCGCAAGCGTGCTGGCCGCCCCGGTTCTTGGAGCAAGCGCCGTCGCACCTCGCCCTCGCCATCCGCGTCGTCCACATCACCATCCGCGTCGTCAATAATATCATCAACATCGACATGCACATCAACGGACGGTGATTGCGACCAACTGTTTGTACGACAATCGTTAAGCGCGGCGATGAGGGAACACAACAGAACTCGCCTGTATGTTCAGCCTATTGCTTGGACTTGCAGACACCTAATGGTATTAAATGTGCAATTCAATCTTAACCCTCGCCTCGATGCCTGTCAGCACAGTCTTCGAGTTGAGGGCGTGCCGATTAAGCACGAAGTCCTACGCGCAGCAAGGCAACTCAGATGTGAGAGTGCAGAGGTGCAACAGATCGCCATGGGTGAAATTCTGAAGCACTACAAACTCGAGGAGCTTGAGAGGTCAGTTGGTCATCCGAAAAATGCAATGAGCAGCATCTGTGTTTTACATTCGTAACTAACTCAATGGCATGGAAACAGGACCAATCGCCTGGAACTTTGTTACGGCGGAAAAAAAGCTGCACGTGTTTTAACAGACGGTATCTTCAAAGCCGAATCCGGATTAGGACGGTTGGCATGTATCAACCTGGGGACTGTACGAGCGCTTCGAAACGAATATATCTGGCAAAGGAATCCCCTATATCTGAAACGGAGAAAAGTCCAAATCCCAAACGGACCGGTAGCTGGACTCCAGAATAAGAAGCTGCAGCGTCTCAAGCCGGCAGTAGAAGCAGAGGATCCCTATATCCTAGGTGTTTTGATTTCCTTGGCACAGAAACAACGACAAGAAAGAAAAAAGGATGTTGCGTCTGACGACGGGGATGTAGCAGAGAAGGTGTATGCTGTTGCGTTCCCGTTTATTCGGGCACGCGTGGCGTACTTTTATAAGGCTGTTATACCGCCTGCTTTCTTGCAAAAGTTGGAGAAACCCCATGAAGCTATTTCATGCGGAGGGTTTACGGTTTCATATGTACCAGTTAGCCTGGCCGTGCCAGAAGAAGCTCTTAATCGCTTAATACAATTGTTTTGTTCAAATGAACTTTTGCACTGTGCGCAAGCACTAGCATAGATTTAGGTAGTCAATTTTGCATCAGAAATGAAACCCCTGCGCACTCTCACACGGTGAAATGAATGGAACAAGTGACAAGGACCGTGGGTGACAGCTGAGGTACCCTAGGCAGCGTAATTTGGTGGCGGAGTGACAAGAATGCAGGGGTATTTTCAGGTATGATAACTATACAGAATAAAAACGCAATAATAAAAACTGGCCGGTGATACCAACAAACTTACAGTCGCACTTGATATCGAAAAAGGTCCGAATTACTTGTTGGTACACCTTGCCCTGTTTAGCAAGGAAATCTGCACCGCCCCGCGTTTCTTGGTCAAAATTGGCACCAAGATATCGATCGAGAACTCGGTGGCTTCCTCCGGGGCGCGGTCTGCTGGTTGGGGTACTGTTGCCATCTGATTTTGACGGACTTGACGCGCTAGACATGCCTGGGGAGCTCAACATGGACATATGAGATACGGTAGGATCGGAAGGCGAGAATAGATCGCTTGTATGCCGGCTGGATGCCGGAGTAGCTGGTCCTGAGTCCGGCCCAAAAGCACCAATAGTTGATGCTTCAGATTCTTCGCCCGCAATTGGGATTGGCGAGGAAGGTCGATAGTCGGAATCGGCCTCGCCGGCAGGTATCAGTGATCTATCTCCCACACTTTCTTCCGATGTTGTGGAGGCCAGTGATGACTTGTCACGAATGTTTAAAGCCTCTATGTCAAGTATGGACGACTCTCGGGCTCGAATTTTAGCCCGGTCACGGGATGTTGTCCTTGACTCATGGAACCCGCTAATCGGCGATATGTGATGATGTTGTGGCAATTTCCGTGATGGGGAGGCTAAACTCTCCTCGTCCTCATCCTCATCCTCATCCTTATCCATCGAGCTTGGGGTTTGCGGGCGTGCCTCGGTTGGAAGACTGGGCGAAGGCGTTTCGGTAACTTCAGAAGCATTTCCGGAGCGTCTATTGCTGCCTTCTTCGCTTTGGCTCGCTGAAGAAGAAGAATACGCATCGGTCGCTTTCCAGACTGGAGGCGGTGATTGTGGTGGCCGGGGGGTCAGAAACTCTGCACGCTCCGTGGCAGTAGTCGATGTAGTTTCTCTGGACGACGTAGAGGATATCGTCACAGCTGTAGCTTGTCGCGGTCGGTTAGCAGTAACAGCGATTACGTCTTCCATAGTTTCGTTATTTTCTTGTACCCTTCGCACTGGTAGCTCGACTCGCAGCTCCGACCGCGTTGCGTTGTTCGCTGCCGTATGGGCCCCTGTTCGCGACGTCGCTGGCTTGGCCGCAGGCTTGGTCGCAAAATGACTCCTTTGGCTGGCATCTTGTCGACGAATACTCGGTTGCTGAGAACTGTCCTTGACTTGGTTGGATTTTGTCCGAGTTTTCGAGGCCCGCAACAGTTGGTCAAGCTCGCGTTCTCGCCGACGCTGAGCTCGGTCTGCCTCCAGCCTAGTGGCATGCTCCAAGGTGTCTTGGAGCCGTCTCCCGCTGTTACATGGGCGATCAATTCGGCCAACCTCAGACGTTGCTGGCGCGGCTATGGGGTTGGCCGCTTCCGCATGTTCGACTGCAGGAGCTGGTGGCACTTTTGTTGGGCTCTTACCGTGTCTTTCTTGCTGCGTTTGCTCAATTTGTGGTCGTGGCCTGAAAGTGAGGTCCGTGATGAGTCGTGAGGTCACCGCTCCAGAGATAATAGGAGCCTCTAGTGCAGACGAAGTCTGTTGTTGAAGGGACAGTTGGCTGGCGACGGCATCAACTTGCTCGGAGCTTCGTAGGTTTTGACAGCATTATTGATAATAGGGTTTCTCTCTCGCTCCGTGGCTTCTTGAGCCATCGATTCCCGCAAGATTCTTTCACGATGCGCTCTGGTGTCTTCGACACTAGGCTTTCCTGTTTGGTCGACAGAAACAGCAGGATAAAGCATATTGGACTGGTTGGAGGGCGTACGGCACTCCTCCACGTCCTCAGCTGCAGGGTCTCGCACGCCTTTTTCAGTCGTTCTAGAGACTAGGAGCTGTGATGGTGCTGGGGGCGGCGGCGGAAGCTGTGTGGGAGGTGTACTAGCTCCGGGGGTCGTAGACGATATTGACACAGCTCTAGTGTCTCCAACTTGCTGCGCGACATGGGCCCGTTCCGTGTGCCTTTCTAGCTTCTGCATGGACTGATATTGATGACTTGCTCGGGAGTGCAGATCGCTAGCAACATTTGGTCGAGTGGTGCGATCCCCAGCGACCTGGACATAGGGGTCGTTCTTGTACTTCTCGCGCAAGCGGGCGACATTTTCTTTCTGCTCCGCAGGAATCGCTCGGCGAGGCATTGTTCGACGACTGCTTGAGTGGCCTTTAAAAAAGTTGCTGAAGCTGAATGACACATCCATCCAGCCATGGCGGAGAGGTCGGTGTTTATGCTATGGCGCCTTAGCCCCTTAATGTTTGATCTTTTCTTTTTTCTTTTCATCCTTATCCTGGTTCCGGGGGTAGGCACTTCGGCAGTACTCGTCTGTGTGATCAGCAAGTTGTCGTCGGTTATACATGCATGGTAACTAGCAGATCCCATGACCGCCACGGATAACACAGAAGGAAGGCCTAGAAATCCCAACCCCTCTGGCGGTAGCAACAAGCGACGACGTCGCAAAGCTCGAAAACTCGCAGGCGAAGGAAGAGACAGCGATGATGAATTTATCCCACCACGCAAGCTTCGAAAAGCAAGGTCGCATCGTCACAAACAAAATGCCAACCATCATCGCAAATCTAGACGATGCATCGCCGAACAGCGAGCAAGAAACCACGAGAATATCTCACCTGCTAGCGTTCAGAATCTGGATACCTCAATTGCAAGCTATGAAGAATGGCTTCTCTCAGATGCTGTGCTCAAGTGCATACGAGATAACTGAACGATGACGTTTTAAATGCAATTCACCCATACGCCCTCTATCTGTGGTATCCACACCAAAACATCAACAGATAACGAAAGGCACAAACCAGCCACGAAGCCGAGCAGTAAAGCCCCAAACCTGTGGGTTGCTTAATGAGAACTTTTTAACACCAAAGAAAGACGTGCTAGCCATTCAAGCATCGTCGAATGACTATGGCAATAGTGATATCTACAAAGCAGAATTACTAGCACGATGAGGTAAGAACCTCTTCTTTCTAAGGTGTGACGATTGAAGCAGGGCCGGATGTGAACATGGCTGGTTCGGGATCTGTGGGACAGTGCGAACACGACCATTCGTAACCACCATGGCAGGACTGCCTTGCACCAGGCGGCATTGGCGGACGAAGACAGAGGCGCGGTACTTGCCCGACTGCTACTGGACCTGGGTGCTGATAAGGACGCCAAGGACGAGTTCGGCCACACGCCCCTGCACGTCGCTGCTAGGGCAGGCACATAGCAATCGCCCAGTTCTTGCTGGACCAGGGAGTCGAGGACGCTAAGAACAGGTACGGGCTCACGCCGCTGCATGACGCCGCACTGTAGGGCATGGCGCCGTTGTCCAGCTGTTGCTTGATCAAGGAGCCGACAAAGAGGCTAAAAATGCGTATCGTCGCATGCCGTTATATGTCGCCGGCACGGAAGGCCACCAGGCTGTGGCTCAGCTGTTGCTCGACCAGGGAGCCAACAAGGAGGCTGAGGACGAGTTCGGCAGCACGCTGCTAGACAGCGCAGCTAGAGGCGTTGTCCGGCTGCTACTTCACTACGGAGCTGATAAGGAAGCTAAGAATGGGTATGGTCGAACATCGCTGCATGTCGCCGCCGGGGCAGGGCACGAGACTGTTGCCCGGCTTCTAGTGGATGAGGGAGCAGATAAAGAGGTGTGGTGAAGCATCAGACTGTTGTCCGGCTTCTCAGGTACAGTACTTAGCACGTGACGCGCACTCCTCAGTTGGTCGCGACTGGATCTGAGTGCCTGTAGTATGGGCAATGGGAGCTCGGTGAAGTGTTCGATGTTAGTTGGAGTATCCGCTGAGAACAGAGCAGCACGCGGCATGGAGCAGCTAAGCGCGTTGGAGAGGATCGAGGGGCTTGGAGGGAAGCTTGGCTGCCAGATATGCTGGATGTTCGAGGGAGCCAAAAAGGCACGGCAACAGTGATATACATGCCTAAGCTGCTTCTACTGCCACCTGACCCAGAAGCTTTGTGCAGATGACTGGTTCGGCCGCAAGCACCCTAAGCTTGTCTGTGGATAGGAGATGACAAACGCAATGGCAGTATTTAACTTAATTTTAGCAGGGGGTTGAAGGGTACAATGCCGGTCTTCCGGAATGCAGAGAGTATAGTGCTCTCTTTGAAAGCCTGGGGACGGACTCCCTTGATAACAGCCAAGAACTCGAGCTTGGAGATGTTAACGCCGTCTCGTACAATGAGGTCTAAAGCCTTTGCGTGGTAGTGCTTCAATGGCTGAAATACTACAACATCAAGTGTCTGAAGCAAGTGTGCCAGGTTCGGTGGAAGGCCAAAGGGTACAATATTGTGTTGTTCACAATATGTGATGAATTCGATTGTGTGGTGCGAGCCGTGACCATCCAGGAGGAGTCGTTTTGTCGGATAATGCCTCTGTAGACTGAAGTCGCAGAGCTTGGAGTAATTGCTGGATGTCATAGCGTCGGCTATCATGACTAAACTTAGCCGAAAGTTAGATTCGGACGAAAGGAAGTTTTTTGGTATTAAAAAGAAAGCTGCTCCGTCTGCAGCACTCGCAACAACGAACAATAATGATTTTATCAAGAAGCTTAGTTAACATGAGTCTCATAACGTGACAGTTACGAGCCCGGATCCGCGCACTAGGTTGTAGACAAGACACAGCCACACTGCGAAAAACTGCACATCGACAGAACACAAGAACAGTGTTCGTGAGACAGTTAGCTAAGTGAAATCAATCCCTTCTGAATAATTTAGTGCAAAATGCCACCTTCCAAGACTGAAGTTATCCTCACGGGGATCGACAATTGGGACGACTGGCAGAAGTTTGTTGCAAGCTTAATTGATATAGACATCTGGGAAGCGATTAAACCTGCAAATCGAACTCAAGTGCTTCTCCGAAAGCCAAGAAGACCGCAAGTATCTGACTTTAACGCAAACGCTCAGACTGAAGTCAATCTTTCGGCATCTCAAGTCAATGCTTTCAGACTAGCCCGTGACAATTGGAAAGACAGCTCCAAGGAGTATGAGCAACAGAAAACCAATCTTATCAAGGCCAAAAGTGTTGTCATCAGCCATGTGGATGAGAGATTAGGTCGGAGTATTATCATCAGCCATGTGGATGAGAGATTAGGTCGTTATCTTGATCAAGACGATGATCTCCCCCGATGGATTGATAGTCTAGCAGTAGCGGTCAATGCTGAGCAGACTAAAGCAACAGATGCACTTGTGATTGAGTACCAGCAGATCATCAAGTCATTCAGCTGCACCGATTCAACAACTTTCAGCGAATGGATCTGGAAGTGGGAAAACTTTCTACTAAAAGCTGCACGTCGTCGAATGCTTGAGGTCACCGGCGGTCGTTGGTTATTCGACATAGCCCGCTTAATGGCCAAACATAACCGCAACTTCACCGACAACTGCAGACAAGCTGCAGAGTCATTTGTTGTAAAAACAAGAGATTACAACCAAGCCGTTGAGCAAGGGGTACAGCAGCTATTACAACTAAATGACCTTAGTGATCACGGCAGGTTACGAGAAGCAGCATTGGCGATTCAAGGAGCTCTAATCCATACGCCTCCAAACGCCACGGACGCAAGCAAGGAATGGTCAATTGGAAGCGTAGCAGTCAAGTTACGAACCTGGGCTAGCTCTGCTCTCCCAACACAACCATCGAAGCCGTCAATTAGGCGAGGAACAGCATTCCAGGCCGACACAAAACAGAGTGATCAGACTGAAAGTTTAACTAAAAACCCGTCTAGTCGGAAGAGGCAACGGACAGACAATCAAGAGAGCAGTAACAAGAAACATGCCATGAACTGTGAAGCTTGCAGACTACCGGGGCATGATCTAAGCTCGTGCTGGGTAGCTATCCCAGAACTACGGCCAGAGGGAGTAACGGCAAATAAACGTCGAGAAAACCTCTTGAAGAAAACCTTGGCTGTTGACCCGGAACTAAGAGCCAAGGTGGCAGAACTTCGAAAGGCAGCCCAGAAAGACCAGGTCGAACTAGATCAAGAGAAAAAGCAAGTGTCATTTAATTGACAACCAGCCAAATCGAGCTTGGATAGACGAATCGTTGGCCAGGCACTACAGCAAGGAGCCGCATTTCCAATATGTCTAGGAACCTGCTTGCAAGCTGACCAGTATCCCTTACGATCGTCAACCATCCTTGATTCTGGAGCTTCGTTGGATATATTCAACGAACTTGCTAGGTTCAAATCGATAAGAAAACCAGAATCCGGACAGGAACACTACCTGATTGCTGGTGATTCAGAGGTTAAAATCGAAGGTTATGGGCGAGTCCATTTACCAGTCATAAGACCTGATGGATCAATTGGCATCCTACGAATCAAGGACGCTGCATATTGTCCTACATTTGCTGTCAACGCTGTATCATTTCAGTGTCTGCAAGCTTCGAAATCGATCGATCAATCGATATGATCGAATCGATTAATCGATTGATTTCGATTTCGATCATATCGATCAGCATCTTCAATCGATCGATATCGATCCAGCACTCAGTCGATCGATTTGATCGTCGATCGGGATATGTGGAAAAAGGTTCCGGGTAGGCCCATGGCCAATGCAGCGAAGGCGCTGATTTCCAACCAGAAGAAACCCATGTGAGACAACGGACAGTCTGTTGAATCACGTGCTATTGGCATCAACAGCAAATGAATTTGAGACATGGCCAATACTCTTAATTAGAAAGGGGGTGGACTAAAAGGGCTCACTGCTAATATCTGCATTATATTGCACATCGTGGCCCTGTCGAGTTGTTCGAAAACTGAGAATGGACCCGTTTGACGACGAGACGGATAACGTTTCCTCGACACCGCCGCCTTCCGAACCATCGACCAATTCAACCTCAAGCGCGCATGAGCCCAGCAGGTTTCCGGACTATCAGATGTGGACCACCGAAAGATTCAAGCGATTTCCAAACTTCACAGCATGCCATGACCCTTCTCGAGAGCGGACATGGTGGTGGCAATTTGGCTTCAGGATGAAAGACCACGGGTCCGAATCTCATAAGATCGTATGGGTCTGCGAAAGATGCTTCCTTCGCAACAAAACGAAAGCCGCGCGTTATACGTTCATCGCCTCAACCGCTGGGAGTATTGTTCGCCATCTTAGAAAGGAACACAAGGTCGTCCAACCTGTTGGCTCACATGAAGAAGTAGCTCTTGGGACTGGAGCTGCAAAACGAAACGTGCTTGATATGCTGCGCGCTGATCCGAAAAACCCTCGAGACCAGAGTCTCCTTAGCAATCTGCACACTTTGTTTGATCCAGCGATGAATCAGCTACTCCTGCTGGACTGGCTTACTTACCACAACCTCCCTTTTAATCTGGTTAATTCCGAGCGTTTCAAGCGACTGCTACTCTACAACAACCCTTGTCTTCAGGAAGGGCAGATACCAAGCGACAGGACCCTCGTGAATCTCCTTGAAAAGGAGTACAATCGAGCTCTTGACCCCGTAAAAGTTCTTCAGAAAGCGAGAAGCATGATTCACTTTACTTTTGACGGCTGGACTTCCCGACAGAACACATCATTCCTTGGCGTTAATGCTCACTTTATAGACCGGAATTGGAAACAATGGAGGATTCTGTTGGCATTACCTGCTCTCCGAAAGCGCCATACCGGAGCAGCCTTGGCAGACGAAGTTGCTGACACGATCTGTGCATTTAGCCTTCGGAATAGAATCGGGTACTTTACGCTTGATAACGCAACGAATAACGATACGGCTATGGAGGCACTTGCGTATGAGTTTGATTTTGACCAATACGAACGTCGTATTCGCTGCGCTCCCTATTTCCTCAACCTTGCAGTAGAGGCAATGATGTATGGTGGTAAAAAGGACAATTTTGCTGAGCTGCTGTCAGATTTGTGGCGCTGAATCGCACTGTGTGCTACCACCTAGCATTCAGTATGCTGCTGCCTTGCAGGCAGCAGGATTCTGATGGTCCTTATTTATGATGAAATTCTTCTAGTTTTAGAGAAGAAGAACAACGAACTCAACTTTACTTTGAAGAATAGATTTTTTGCAGTGATATTGTGCCACCGTATTTCTGACAGCTGCTTGCGCATTGGGGTGATCAGGACTTTATGACTGAACAGGACGAACGCCTTCAGTTATCCGACGCTGTTAATGCATTGAAAAGCGACGACGATTTTGACGCGCCGGTTCCGGAGGAGGATTTAGAGTTGAGCACTACGTCGGGTGAGAGCCAGGATTCGTGCCTAGTTCCAGAAATGGTCGATGCCGTCACGATGGAAAAGTATCGCAAGTTCGGCCCGTTTGGCAAGCTGCACAATATAGGCATTGCCCTTCGAACGAGCAGCCAACTTCTCGAGGACTTTCACGAAGCTCAGCGGCAAACCGCTCCCGACGAACCAGTACTTACGTGGGTCCAGAACGTCTGTACTCGCTGGCAGTCTGATGAGGCAATGGCATCTCGAGCGCTACTGAAACGATCCGCTTTGAACAGAATGCTGTCCATAGTGGAGGAAAGATGGGTTAGCCAAGGCGGCAAAGAACAGGACCGGCCAGCAATATTAAAAGAAAAGCTTTCACTTGAGGACTGGAAGGTAGTCACTGCGGTTCAAAAGATTCTCCAACCTTTTAAGATTGCCTCAAAGCAGCTCCAGGGGGGCTGGCATTCCTGGTCAACGCTCAACATCGGGAGGCTTCGATGAGTACTTTCAGGTCGTCGAGATGCTCCTTGATCATCTCGAGCTGGCCGTTCAAGGCGTCGTAATCGAAGAGAACGATGATCAGATGATGGAAGAAGTTCACTTGTTCGACGATATGGACGCAAAAACTCGAAGGCTGTTGAAGATCTACGTAAAGCTCGGTTGGAAGAAATTGAATGATTACTACAGTAAACTAACCTCCACCGCCTACGTTGCTGCGGTTGTCTTTCACCCGTGTAAAAAATGGCGAACTCTAGAGCAGCTATGGAATCAGCTTCCGTCTCGTCAGATGTTTGAATGGAAGAGGACGTATGCAGGGAGTTTGAGGAGGATTTGGGAGACAAAGTATAAGAACACGGCTCATGAGCTAGCCTACAATACAATCTCAGCACACGGAAGCCAAGATGGCTTGGATTATATCGAGCGTTGGCTGGCGTTTAGTCGATCGATAGCTCGTGCAGACGCTCAGGGGCCACAAAGCAAACAGAGAAAGCAGTCAATCTCATTGTCACCACAAGACGAACTTGATCAATACCTCTCTGAACCACCAGTAGACAACATGGCGTACAAAACCGACCCGATTGGTTGGTGGAGAGACGTTGGCGCTGTGTGATTTCCTCAACTCTCATACATGGCAGTTGACTTCCTTATCATTGCGTCATCTTCCGCCGAAACGGAGAGAGATTTCAGTAGTTGCGGAAGGATGGTTACACCACTCAGATGCCGCTTGGGACGGCACATAGTGGGCATGGCACAATGCCTCCGATCGTGGAGTAAGGCTGGCATTTATCAACCACACTTACCTCTGGGTCTACTGGAAGGAGATAACTGGAGACAAGTTCTCCAGCTAGTAGGCAGAATCACCGTAGATGGGGATAAGTAGAGCAGGCTATGATCGATATGATCGACGATCGATTCGATTTGGACATGTGATCGTTCGAAATCGATCTATACGATCGATTTCGAAGCTTGAGTGTCTGTATGATCGGGGCATACGTTGGGATACATTCTCTACTCCAACAAGGCTAATCCATAAGTCTGCAGATGCCCAACTCAAGCTT
>NW_011942155.1:143757-160938 GCF_000187425.2 Metarhizium robertsii ARSEF 23 | reverse complement strand
TGAGTCTCATAACGTGACAGATGGAGGAATTTTTGGCCGCGTTGGCTCCCCACGCTACCGTCACTGTGGTGAAGGATAGAGCCGTGAAGGCCGCGAATACCACAAACTTGACCAGACAGTGATCTTCCAGATTCGGATTGCCGTCCTCAGAAGAAATTCTCCAATATTTCCCAGAATGTTTGTTTCCACGGCCATGACAATCCTTTCCCATGGTTGGCACTGCTTAGCAACTAATTCACCCCTGCGGGGATTTTGTCGGATAAGGCTGCCTCTGTTAGTTGAACAAGCAGACTTGACGTAATTGCTGGATGTCATAAAATCATTGATATCAGTAGTTTGAAAGGCTGGCCAGCCACCCTGATTTCATCAGGTGGCTGGGAAGAGTTCTAAACTTAAGATAAATGACATGAACACTTCTGAAGGATAGAGAGAAGAACAACAGCCAATTTTTTCAAGTGAGAAGCTTAGTTAACAATGAGTCTCATAACGTGACAGATTCACCTACTTTCCAGTGCCACCCCCAAAGCATAAGGGCCTCCAGACTGCGAGGAATTTGCTTACCGAATTCTTCATCTACGCCCTCTTGCCAGATCAAGTCAACGCACAGCTCACCTCTGATGGTTATGGGGCAGATCTGAATGGCGGCACCAGTGCCTACGGCGCATATCGCAAAAGACGCTCTGTCGATTCTCCGGTTTCGTCGTTAGCTGCTTCCATCTAGGACGCCAAGATTGCTGACGAGCCAGTCCACCGACCGTCCCCTTTTCGCCCGATCTCTCATCACCACTCCAATCTGGTATAAACCTCACAAAGCCGATGATGTTGTTTTTGGTGCCTGACTCGAGTGTCTGGCAAATGTCTCCTCTCACCATCGCCGCCACGGTCCAGATGACAGGCTCCAATATCAGTCTGCAGTCGCTTCCTACAGAAATTAGTTTCATGAGGCTTCTCCACCCAGAAACGAGATTCTTGTCAAAATCATGAGATATCACGGATGTGTCTGAGCAGGTAGGAAGCAGATATCGAAGAGAAACTCGATTCGAGTTCCATAGAAGCAGACCATATAACTAGTAATAATTACAACAAATAAAGCCGTAATGCGCATTGCCCGCTTAATATCACACTCATAGTCGTAGTCCAAAAAAGGTGAGATCTTTGTCCAGTTGTGCTTCTACCCACAACGGCCACTGGTTGTACATTTGATGCTCGTAGTCCACTCGGGCATTGAGAAACTTCAACCACCCTACAGAACCCGGCGCGGATCCAGAGTTAGTCGAAGCCGATGGCCTTTTTTCACGAACGTCGTGTTCGCGTTCGGTTATGAACGCCATAATCTGCGACAAAGCGATCCAGTGTGCGTGAAGCAGAATCATGCTCTGTCTGTCGAGGTTGATGAGCTGTTGGAAGGTGCTATGTGGTAGCATCGTCCACCATGCATACTGTCTGCTGTTGGCTTTGTATGCTGAAGGTACAGTTAGAGTCGCGTATTGGTGGCAACATTTGGAACCGTTGAAAGCTGCAACTTGTGCAACTTACCGTCAAACGAGTTCACGTTGAGCTTCTCTGCGATGCCAAGAAGCTGTTCGCAGTACTCAACTTCTACTGGCTCAACACATAATGGCCGTAGGTTTGAGATGGCCTGGATAGCAGCGGCAGCCCACCCTCGTTGGATCAGCGGTAAATCTCGTAGATACGGCTCCATCACCTCGTCCTGCCAGTCTTCGTCTAATAGCTGCTCGAAAATAGGTTTGATGCCCTTGAACACCATTTGCACTCCCACAATGACAATACCTCGAATAAACGTTATATATTCTGCCAGACCGTCCTCTAGGCTCAGAGACTGGAAAGTCAAGGCAAAACAAGCGGCAACGAGGGCGTTGGCTTCTTCGTAGCTTGTCTGGGCGCGCGCAGATTCGGAAAGCCGCTTCTTGATGAGTTTAACAGCTTTGATGCGGTGGCTCATAGCCGCTTGGACAAACGAGCTGTTGGTGGGGACGAGTTCTGATGCGGCAAAGCCCAATATAGCGTGCATCAAGAATTTATGCTAGTTATCGGAAAGAAAGTCAATACCCCTGCTTTTTGTTTAACCTCGACAACAGTGTGTGTAGCGTACATCGTGGGCAATGCAGGGGATCTCGTGGGTCCAAACCTCCTCTTGCCTTAATGGATGGTGGGGGTAGCACTGGGTGAGGAAGTGCTGGAAGAATCGCATGTCCTGCAAGCTGAAAAGAGGAATCTGATGGTGAGGCTAGTACATTGTTAGTCGTGGGACGCTGGGGTATTGTGCGCATCATGTGGACAATGCATCATCGCCCGCTGTTCGTACCTGGTAGGTGATCTGTGGCAGGGAGGGGTATTCACACTTCAAACCCGTCTTCACACAATGACCGCACGCAGGGCGAGTCTCCTGGCACTATGTATTAAGGCAGGTTAGTTTCCAGCGCTTTGGGGATTTGGTCGTGTGCGCAAGAGACTGGCTATAAATACCTTGATGCGCCTCCGCTTACAGTTATAACATCCGCGTCTGCTCTTGGTATGTCCCCTTCGCTCCGGCCTTTGCTTCTGAGCTCGGCGCATGACCGACATGTCCGCAGCACCAGACGTACTCCATCCATCCGACCTTGCGGCTGGTGCTTGGCCCAGAGGCGATTCCGAAATAGTTCCTGCTGAGGTATTGTGCGATGGGTCTGGGAAAGGGATATCTTCCACTTGCTGCAGAAAGGTGGAGTAGTCAAACTCGGAAGGGTCTGGGCAGGTGAGGATCCCTGGAGGGAAATGCTGCATATGATCCATGCTGTAAAGTCGTTAAGGATCGAAGATGCGATCTCAAATTCGATACGTGTATTCTGTAGAAGATTTCGTAGTAGTAGTTGTTGTTGTAAAAGGGGGGGTTGGAAGGGGACTTGACATTAAATTAAAATAAGACAGCAGTGCAATTCCAGATGGCGTTGCAGCATGCACCGTACGGTATACAGTGTGCAATGTGGGAGCACGGCAAGGCAGGGATGAATGAGTACTTTGAGGATTGAGGTGTGCCGCGTGGCACGTGTAGACGTGATTCAACTTTGCCTGACAAGGCGCAATAAGCAAAAAGAAAGTCAATGTATGCTTCTCGTGCCTCTGGCCACCATGTCAAAGGGAAGGTTGAGTGCATCAAGAAGACGGGCAACCAGGTGCAGGGTCCCATCCCACAGATGTTTTAAGTACACATGTGGATTACAAACATCATTGTTTCATTTGGCTCATCGAAAAGATCATGCGTTATTTGAAATTGGAGGAGAGGACAGGGATACACACACGCCCAACATCAGCTACAAAATTATCGTTACGTGACAGTTACAGCTAGGGCGGCGATCAACTCAATCCACACACGCCTGGGGTTGACGGGAGATTATTGCCTCTCAACTCCATCGACACCCCGGGTTACATTTACATCGCGATTCGGACAGTACCAACATTGTGTCTTGCCGTCGAACTTGGAAGTACGTTCACAAGTGTGGATCCGCGCATCCACGCCGTTACGCGATGAAGATGGGAGCTGCCCGCTGGCACCGGCTAGCTGACACTAATGCAGCATGCCAAAATCGTCAACGCATCCGACGTTGCATTATCGAATGGGAAAACAGCACCCCCGTCCCTGGTAGTTGCGGTTCATCGGCAGAGGGCCGTGCAGCCTAGCCGACGATCTCTTATTGCCGTTGATGGAAGGTCCCATGGCTGCCCAACTCAACAGCTCTATGCGACAGACGCAAAATGGACTGGGTCAGCTGTCCCGGTGTTTTTGTGAAGGCCCGGTATTTTTGCGCCGACTAAAGAGCGAAGACCTTTAGTAGGCTACTGTGGGCCCCACACCTAGATGAACGGGTAGCCTTGAGGGTATCCCAGTTGGGCCAACACAACGAAAACCGGCCCGGCCTGTCGTCAGAAATACGGTGGCACTGTTATGGAGAAGAATGTTGTGATGTATTCTTTGTATGCTCTGCCCCATTATCTAACTTGAAGAACTGAGGACTTTTATCTTTACTCCCCAACCACCTGAATGAATTCAGGTGGTTGGCCAGCCTTCATATTTTGTAACCACCGAGAATCTAACACCATGGTACTGTCGCGTTATGAGACTTATGTTAACTAAGCTCCTTCACAAAATCGTTATTCTTGTTCTTCCCTCTCCTAAACCCTAGAAACTTAAGATATTTAATACTTTCGGAATACTGCTGCCTGGAGGCAGCAGTATGACGACTACTATTGCCACTTGCCACCCTGGTGGCAAAATGCTTGCGTGTTTCAATCAACAGAGGCAGTTTTATCCGACACTCGCCAGACAGCCCAGTCCTGTTGTCCGCCTCAACGCCTATTGATGGAGAAGAGCTGCCCGGACATGTTGCTAAAGGTTACTATCCGACCCGTATCGGACAAGTCTTCGAGTCGCGATATCGCAATCTCTGCAAACTCGGTCGAGGGACTGGGTCGACTGTCTGGTTAGCAAAAGAACTATAGCGCGATTTCCTGCAGCAACAAGGAATTAATGAATGCGCGGTGCTAACACAGACATAGCCATCAACAATATCCTGTGCTAAAAGTTTGCACATTATCCAAAAATAGCGTTGTATTACAGCAAGCCAAGAATGAGACTGCCGTGCTGGATTACCTTGAGTTATCCCCTGTGCAACAATATCCGGGAAAAGGCTTTGTCAGATCAGTCCTAAACTGTCACACAGCACGATTGTTTGGAACAGCTTAGACAAAATGAAAGACTCTTGATTTTCTACATAAAGAGTGGAATGATACGAAACTAAATACTTATTGTAGTACTGCTGCCTGCCAGGCAGCAGTACAGCAATGGCTGTTGCTTTGAACGAGGGACTTGATCTTACCATCACCATTCATCCCCAGACATTTGAGGTCTCACCCGGAAACCCTCAAACTGAATACATTATGAGCAGGATTGGAGCCATTAAACTAGTACAGCCGGATGTTAAGGGTATATGTGCTTCTCGTGCCTCTAGCCTTCATGTCAATGGGAAGATTGAGGGTATGAAAAACCGGCGGATTGACAGGCCGAGCTTGTGGCATCGTTTGACTTTGGCACGGGAAGCGGAGGCGCGACACCTAAACTGGCAATTGGACGGGTTCCCGTCCAGTTTTTTTTAGAGGGACGGGCCCCGTCCCCGTATTAGTCGCCGGGTCCCGTGGGAACTTTAAATCCACGGGTACCCGTGAACTGAATGGCTCCCGATAACTCACGGTAAAGCGCCGCCAATTGAGTCATGTTGTGCCATGACAGTGACGACGGTGATGATTACCAGGAGCACTGGGCTTCACGAGTTGTCTCCAATATTACCTTAAGCTTTACAGCATGGATCGGGGGATTCGAGACTCCGACTGCCGTGGCTTTTTCAACACAGTGTATATATTTTCGTGAATTTGCCAGCTGTTCCAGTCTAATTCCCAACACTCAGAATCCACCACTTCATCGCGTACGCCTGCAACCCATATATATCTCACACTCAAATATGGCCATCACCCACACCAGCCTCCAAGTTCCAGAGGACAAATTCCAGGAATGCCTCGAGGTGTACCTCGCGGCCCTCAAACCACTTGGCTACGAGGGCTGTTTGCCATTTCCCGGCCTAGGAGCATGTGTTGGTGTGATTCAGTTCCAAGAGTTTTGGGGCGCTGAGAAAAGTTGTGTCTGCTTGTTGCAGCTGTGCGTTGACTAGGCTAGTTAAAATGATATCGAATTGAAAGACGAGAGATAAAATCAATTTGAAGTTGTCTAGTTAGTTAAATTTACAAAAAAATACAAAAAAAAAAAAAGAGAATAAAAATCTTGAAATTTTTATTAGTTTACTTTATATGGTTATAACTATATTCTTTAATTAATAAAACTATGCTGTTTTGCTTGCCGCCCGCATCTCACCCCACTTCTTTGGAGAATATTCTATCTTTACCTTGGGCGGCACCTAGTGGCTGTCTCACCGATCTGGGAGCCTGTCCCATACCGTCAACATCAATGATGAGGCAGTTGTAGCGCCAGCTGCCACCATGGTACAGCCGGGGCCATAACCAACAGGACAGGCATTACCAGGCGAGAAGAGCTGAGTGCCTGTGCCTGCACGTCCCGTGTAGTGGGACGGCAGGCAGTTCTCCGCGGGCACTATCACGTCGGCCGTTGTAGTATAACTGTATGAAGAGCGATATCACTTATCGCCGCGAGTGAAAATTGCGGACGAACCACAGGAGCTGGGAGGCGTATGGGTGGTGGTCAGGGAGCCGACGTTGAACGGGTTAACGGGTTTGCGAGGGAACACAGGCGCTGCACTCGAGATTATTGTCGTCATCGTTCGACTCGTGATGGACAAGAGGGTCGCGTTTGCCGGCGCATCGGCCATAATTGCGTCGCCGTCCTTGAGAGACGCTGACCTGGAAGGTGCTTTTACCTCAGGCGCGAAGCTGCTGGCTAGGTCTCGTGAGTTGGGATTTAGCTTCGATATATTCAACGTACATGCACTCAAATATCAGCGGCGTACGCGGATACTCCAGTATCGCACTGTGTAGAATAATATGTGCTTTGGTTCAGTATGTATTTACTTTGAGAAACAACTACCCAGGCTTTGCTCGAATGGAGAGATTGATATTGACGATTTCAGGATTTGGTAATCACATGAGCCAAACTCATTCTCTCTAATGGACCGTCGGATTGCTGCCTACGTTAACAAATTTCGTTAAGTACTAACTAACTAGCTGCATTAAAGCCTGCCAGCGATGTAACCCAACCCCTGCTTAGATTTGGTTGCCAGAGACTTAAGGAGCATGAATCAAACTATTTGCAGTTAAAATACAACAAACTGTTCTGTTGCATAGCCATAAGCATCGTTTCTGTCACTGAGCGTCAAGGCTCGCCAATAAATCACTGTCAATGTTCAGCACAAAAGCAAATTGTACTATCACATACACTGAATGAACTCATTAGCTAGCCTTCGTATCCGGAGGTCTGGACATGTCGAATGCGAAGCAGCTCTCTTATACCAGACCACGTATACGCAATCTGAAGTAATCTAATGCTTCGAGTTAGTAGAGGGAGCGATAAAACAAAGGACATGAAACCTCACAGCTCAATCATCATGAGAATTAATATTGCAATTCCAACTGCAGCTGAGCTTGCTGTAGCTTTCGGATCGGATCTGGAGATATCGGGACTCGTGAAAGAGACAAGAAACCCGAATGCGATAACGTAACCGATTCCCAAAGCGCCATCGTAGAGCACTCTTCTCCAATGATGTGATCGTCGATTAGCACCAAGGATACACCAAACCTCAAAGGAACTTGCGAATAGGGTGGAAATGCATGGGCTCAGAACAGCCGCACCCCATTTTCCACGAGGAATCACAGAGAGGGTGATGGATGCCAAAACGGTTAGAACAATGGAGCATAGGATGCCGACAGAGCGAGCCGCAAGATAGACTTGGCGGTTTGGCGAGCTCTGGGGATATGGGCTTCCATTTACGCCGCAGCTCACAGCTCCTTGGCGAGTTGTCCCATATTGCTGGTTATAGGCATGGAAAGACGACGCATCTGATGGCTTGCGCATCGGGTCCATTTCGAACCGTCCCATATTTCGGTCTTGGAAGTTTTCAGGCATGTTGGACTATGGGAGAACTGTCAACCATACCGATTAGAGTAAATTCGGCGGACTCAAGTATAAATACTCGACAGAAATGCATTTTGCATGAATGGTGATGCTTCTATGCTGCTGGCGGATCGACATTGGGTCACGATCCAAGCCGGCTTGTGGCACCCAGCAAATCCAGTAATTGCTAATGGTTCGAAGGGGTGTCAGCGCGTATCTCGCTTTTGTTGAAGCCACGTTCGCCGACAAATGCCACGCCTATTTTGAACCCTCCAAGATAGCCACATAAATGTAGTTGGCCTCACTTGTCGTCAGTGGCGGATGGCTGCACTTCCAGCCGGCCTTGTTGCCGGGTCATCTTTGCCTTGAGGAACGAATGCCTTGTGAGGATGCGCACCCTGACGCCAAAATTTTCTCCCCGCCAAATCCTCGCCTCCCATTGGTTAGAGTTTCTCGCCCTCTCATTGGCTACTCCGCCTGCCTTAATAGTCCAGCCAGCCCCTTGCCTCTTCGACGTCCGTGTGCCTCACAGTCCCAGCAATATTTTGCCAGGTTCACACTGGCTTGTAACTCACTCATAACGCAAAGGGCCTTTTTAGAACATCAACCTGATCCTCGGACTAAACACAATGGTATCCCCCCGTCTCCGCAGCGTACACCCCATCAGGTCATTTGATAGGACATTTAATGTCTTTCGCATCGCGCATCTACAGTTGGCAGCGAACCCTTCTTCACCTGGGACATTCACTTTCACTCCTACGTAGATCGTCTCCTCAACAGCAAACTCACCAAGCCGTACATGTCGAAAACGAAAGAAAATTCAGGAGACGGAACAATCTGGACTTCTCATGCGGAAAACAAAAATAAGCAAATTCTGAGCTCTACCGATTATCTCTAGCCACAAAATGAACCCAGCTTGTCTGGTCAAACAGGCCATCCACAATTTCTGATCTTCTCCCCTTCTCAGTCCAGGCCTTCTCTGCTGACCTTCTCTAGGCACACACACCTTTTTATGTGCCTTCCAGTCCGCCTTTTAGTGCTCTTTGCGGCGGTATGCCACTGCTTGGCATCTACTGCAGTACTTCACTCCTACAGCTGCACCACATACTTTGCAAGACTTAACCTCCATGCAACCAGTGCGTCCCAAGAACTCATCGAGAACCTCATCCTCTTGCCGCATTTCCTACATCATTTGTATTTCCTTGCTCATCTCGATCTCGCACTGCCCAAGCTGATCTGTGTACAAGAAAGATATTGGGTTTTGTAGGATATCTGTCGCGAAGGGCCCGTGACTTTTGCAAAAGACCCCAGACGAATTTTCGTCACTCCGCTTCGTGCTCCTTCATAAGAGGCATCATGACCTGTCGTACATCAGGGATACCCTAGGCACCGTTGCTAATAAACGGCCCCCAATGCAAGCCACCGTCAGAAGTGGGTGCCACCAGAGACTATTTCCCGACACAGAATGCTTAGCTGCAAATACCTTTAAGCCATGCAACATGCCATCGCGCACTCTGTAATACGTTGTTTTTTTTCTTCCCTTCCACCTCAAGCTTTCGTTCCTCAAGGCTCTTTGCGCACCCCCGCGTGGGGTTGCCTCTCCTGTGGTGCGACAGGGGTGCGCAAAAGTTTCTCGATATCTGATTGGTCTCAGCATTTTCTAAAACGTAACTCAACTGGATGATCAATATCGAAAAATGGGTCCATTTTCACAGCTGCTCCTGATTGTGTCACACAGGTACTTTGAGCATCGGGTATCGCAACACAACATGCAGTTGCTTTCATCAACAATGAGTCCAATGCCTCATCGAGGACCCCAAGCTGGCGTGGTTTCCTTCGTGTGCATTCGCTGTGGGGAGGAGAAACCAGAGGAAGACTTCCTCGGCAGAAGGAAGGCGGTTGGGTACACCAGGAGCTGCCTAAGCTGCCGGAATCAGCGCGCCTCTCATGTTGGCCTTATCTCCCATTCTGCAAGATGTTCAATGCTGATCAATTGACGTACTCCAGGTCCAGAGGCGCGACCCAGACACTGAGGGACATCGCGGTCCGTCCTTCCTCGCCCGACAGACCTGCGAAGAGAACTGACCAAGAAGCTGGCTTATCGCCTAGGCAGAAAATATCTGAAACCCGGCCTTTATCTTCAAAGAATTCACGGGGACGTCACAAAATGAGCAGATCTTTCTTCGAGGACTCGATGAACCAACCGCACGCAGTTCTGGGGACTCCATTGCCGCCAGCCCAACAAAGTTCAGGGCTATTCCAGGTACTAGCTCCCTCACCTCCCGTGCGGCAGACAACCCATCCGATCGTCTCACTGTCTGATGCAGCCACCACCCAAAGCAGTGCAGCCAGTATGGATTACACTTACTTGGCAACTAGATACCACAAGGGTGGGAAAGACTCACAAGATAACCCTTCCACGGCTGAGGCGAGGGTCAAGCTGGCCGCTATCCAGCGCGACCATCGTTCACGACGCCGTGCAGGGGAAACGGTACCACTGACGCCCACAATATCCCAGCTGCGCTACTTTCAGGGCTCGGAAGTTGCTGGAGAAGGTATCTACCCTTGTGCTGCGGCTGGCAGTAGATTCTTCGAGCTGACCATGGAACATAGACGCGCGGGCGGGTGGGTTTCGTGGTGTTGGTATGGTGTCTAAGGAGGGAGACGACAGGGGCCAATTCTCAGAATCCGATATTGACGCTGAGGACTATGCCAACGTACTGCTTTCACCCGCTCGACCACGCAGGTATCTCGAGCAATTGGGGATCGAGCCGGACTCTGAACCAGGTGAGGAAGACGAGGACGGTGACAAGGACAATGATCCTGTGGATGGAAGCCCTCTTGGCCGTCAGCTGCTGCAGCCGTCCGCACAGCCAAGGCGTGGTCGCCGAGGTCCCGCCCCAGGTACAGGAGGTCGGCCAAGAAGGTCTCGGAGAGTAACACGATCGTCGAGATCGTCGAGATCGTCGAGACTGCAACGACGGCTTCGGAGTCCAGTGATGATTCCACCGGAAGAATTGGCACTCTTCCATGCACAAGATCCGGTGTGGAATGGCGATATCGACGTTTGCGCCTTGACAGACCGCGATAAGACCACCCTGCGCGAGTTCTGGACTAAACTTGACAATGACCAGATGGAATACTGCAGCCGATGCCGCGAGTGTTGGTTTCAGATGGAAATTGATTATGACGGCATCTGCTCGCGTTGCTATCGAAAGGATGAGAAGCGTGGCCCGGACGAGCCTTATTTCTTCTCTGCCGAAAATCAACTTGACTTTGGCCCCGTACCGGCCCGATTGCCTGAGCACACGCCTACGGAAGAGTCATTGATTGCTCGCGTCCACGTCCATGTGAACATCATGTTGGTGCGAGGGCAGCAGTACAAGTATCGGGGGCATGTCGTTCACTTTCTTCGCGAAGTTGGCTTAGTGTACAACCAGCTCCCGCTTTTGCCACGGGAGTTGAACACGGTGTTGCTGCGTCCTGCCAACACGTCATCACACGCCAATCTCAGCCGGCAGTTTACCCGCCAGTTTCGTGTGCGCCGTCAAGCGGTTATGATATGGCTTGACTACCTCCGTCATCACTATCCTGGCTATCGATGTATCGTCATCGACGACGAGCGACTGAGCCAACTGCCCGAGGACGGCAATGTGGAGGACGCAATCCCCCAAAGTCAAGTGGAGGCTGCCGACGTGGGACCGGAGGAAGATCAGGAGGCAGAGCCTGAGCTAGAGGACGCGGCTGCGGTGCCTGATCTGTTGGCCAAGGACACGGAGCTCGATGCTCTGCGGTCTATTGTTGCGGGCGAGCCAGAAGCGAATGCAAGGCCTCCTCTCGCCACAGGCCCCCAGGGGCAGGCGCAACACGAGCTGCGGTTCCCGAATATACGGCACGCGCCGATCAATGAGTTCAACCGCTCTCATGCCCTGCTCTCCTTAGCATTCCCCTGCCTCTTTCCAGATGGCAGAGCCGACTTTGTGAGCCTCGCTTGCGGTCGATTGGAGTACAAGGATTACATCGAGCACGCCATGCGGTGGCACGACGGGCGTTTTGCTCGCCACCCGACCTTCCGTTTTGTCGCATTCAACACCCTGATGCGGTCCCAAGCACGTGCGCGGTCCAAATTCTTCGTGAAGCAACACGATGGCACTCGTGAACCGCTCACCCGAGAGCAGCTTATTCAGGCACTCGAACACAGCGAGGATCCCGAGACGCAGGCGCTGGTCAACTCGATCACTAGGCATGCAGTGTCGATTCGCGGTACGCGGCCTTTTTGGAACAGAAAGAGGCAGGACCTCGAGGTCTATGCCTATAGCCTGGGCTGTCCTGGCGCATTTATCACATTTAGCCCGGCCGATTTGCACTGGCGGAGCCTCTACCAACACATGCCCCGATACGATGAGTGGCTGGCTGCGTCCGAGTTGGAGAGGATGGCATTGTCACGGTAGTTATTGCGGCAGAACCCTCACATTGCTGCTTTCCACTTCTACCGCCGATACTGCTTCTTTCGAGATATCGTGTTGCGGAAGAAGTTCAACGTCACGGATTACTGGGATCGGTATGAATGGCAAGGGCGCGGCAGTCCTCACAACCACGGCCTGTACTGGATGAAGGAGAGCCCGGCCGCCGACATGGAGGACGAAGCTGCTCGTGACATATTCGCACGCACGTGGGGCTTCCATATCACGGCCGTGAACCCTGAGCCCCGTAGGACTGTGCCCCAGGGGGAGGGTAATCCGCTGAGCGTAGATCCACTGGGCGTGGAGATGACATTCCTGCGGCTCTCGCAAATTGTCAACCGCTGCCAGCGCCACAGATGCAATACCACGTATTGTCTGCGTGTCAGAAAAGGAAGCGGTGACGTGACGAATCCGGAAAGGGAGTGTCGTTTTGACTTTCCCTGTGCCTTGCGGGAGCTAGCCGCGGTCATCAGGAAGGAAGGCAAGTCGTACTACATCTTCGAGGCGGCCCGCAACGACAACCTCATCAACCACTTCAATCCTGCCATCATTCTGGGATGGCTAGCCAACATTGACATATCTCCATGCACCAGTTTACAAGCAGTCATTACATATGCTGCCAAGTATTGCAGCAAATCGGAGAAGAAGACTGAGCCTTATTGTAAGCTTGCAGACCAAGTTTTGCCGCACACGGCACACCTGCAACCCCTATTGTCCTTCTCCTCTCGTCTTATGAATAAGCTGATTGCCGAGAGGGATTATTCAGCGCAGGAGATTTCCCACTTGCTGCTCAACATCCCTCTGCAGGAAGGGACTCGGATGGTTGTGTACGTCGATTGCCGCCCGTTGGAACAGCATGTGCGGTCGTACCGCGTCGATGATGATGTGAGTGAGGCTGTCGGCAGCTACCGGAAATACCTGCAGAGAAATGATTGATCAGCATGAGAGTATTACTTATCTGGAGTATTTGCAGTCGTACAATCTCAAGACGTGGAGGAGACTCGGTGCGAATGCGAAGAAGAGGGTTCTGTCCTACTTTCCTCGGTACAGGCCCGTGGAAGCCTCAACCCAGTTTCACGATTTCTGCCGCGTCAAGCTGATGATGGCCCATCCGCATCGCTCCCCGGAGGAGTTGCTTGCTGTGGACGGGCAGTGGTTCGAGTCCTTTGTTGCAGCGTATCAGTGCTGCCGCCAGCGACACCATTTCCATGAGGACGACCATTACGGTGAGGTGGGAACAAGCGAGCTCCAAGCGGAGGACGATGAGTTTGAGCAGGAGGTGCATGACGAGCCCGTCACAGAGGAGGATTGGCATGAACTCGCCCGCATGCTGCCAGACCGGCTGCTGGAGGAAGAAGACATCGACGTACTAGGCCGCCGAGTTATCGACGTGAATTATGACTGGACTCCCCACGTTGGACGATATACCAACGAAGACATTCTCCGCGGTAACTACTGGAAGCGACGTAAGCAGGAAAGCTCCTTTCCACTTGATGTGGAGCATCAGCCCTTAGAAGCTCGCGATTTCCTGAATGCTGAGCAGCGCCTAGTGTATGACACAGTGATGGACCACTTTCTGACCCAAGACCGTTCCCAGCTGTTACTAAATGTGGACGGTGGCGGTGGGACGGGTAAGTCGTATCTGATCAACCTGCTCTCGGCGCACCTTCAGGCCGCGACAGGCGGGAGAGGGACACCTGTCTGGCGTGCCGCACCGACGGGCGTTGCAGGAAATCAGATATCAGGCACCACTTTGCACTCGCTGCTTCACCTCCCGATCAACAAGGACTTCAGGCCGCTCTCCGCCATCGACAAGGCCCAGCTCCAGAAGAAGCTGAAGGATATTCAGTACCTGATCATTGACGAGAAAAGCATGCTGGGATTGCGCCAGCTATCCTGGATCGACGACCGCCTCCTCGAGGCATTTCCGCATAGGAACGAGGAGTTCTTTGGCGGACTCAATATCCTTTTGGTGGGCGACTTCTTCCAGCTTCCTCCTGTTCTACAGAAGCGGCTTTATTACGACAAAGAAGTGCAGGGAGTAGAAATCAAAGGCAGGGACGCGTATATGCGCTTCGATAAATCTATCTTTCTGAGCGCTGTTCAGCAGCAGTGCGGCGACGATCAGACGGCCTTTCGCAAGGCTCTCGGGGAACTTCGGCTGCTCCAACTATCTCACGAGTCCTGGAAACCTCTCTCGGGCCGCGTGCAGGCAAAGCTAGACGATCGGGAGGTTGCCAGGTTCGCCGATGCCTTACGCGTGTACGCCCCACGAAAGACCGGGTGAACGAATATAATCATTACCACCTTGACCGCCTCAGCCGACCAGTCATCCAGGTCATCGCTACGAACGTCGGCCCCGGCGCGGCTGCTGCCCCGGACGACAAGGCCGGCAACCTTGCGAAACAGGTCCCTGTATGCATTGGTGCCCGTCTGATGCTGACGTGCAACCTCTGGCAACAAGTTGGTCTCTGCAACGGCGCGCGTGGCACAGTGTACGACATTTGCTGGGCGCCTGGGGCTGACCCCGTCCGAGACCAACCGTGTGTTATCTTGATGGAGTTTGACAAATATACCGGACCGGCATTCCTGACCACCGCGGATGGTAGGAAGATTGTCCCGATTCTGCCGGTAGACAGGGACTTCCTTATTGGAGCCACACTCTGCACTCGCACTCAGTTTCCGCTGATCGTATGCTATGCCATTACAGTTCATAAGTCGCAGAGCATCACCGAAGACAAGATTGTGACAGACCTGTCCTGCCGTGACTTTCAGACTGGTCTGAGCTATGTGGCTGTCTCGCGTGTGAAAACGCTGCAGGGTTTGATGCTCGATGCCCCGTTTGACCGTAACCATCTGGCATACACATTACCTCCGGAGGGCATCAAAATGAAAATTAGGGACCAATGGCTTAGGAGCTGGCAGGTTCTTACTCAGAATCCGTATAAGAAAGTCCACGGGGCTACGTAACTCCACTTGATACTACCATGGTGTAAATGACGCAGTGAATGTATGATTGTAGATGCTTCATTCTTCATTTTCTTCGGAGACTGCCTTACCCGTTGACCGCAGACTTGCAGCTTTCGGCTGATTGTACGCCTTGCACCACCGCTCTAAAGTGCAAGGTGTGACGTAGTATTTTAGAAAATTACACTTTTATTTTACACCCTCTAGAATAGCACTCTAACATCTATGCTCCAAAAAGAGTGTACTGTCGAAAAAAAAGGTCTGGACTTATATACACAACTTATAGATGGCATCATTCTCACAGTCTTTTCAAATGCCGAACAGGGTGTCACCTCGAATTGGCAGGCAATTCTACAGGCCTGGCGGTCTCATCCAACTCCTGCGGCGTGGGCTTCGACGGCTCTGTATTCTTCTCGTTGTACTTTGCGGCCTCGACAGAACTTGGCGTCGTCCCCGCGATTCGGGTCATTCTCCGTCTGTGTAAGAAGATTCCGAGACAAGCGATGAGTATAACACCGACGACGCCGACACCGACGCCGATGCCAGCTTTGGCGCTAGTGCTAAGACTGGAAGCGGAGTTTGACGAGGAAGAAGGAGAAGCAATTGTCGTAGAGGCGCTTACGCTTGCCGTTGAGGTTGATGTTGATGTTGTTACAGTTCCCGTGGCTGTCCACTGCGGTAGCGGATATGTCGTGCTTTCGCCCGTCTTCCGGTCAATAATATTCAGGCTGACATCCGGGGAATATGCCGTGTCGGTCGACGACTCGCCTGAAACGAAGGCAATGTCCAGCACAAAACGGCACGTATTGCTCACAGGCGGCGGCGGGTTGCAGTTGGCGACGCAGAAGAGGTTGGAGCCGTTGCCAGAGCTGGCGGTCGAGTTGAAGGTCCAGACCCGAGTCCAGGGAGGGGCGGTACCGTTAGGGCCCTGGTTGCATTCGAGATGAAGGCTCTGGGACGGGGTTGATGTTGACGAGGTCCATGACATATTAACGCAGTCATTGGAACCCCAGGTCGTGCGAACGGCGCCGTAGCTGTTGGCGCTCAAAGGGCCTTTATCCCATGGGTAGATGATTACGCCCGCTGCAGCGGAGAGATGAGGAAAGGCCAGGAGAAAGAGGGCAACGAGAGAGTGTGGGAACGACGACTCTATACGACGCGTGGAATGCTGTGATCGTAGTGGCATTGTTCGGAGAAGGAGAGCGTCAATTAAGTAAGAGAAGCAGCCAGAGACATGCAGTTGTTGAAGGATGAAATCTGGTTGGTATGTAATTATAACATGTGCTTACATGTACAAGCCCAACGAAACTCGAGTCCTCACGAGGCAGGCCAGCTAGCTACATAGGTATATGTAATTTGTTCTATATTTTCATTTACTTACTGCTGAGTGTCAGCCCCAGCCTCAGTGCCCCAGAGCCCCAAGCTAAATATGTGTCAAATAGTACCTGGATCCCTGGCTCCCCGGATGCCGTCTGTGGGTCGCTCCCGGTCAGCGTGCCGTGTAGAGCAAGGATGTGGTCCAGTCCTCTAACCAATCGGCGCCTCACTTTCAGTCTGGTACTATTGTTTTGAGAGGCTTGCAAACCATGTATGAATAGCCTCTATTAAATGCAGTTGCTGACACAAAAGCGTCCATTCGGCAGCGATCTTCAGAAGCCAGCAAACACTCCTCAGCCCATCGCCCCATCACTCACACTTCATTTTAATCCGAAGCTGATCTCTCTTCACGATTGAGGAAACCGCTGCTTGCCGCCTTCTTCAGCTCTGGCGCGTTTCTGTGAGACGTTTACCTTTGATGCAAATGGACTGCATTATAAAGCCCAGAATGCTAACCGTATCTCTACGAGCATGGCATCCTTGAAAGCCTGAAATTTGAAGGCCGTGTTCTGGCCGCCAACTAGAATGCCTCAAGTTTAGTCAGTTTGTTGGTCGAGTCAGTGAAAAAGGTCAGCTTCCGGTGGGACATTTGCTCTTTCAGCCGTTGTGGTATTGGAAGGGTAGCATTGAAGTCCATGCTGTTGGTCAGCAAGTCCGATAATGCAACCCCATGCTTCTTCTCACAGTGTCTGATTGGTCACCAGCCTTTGAATCAATGCTTTCGCAATTGACGGAGGGAAACCA
>NW_011942155.1:143164-143657 GCF_000187425.2 Metarhizium robertsii ARSEF 23 | reverse complement strand
TCTGATGAATCAGATGAAGAAGACGTTCTGGATGAAATCGTTGTGAACACAGGCACGCAGGATGAACCAGACGGTGAGGACGATGAAGATGCATGTGAAAGATCAGAAGAGCTAGGTTATATAACGCCGCCTCTGACAGACCCGGAGCTTGAAGAGAGCCCAGAGGCAATATTCACAGCTAAACTTCCAATTCGTCACCGATCCGGCCATCCTGAGGGGGTGGGTACTAAAGGCCACAACCCAAACCATCCTGAGGGGGTGGATAATAAAGGCCACAACTCAAACTGCTGCGACTACAAGGTAGAGCAAGTGAGTGCCAACTATCGATTCCACGAATTCCATCCAATTCGAATTGAGACAGCAGTTCATGGTGCATTTAATGCTGGAATTAAGTTTCAACCATATAAGAGAGACCTACCAGAAGCTCCAAAGACCATGAAGGACCTGGAAGATCACCCATTCAAGGATCAATTTGTCAAGGCACGTCGGCATT
>NW_011942155.1:141895-142837 GCF_000187425.2 Metarhizium robertsii ARSEF 23 | reverse complement strand
TGCGAACTAGACGAAGTTGTCTATATGCGCATGCCGCCAGGTTATGAGAAATACGGCAGAGTGTTACGGTTGATACGGCTTGCGGAGGTCACCCCTGCTATGGCAAAGGGAGTTGACAAAAAGCCTCCAAGAGTTAGGTTTTCAACCAGTCCCACAGGAGCCATGCATCATGACTAAAGGCTCTGTCATCGTATTCTTCTTTGTTGATGACACCATCTGGGCATACAAGAAAGCTGATCAACAAATCGCCAAGGAAGCTATAGAAGGCTTGAAAAGTCGATATAAGATGACACAGCTAGGCGAACCAAAGTGGTTCCTCGGTATTCACATCTTGAGAGATAGGCGGAACAGAACAATTTGGTTGACTCAAGACGCGTATATTGACAAAATAGCGCACAAGTTCTCCATTCAGCTAGACGGCAAGGTGCCAGCAACACCTATGGGCCTAGAAGAATTACTGAAATCAGAGACACAAGCGACAAAGAAGTCAATCGAAGTCTACCAACAGAAAGTTGGATCCATTTTGTTTGCAGCTGTATCAACAAGACCAGATATCGCATTCGCAGTCAGCCGACTAGCACGGCATAATCTGAATCCAAGCGATGTATACCACAGAGCAGCGGATAGAGCGATTCAGTACCTCTATTCCACTAGATCATTTGGTCTGCGACTTGGAAACATTAATCGAGAAAACGTAAAACCAATCGAGACTTTCATCGGCTCGAGTGACGCATCATTCGCCGACAATACAGAAGATCGAAAAAGCTCACAAGGCTATGTACTAAGACTGTACGGCGGGCCGATTGCATGGAAGGCATCGAAGCAGACCACCGTAACAACCTCTAGCACAGAAGCCGAGCTGCTAGCAGCTTCAGAAGCAGCCAAAGAGATGATAGCTGCAGGAAGACTGCTAAATTCCTTGGAAGTTAAATTGAACGAGCC
>NW_011942155.1:138508-141795 GCF_000187425.2 Metarhizium robertsii ARSEF 23 | reverse complement strand
CCACATCTATGTGCAGGGACTTAATCTATACATCTCCTCCTCGTCGGGACGATCAACCGGGGGCTTCTCCACCCGACCCATGCCTCGATCCGGGAGCCGGAGATGCTCGTCACATCCAAACCACTGTTCGAGAGACTTTCCTGACTGGTTTGCCTGTGCTGACGATGCCAAAGACCAGCGATTGAAATGCCTTGCCCACTCAAGGTGTATCTCAGCATTGGAGAAGCCAGTTGGTGACTGGGCAAATGGCACACCCGTCCCAATGTCGATGCCAGCCCAGTTCGTCATCAGGTATAATGAGCCACGGAGGAAGAGAGTGATTCACTGTATTTATCGAGGCAATTAATGTGTAGGGTTGTCAGTTCGCTGGGTCTAGAACTTCCGGTCGGGGAGTCTTATGCCTGGAGGTGCGAGTGACGCGGACTTGGACGCATTCCCGCAAGCAACCGATGCGCATTCCGGCCTCGTCTTCATTCCACATCTCCGAGGCGCCGATACGCAACTTCAAGATAGTTGCCTGCTGTTGAGAATAGAACTATTCGACGTCTTCAAGTCGCTGGGGCCTCGAAGCCTTTCTGTGATCGCTCCACGGCCTTCCAGTATGTTTGCGTGATCTCTGGATGGTTCCTTCGCCAGCCAGTAAGCCAGTTTGATGATATACACCACTTGAATTTGGATTCCGACGCAATATGATCGTATTTGCCAAGGCCTCAAGCTGTTCTCTTGTAACCGGAATGCCTGTGCGTTGCATCCATTGCACGTACGCCACCAAAGTGTCATCTTCATCGTCTGTCAACGCCAATGCGCGACCTCGCCCGCGCGGAAGAGGATTTCCTAGGAAATCAACGGCACTCTGTAATCACTTTGTATGCAGAGGCCGCATCTCGTACGGAAAGGGAGTCTCTGTGGTGTTGTGGTGCGACGAAGATCGGCCCTAGGGGGTTGCCCGATCTCAGGACGGCCCGTGCAGCCTGCAGTGTTAATTTCGCTGAGTGTTGCATAACTGGGTTTTTGTATAACCCTGTTAGATTAGCGGTCATATGCAACTAAAGCGGCGCAAATTCGTAGCTTCCCCGCCCGCAAGAAAAGAAAGAACAGAAAGAATGATACAGTAAGTACAAGCAGGAGAATCATCAGTTTCTAATTGAATAAGTCAATAATTCATTAACTACCCCCATCGTGAACCAACTGAGGGATCTTGTATCTCACAAACCCCATTCTCACCGGTTAAGTGCACACAGAGGCCTGTGGCAAGCACGCTTCAGTGCGTCCAAAAAGGAGAGAAGAAGGAGAGATAACGGCAGTATCCAAACAGTACTTCTGACACTCCTCCGTCTTATGACCGACCATTTTGTATGTGGCCACACTCAATTTGACGAAGCAGTGTTCCAGCCCTTCGCAGGCGGGAGCGCCATGCCAGCATGAAAGGCCGGTTCGTCGACATTGTTGTGCTGATAGCTTTTAGAATGGAGAAAGGAGTTAGCATTAATGCAAAGGACTTGCGTAAAAACCCCTCTGGTTTTCCCGATGGTTTATATATGGGAAAGGATGATATTAGGCCCAACACGTACCTCAGAACCGCAATCGCCCCCGGGTCCAGCATGATGGACAAGGGGGAGTCGACCGCGAAGTTGAGCCAGCGTTTTACGAAAGATCGGAGAATGAGGCCGTGCGAAACCTGTGGTTCTCATAGCTCAGTCACGGCGGACGATGCTAGAAGGGGAAAGGAAAAGCTGCAGTTTTCGGTGAAATAGCGTGGGAGGAGGGAGGGGGGAACGCACAAGCACGACATCAACAGGCTTTTCCCCATTCATGTAAGGTCTCTGGATCTCTCGAATTCGCGAAATAAGCTCGTCCAGACGCTCAGTAACTTGCTGCATTGACCTGTGATGAGCGGGAAAAAAGCACCCGGTATTAGCAACAGCCTATCCAGTCCAGAGAACGCACAAATGCAAAAGATGTCGTACTCGCCACCCTCACACCCATCCCTCCAAATACTCCACTCTCTCTCCTGGTCCAGCCCCTTCTCCTTCCTCAACTCTTTGATCTCCCCAGCCGTGCGCCCTTCATACTCCCCATAATCCCACTCCGCAATACTCTCAGTAAACTCAACCATCCAGCCCAACTCAACGGGGGGGGGCAGCAGGAGCTCAAAAGTTTGTCTCGCCCTTCTCCTCGGGCTGACAAAAATGTGGGAGATGCGGCACGTGTCGAGGAATTTGCCAGCCCCTACGAGCATTGTCGCCGCCGAGCGGATCTGCTGCCTCCCCACCGGAGTGAGTTCAATGTCCGTGGTGCCAGTGAATTTACCTAATTTGGCCCATTCCGTCTCTCCTAGTCGCAAAAAGCGCGTCATTTAGAAACGAAATGTTGGATATTCCAAATTTAGCTTTGTTTAGAACTCACCATGTCGCACAAGGTATACACGGGGTGTCTTGGCATCTTGGTTGGACATGATGCTGGATCTTTGCCTCAGGAACTGGGACGCGAACGACCCAAAACCGAAGTGTGATGGGGGGGAAAGGGAAACACTCCATCAGTAGCGCCCAGAATAGATAAGGCGCATGGGGCCTGAGGCGGTGAGGTACGGCAAGTTTACCACAGAGGCGTGTCGAACTTTACCACCGAAGACCCACTATTTGGGTCCACTGATGAGTCGCTACACAGCGGTGCAAGCCTCCAGGACAAAACACCAAACCAGGGATGCGCTAACGTACCCGTTGGTCAAGGTGTGGGGCCCACAAGCGAGTGGGCTTCAACATCAACAGCAATAACTAGAGTCTTTTGCTATACCTAAAGCCCTTTATGACATCTACACTAGTTTCTTTTAGACTTCATATTCCGTATTGTGTCTGTCCTTATTTATTTCTTTTTGTAGTTATATGTGGCCGTTTATTTATGTATGTTTGATGAGGGAGCGATTAAAGAGAGCTCGAGCTCACAACATCCATCATAAACCCACTGTCAAGACATATGCTACAATGCGGTCATTTTTGTTTAGCTCTGACGGCTTTTAGTTAGAGACGGTTAGGCGAGTTTTTACAATACGCCTTACTGTTCGCAGAGGAGTGCCGCGTAGTCGATGACTTCCCCCTAGCAATACATCATTAGAGACAATCTTTATGGCTTATAGTCATATCTCTATAAGTATCTGCTTACAGATGCATAAGTGTGGCCTTGTACCAAATGAGTATATCAGCACATGTACCCCTTCAGCAGTACAAAGCATACTCAAAGCCACTTTCATATCTGCTATCTACCTCCATCAGGGTGGCGATCAACTCAAC
>NW_011942155.1:128324-138408 GCF_000187425.2 Metarhizium robertsii ARSEF 23 | reverse complement strand
CCCTGACCTCCATAACCCCACCATGAAGACCGAAAGACCTCGAAGACCGAAATTTCTCCTCATAAATCACATCACTTGTGACTAATGATGTACGAGTGGTTTTTCTCTTATAGTAAGATAACTTTTGTCCAGTGACAGAGGTTCTCCGTGAACGAGCGGCTTGATTTTGACAGGCCGCAAAAGCCCTGCAGCTCCTCGCAAAAGGACGACCTCAGGTTTACGGAAAGTGGTGAAACATCAGGAACCTGTCACGTTATGAGACTCATGTTGACTAAGCTTCTTGATAAAATCATTATTTTTTGTTATTGCGAGTGCCGCAGACTCCGTCTGCAGCTCTCTTTTTAATACCAAAAAAACTTCCTTTCGTCCGAATTTAACTTTCGGCTAAGTTTAGTCATGATAGCCGACGCTATGACATCCAACAATTACACCAAGCTCTGCGACTTCAGTCTACAGAGGCTTATCCGACAGAACCAGAACGTGCTATTAATCATTTAGGAAACAGCGACCCTGACGATGGGGAAAACCAGTTGCTCGAAAGCGAAGTCCAGCTCCTGATTATAGTCTTCACGCAGCCGTAAGTTCTCCTGGCAAGCGGCAAAGCTGTTTTCGCTCAAGTTTAAAGACATCTTCAGTGGCAAAGACGACGCAAGTACTGACATCGTCTTCACGTCCGCGTGTTTGGCTATTTGGTCCAGAAATTGAGGTTCTCTCATGGGATAGGAGGTGGTACACCGGCCGACGAAAAGTTCTAGAACTGCATGGCTGTTGTGGGTTATAGCTGTCATAAGCGGAGAGTCTAGGTCGGCCTTCGATTCGAGAAGGATGGTTGCACATTCGACGTTGTCCGTGAGGGCTACCCAATGCAGCGCAGTCCGACCCTCTGGGTTGCATGCGTTGACTTTGGCCTCGTGCTTGAGGAGCAGCGTGATCGTCTCCGCTAGGCCGCCAAAGCTGGCTGACGCAAGCGGGCTGCTGCGAAGTTTTCCATTTGGCATCGTTGGATTAGGGTCCGCGCCTGCCTCGAGGATGATGCGCACGGCCTCGTCGCTGTGACTGTCGACCGCGTGCAGGATAGTGGTACGGCCCTGGATATCCATACTGTTTGGATCGGAGCCGTGGTTAATCAGGAGTTTCATGTCGTCCAGCTGGGACCGCGCTGTGGCCCAGTCGAGCGCGGTGCGACCCTGAGCATCCCGTAAATGGACGGCGCTTGGGTTAGCCTTGAGCTCAGCCTCGAGCCGCCTGTTGGATATGCCCAGGATGATCGTGTGGATCAGGGGGAACTTCTGCTCCTCAATCCAGTCGTTTCCTTGGCTGAGTCTGACGCATGCAAGCCCCAGCAGCTCCATATTGCTGCATTTCCCGCGGAATGTAAAATCATATACATGCTCATACGAACTGTATGAGGTGGTTCATCTATCAGCGGCTATATCGATGTGGTTGGCACTGCTTGGCATCATCTTGATACTTACTCTTTATCCACGTACGCCCCATGATTGATCAAAAATTGGACAGTTTCAAATTGGTGCATTCCACCGTAAAGCGCCCACTGACAAGGTTCTCAGCTCTTTCCCAAAACACACATAAATGTTGCAGGAGAAAGGGGTAGCAAAGCCTACTCTGATCAAGGTAAACCTTCGAGAAACACTCACATCTCGTGGAGACGCTAGCTTTCTACTAAACAGGTCTTTTAGACCGTCGATATTTCCGTTCATTGCGAACTCAACCACCTCGGCCGTGTCTGGAACTACGTTCTCCGTCGCTAGTTGAAACTGGGGAAGTGTGTTTGACATGAGTTTGGACACATGTTGGTGACGTGCCTCCCCTGCATTATCCGTAATTATTATTTCAGGAGGATCTGTAACATATTCAGCAGAGTCCTTGGTTCATGTCGTTGTGAACCTACCGGTCCCGTTATACTTGGGAGCCACCAAGCCTTGGCATTTTTGGAGAGCCCTGCGTACCGTCGAAGCCAATGAATGGTCGTCTAAGGGTTCTAGTAATCGCGCAAGAAATGGCGGCAGACCGCTGAATACTGTATCGAGTATATCATCTGGTGTTGGCTTGGGAGTTTCTATAGGAGGATAGACAAAATATTTAACAGGGTCGATCGGTGTAGACCGTATGGGTAGACAGTCCTTGTGCGACTTCGTGGTAATCTTGCCGCAAGAGCACCTATAGTGCTGGAGATTCTCGTGTCTCGCGTAGTTGTTGCGACTATAGCCACACTCATAGATGCAAGTCCTATGGGGGATCACGACAGTTTTCGCCCGCGCTGAACTAGGTGTTTGGGAACAATTTCTTCCGTGGGTAACGAGTGATCGAATAGTTCGAATGGCCCGTAAGTTGCAATGAGGGCAGGTTAGTGAACCTCGACCAGAAATTTGATTACCGTGGGTTCGGGATTTAGGAGGTATATCCCGGATAGGAGGGGCAGTGGCAGCTACCTCCTCCTTGCTGCAATTAAGCGTTGACAGGCCATTATCCGTTCCTTCGGCTGGGTCATGGTATGTACTGGTGGACGCGGGCTCGCGCTGGGTCGTGTGAGTTTTATCGGACTTGGCGCAACACGACCAGGATGGACTAGAGTTTCGACTGCTACGCGCAAGCAATTGAGGCCATCGGGACGCTGGATCTTCCTTGAGATACATGTATGCGTTATTGACAAGTAGGTGCTGTGTCTCATCTTCCAGGCGAACATAGGCGCCGACGACGTGGCTCCATCGATCAGTGAGTAAATCAAGCATCTTAGGCGGATTGGGCGGTGAGGAATCATGCATTGCCGCCAACGACGGCCCATCGCATCCCAATGTTGGTTCCAGGTTACCTTGTAGACAAAAGAGTTCAAGAATATCTGCATTTTCGAGGTGGCGATGTTCAAGTTCCTTGTCCATCTTCCAATGTGGGTGGGGGTTTGTCCGTGAGGAAGGAATCTTCAGAACACGCAGCCTCAGAAAGTGTTGGTTTTTGTTGAGATGCGCAGCGTAAGCCGCCGTCGTGCGGGGTCGAACAGGGTGTCTAATCTGAAATTTCCAACAATATGGTAGGTTGTTCCATCTGAGTAGGTGTTCCACTGCCCTTTTCCATATTTATAGTGGGCCGAATAAGTGGGACCGGCCGTGGGTAACCGTTGACATGGGGAGAAGCAACTGGGAAGTATACTGTGGCGCAATCGAGTGTATATTGTGGCGTTTCGTATTTAGGCTGGCAAAGAGTTGATATCATGCTGGGCGCTAAAAATGAGAATCGGCACTTAAAGCGACGTTCTCGCAGCAAATCCTTTGCACCTCGTCACACCACCCTTTTCGAGCCCGTAGCAACGACACCGTCGCCAAAAACTGCGACCTTCAAGATGGCGGAAGATTCATCCATCGCGGTACTGTCCTTCCCATTTATTGTTTTTCAGATATGCTAACTAACGTAGATGGGCGTCGATCTTGGCACGACCAATTGCTGTGTCGCCATAATGGAGGAGGGAAAGACTGAGCCGCGAGTCGTTATCCACGACTACGACAAGCGCACTTTCCCCTCAACTTTTAGTATAAGGGGCGACATCTGGAAGGTTGGAGAGCATGACATTACAAACCATCCTGACCATGTTCAATTCATCCACGATGTCAAACGCATCCTCGGGCGCAACTCCCGGGACGGGCGGCTAGAAGCGGACATCAAGAAATGGAATCTGCCTTTTGAGCTGGATGACGATGGCAACCCATTTTGCCGAGTCGGTAATGAACAAGTACGAGCGTGTGAGTTTGTGGCCCTGCTTCTCCTAAGAGCCCAAAAGATCGTCGAGGACGCAACAGGTAAAAGGGTGACGAGCTGCGTGATTACTGTGCCGGCGTACTTTACGGACTCGCAACGCCGAGCTACCCACGACGCCGCCACAATTGCCGGGATGGAAGTGCTTCGAATTATGAATGAGCCGACGGCGGTAGCTGTGGCTCAGCTCCGGGAAGGCGATAATAATGGCAAATTCTTAATCATCGACGCTGGTGGGGGAACAAGTGATTGCTCGAAGGTCAACCTATCAACCAGCCATGGTAAAAAGACATTCGTTGTCGAAGCCACGTCGGGAGATAATGCGCTTGGAGGACATGACTTTCTCCATGTTCTAACCAAACTGCTCGAGAACAAAGTTGATACTGTTCCATACAATGAGCTCATGGGCTTGTGTGAATTAGCCAAGAAGCAGCATGATGATCCAATTGTTATTCAAGTAAGGGGAAAGCCATACAACATTACGCAAGCCAAGTTCAAAACAGCCCTCCAGCCCTATTTACAGAGGGTGGGCAAGCTCATCAAGGAAGCTCTTGAGGGCGATACCCCGAAAGCCGTGATACTCGCTGGGGGGTGTTCCTGCCTAAGGCCTTTTGAAGACTTCGTCGACCGGGTGCTCAACGATACCAAGTTCCTCCCTCGGCGCCCGGCAGCTGAAGTGGTCGCTGAAGGGGCTGCCATAGTGGCCAAGTCCAAGAACATTGTCGTCACTGAGGTTCTGAGCCGGAGTTTGGGCATTAACACTCAACATAAAGACAGCCAGAGAGATGATGTCATGGAAGTCGTGCTAAAGCGAAACACTCCCCTTCCAGCCAGTTACACTATGGCGTTTACCGCCATCCATGAGAAAGAGACTGAAATCCGATTATACGAGGGCGAACATAGAAAATCCTCGGAAAACAACTTACTGGGCGTATTTGGCATTGCCGTGTCGGCCGGACAGGAAATCAAGGTGACGATCAGTGCAACTCGCGACGCGAAGGTTCACATTAAGGCGATTACGGCACAGAAGTCCGAGGAGTTAACGGTGAAGAGGAAGGGGTCTGAGTTGACAGATTCAGAGCTTCAGACTATGGGACAGAAAGCGCGACAAAGGTTGGCCTCAGGCGAAGTTAGCCGAGTCATGACAAGGAAACGCAAGAAGGGCCGACGCTAAGGCGGGTCCGCCCCCAGACCTCAATTCTCATAGTAGGAAGAAAAACTAGTCCTCAATGTATAGAGGCCAGAACTAAACAGATACTTCAAAAAGGTTTCTTCTTCCAACTGAGTTGAGTATGAAGCCTGTCCGCCATTGTAACGGGCTGAGCCCGATGTGGTTCGGTTTACACTCTCGCCTTCGGCCGGGACCCGCCCACGGGCGAACTTCCTTACGCGTCGAGCTCTCCTTTTCTTGTTCTGTTTTCTCTTTCTTCTTCAGCGTTTAGAGACTCGTAGTAGTCGCCCAGCTGGTTGTCAATATACTCATCTTGGACCGTTACAGGCATGAACGGAGGGAGGTATACTGTGGCGCAGTCGAGCGAATATTGTGGCGTCGTGCCGGGAGTACGGTATGGATACTATTGAACGTCACAGAGGAACACAGATGAAAGGAGTTGCGTTGATTCTGTAACCTAGAGATGCCGCTAAGGTAGACTGTTTATTTAGGCGCATGTTGGACCCTGCATGTGATATTGCGTCATATGCAACACCCATTAATGGCCAGTTTTCTCCCTAGACGCAGACATCTTAGCTTTAGGAACATGGACATTTGGAACCTCTGAGCAGACTTGCCTATCCTGGTATGATATCAGATAAGCAGGGTTAACAAGGATGATATCAGGATAGCAGGTTTAGCAGGTCTAACAGATATGATATACCACTGAGAGCATAGTTTTATTCTAGTTTAACTAACTGTTCGCTACTGTAATACTGTACTTAACTGGTCAATCGGTTAGTCTAAATCATTATCCTAGTTAGCTGGGACACTGCTGTTCAACTCCCCGCCCATAACGAGCCCTCTTCTACCTGGTGGAGACGCATAATGAGTCTCGTTTCGGATTCGACCATGAGCAGAGAGAGCATTGGTACGCCACAGTTTCCCTTGCTCTGTTTGCACTTTCTCGACAGCCCTAACTAGCCACTATCCAGGCATGTCGCAGGGGAGACGTAGTCCAAATTCCAGAGATCCGAAGATGAAGTGCTGCTTCATCTTTAGGCTCCATTGGCAATTAAGGCGATGATGCGCAAACTGCAGCTTCCCGAAAGAAGGAGCCTATACGCTGAGATGTTATGGTACGCTTAGCATAAAGGCCTAAGATAAATACTGTAACTACTAGATTAAATATTTGTGTGAAGGAGCTTGGTATTAATTGATGCAACGACATAGGTCCTAGTACGCTGGACAGCATTTCGCGTTTCTATGGAGGCACTATGTCGGCGGCATGATCCCTCTAAAAGGAGCCATCGAACTGATCGGCGGGTGGTCAATCAGAATTGGTGTCTTATCCTGATATCCGATCTATACAGGATAGGCAAGTCTGATTTCGGCATGGTGGAATCTAATTGTCTCGAGAATCTGTTGTTAAGGATGCGGTGAAATCGACTGTGGGTTTTCGCAAGATCCGCGTCATAGATATTTTTGTCCTGGATTTGGCCGAATTTCGGAAATGTCAGAGTATAAATTACATTTATGCTTGAAGGTGGGGTAGAGGGCAGTGGATGACGCAGATCATTTCCCGGTGCCATCGTGTCGGCAGACGCATGTGATTTACCAGAATGAAAAGCGAAATACTGAAACAGAATTTTGGGATATGAAGAGGGAAAACCCAACGGAGACCAATACTGCATATTTTGGTAAAAAATGTAATGTTCCCCCCCCCCCCCCCCCTTTTTTTTTTCTTGCAGGAGGAAGAGATGTAATGCAATTTATATCTCAACTCTCCCGAGTCAAGCCAGAAATTTTCAGTGTCATCCACCTTATCAGATGCAACAAGAGCCTCACAGAGTCAATTAAAGCAGGAAGGCGGTTAATTATGTCTGTGCTTTTGCGCCTGAAGCTTCTGCTGCTCGTGTTCAGAAAACCTGGCCCTCATAAACTAAGGCATGAGCTTCACTTTTAGTGTCTATATCCAAAGAGAGGCGGTAAGAAAATTCTTCCGAGCTAGTCCTCATCACGTAGTTTTAGCTACCAAAGTTCACATAGACACTTGCATGACCGTGACAGTGTTAGTTGTTATTGCCGCACCCTATCCCAGTTTCACAGCGACCTCACTTGAGGGCTCATTTGCGAAGTCTTATACACATTCAGATGGTTTTGTTTTTGCCTTCAGGAATTCAAGTAGTTACACTCCTACAAAGCCATCTGTCCATTGTGCTGTCAAGTGCGATTTGGGGGGACATGTTGCCCATGTAGACCGCTTACTGTCCCTGTACTAATACAAACTCGCGGAGCAGGTTGTCAGCGTAAGAATGATAGCTTCGTCCAGTCAAGACAACTACGGTACTCCCATGTATAATACTAATATCGCATAGCAACTCAATCACACGTTTGAAACTAGCCCTTCTTAGGTAGGCTGAGCGAGATAAAATGACAGACGATGGGCCAGATGACCATGTCTGTCATGCCATAACCAGCGATGTGACGCCCCGGCGAAGAAAGGGACCACTAGAATCGCGGCATGATTCCTTGGTACGCAAGGTCCACGATTCGATGGCAGCCTCTACACTTACAAACGGGTTCGCGGCCATAGCAACAAGCCGCGATCACCGCCAAATCCCTGATGTTCAAACAAACGACTTACAGCGCTGGCTCTGCTCACCCCAGTGACGCTGAAAGTAACTCGCTCCGAGTGGCTTGATGCAAATTGCCCTAGACTGAGTGACTCCGCTCTGTGCCCATTTCATCACATCAACTGCAGGGGCTATGTTCCCTCTGCGGCTACGCAAACCAGTCTGTGTGCATGTGCCAGCTCAACAGTCATCTTCTTTTTCCAAGTCTGAAGTAATTTAATCATTCCGGCTCACCTCCCCGGTTGTTCCATTCTTCTCCCGCAAGAGGCTTCGTCGGTCATCTGTATTTATCAACAAAGCAATGATGCATATCGCCCATCTTGTCCGACACCATCCTTTGGATCACCCGGCCACAGAGACTCCTGAATGTGACAGGCAAGGATCTGCTCGAATGAGGCCGCATTACTAGTGGCCGTTTTGTGAGCTCCATTGTTCCACACCTGCAGGTATGTGTAATTCCGTCACCGGAGTTGGCTTCACCGTTCCGCCGGGCCCTCAAAAAGGTTGGGTCATCTTAATGGGGCTATTCAGGCCCCTGTGGATGCAGTCCAATTCTTCGACGCAGGGGTAAGTCCCTGCACATAGATGTGGGCCACCCCCCCATATGGGCCGCGTAAAAATATCTACAGTCCAAACTCGACTTCCATTTCATCATAGTTTATTCGCCTAATCGATTTGAACTACGATGCAGTTTTCTTCATTTTCAGATACTTCTGGCTCTTCTTCATCTCCTCCATTATTTTCAGCTACATTAAATTCCTCTTGTGCGCGCTGTATTGCTTTGATATCGGCGAACCTCGAATTTGGGCTAGTTTCCACCTTCTTCCTTCGCTTTGGTCTGGCAGCCTCTAGCTGTGCTGCTAGTGTCTGAATCTGCAATTGGCCTTTTGCAAGAAGCTATCCTTCTCATCGAACCCTTTCGCAATCCTTCTAAAGAGCAATCGCTTTGTAGGCATATCGCTTTCTAGTTGGCTAAAATGTAGTACTTGAACCTTGAGATCTTTGGACCTCTTAGGAGTAGACCACGAGACCTGTGATGTCTCCGACATCCAAGATTTGCAAGACAAGGAAGTTCTCAATTCATCGGTGGTTTTCGTGCGTTATTACCCTTGTTACTGTTCTCTAGCAGGAGACGGCTCAAAAGAGGCTTTGCAACTGACACTGGCCAGAGACCGTTTGCTTTCCAACCACCCTTGATGTTTGATGCAGACAGCGCCTGTTTCCGAGCTTTTTGATAGCATATAAGAAAGTTTTGCTTGCCGACTGGGCTTGAATCGGTCAAGAGGCTTAGAAATTCGACCTCTTTGCGGTAGAAGTGCTTGAGAGGTGAGAAGACGGACAGATCGAGAGGTTGCAGGACATGTGAGGTATGAGGGGGAAGGTAAAGTAGATGAATCTTATGCTGATAGCATAGGTACATGAAATCAACCGACTCGTGGCTTCCGTGCCCGTCTAAAATTAACAATCTTTGCTCGGATGGGTCGAATGGCTGGGTCCTGGGAATAAACATCTTTTCAAGCCACTCGACCGCAGTTTGGTCCGAAGTCCAGCCGTTTTTTGTCGCTGTGAATTGCCAATCCTTGAAATAACTTAAATCGTGCGAAAACCATTGTTTCTGAACGGATTTTCCCTTGAATATAACCAAAGGCGGTAGTGCGCAGCCAGTAGCCGACACGAATTCGATAAAGGACGTCCAGGCTCTCGAACCCGGCGTTTTCTTCTGAACAGAGCGTCTCTCCGAACTTCCAACGACTAGACCATTCTCCCCCAAGCCTTCCACGATGCCCGCTTCATCCATGTTGTACCTGTTCTCTGGCTCAATAGCCTGGATCTCGGGAATGTAGAAATTTCTAAACCAAGGTCGAATTACCGGGGTGGAAGCACCGTTAACACGTGCAGAGTCTCTATGATAGCACCTCTGCGTCCGAATTTCAGGGTTTCTTCTCAGAAAAGCCTGCATCCAGTGTTTTCCAAGTGGTTCGTGGTCCCCTTTGACGGCAAGCATCCGCTCCGCGAATTGTCTGATCTGCGAGTGTGTGGGAGGGGGGCCTAGAGCGTCCTGGATTAGAATCTATTCGGTAAGTTTATTTTCTTGCGTCTGGGAAAGCCTCTGAAGGGAAGAAAATGCATCCTTTCTACATTCCCGGCCATGCATGCGGTTGAAGAGAGCGGCCCTTGGAATACCCTACTCCATCGAGGCCTTCCGGATAGACTTCCCATTGGCGAAGGAATCAAGTGCTTGGTTGATGTCATGTTCGGTATATTGGATTTTCATTGGATCAGGAGTGCACACGCGAAATTGTAAGGAATGTGAGCCATAATTCATGGAGTTATCAAGCATCGAAGTAAATGATACGGTTAATGGTGCGGGGTTTTGCGGGTGGCCCATATGAGGGGGTGGCCCACATCTATGTGCAGGGACTTAGGTGAGGAATAAGCGAATGGTACACCAAACCGTGGCACCGGTACTCCGCACACAGGGCAACCCATGCGACAACAAGAATAACTAGTTACCGTTTGTTTTATTTTCCTG
>NW_011942155.1:124611-128224 GCF_000187425.2 Metarhizium robertsii ARSEF 23 | reverse complement strand
TTTTCCTGGTGAGGCCAGAGCCACCCCGGCTCTTTCTAAGAGTACGGAAGGATTGGTCTCCACACGTAGGAGCGCGGAGCACTGAGAGACGAGACGAGACGCAGCCCAGTGTAGAAGCCCTCTCCCCAGTCCTTCGCTTGGCGGTCCATAGCCAATGAACGGCAGAGCGCTGAATGCCTGGGGTTAGTCAATGTCACCGCATGCGGGTTTGTCAACGACTTTGTGTAGACCAGAAAGGACAGATTATACGAAGTGGACTTCCCCCAAGGCAGGGTCTGCTGGAGCTTCTTACGTTTCTGTACCTGGTTTATGGCAATTGTTGTGAACCGGCGCCCGAGGGGTTCTTCTTTCTACAATTCAATCTTCTAGTCCTACGCTTGGTTATCGCTGACGAAACGGTCCTCAAGCTCGTGCAATACGGAGAAGCGGAGCGTACGGTGAGTACCATGACGCGATGTGGAATGCATTGAGTTGCTTCCCTCCTCGGTTGTACAGTGTACCCCCAGACACAGAGTTTGGGTGTAATACGGGGGCGATTGTGCACTATTGCATGTTGGCCATCGCGGCATGATATCACTATGGTGGCATGCATCGAAGTCACTCGGATAATCACACACCCAACTTCAATACCATCATGCTAATACAGCATGTAAAGCAGAGAGCAACAAAAGGTTCAAGTTCGTACTTGCTTATCAATCCTTCAGAAGGGTAGAGGTATGATGACGAAGGTCAGGTTAGTATAATATTTCATCATCGCATTCCTCAGACAAAGCATTGGGCGGTATTGTTGGAGGTGCATGTTGTGCGTTTGCTTCTATAGTCCAGGAAGCTGGCCTTTGAACAGGAAACGATGAGCGGCGGCCGAGATGTGACAGCGAAGAACATGGTCAACCTTGTTAAATAACACAGGAAAGGGTGTGTGTGTGTAAGCGCTGATGACAAACCTGTTTATCTCAAAAGCCTCCAGCTCTTGATGAATTCTGTCCACTATATCCGGTCTAGCCTACCCTGTCCACCCTGTTTTGTTATATTTTTACAAATACGGCCTTGCGTTATCTAAAGGTATATTTCGTTACATGCATCTACTTTACAGCTTTGACGCGGAAGGGGAAATCTGGCCAAAGGACGGAACAGAATCACCCAAACACTGGTGTATCAGGATACGGAACTTTTTGCATGCGAGATATTCCGTGAGTCTACACCCAGATCTATTCATGCCTGTTTCACGACTAGTGGGTAATGGCGCATTCTTCTATTTAACGAGACCCAATATGGTTCTTAACAAACTTGTTGACTCACTTACTAAATGCCTCAGGCGTCGCGGGCCAGTTAGACTATACCAGCTCCCGAGGTTCCGTTTTCTCGGCGCTCCGAATCGCTCGACATGGGTAAACAGTTCTTGTTGTATCTACAAATGCAAACGGTAAATCGTGATGTCGAACATTAGTCCTGCCGCCCATGCTCATATCTTCCATCTCAATTGCAGCCGCAGTAGGTTGCATACTGCTTGGTGTTGTGAAGGATTTGTTATTCGCGTTGGTCACAACGGCGTGGTGTGGTGCGTCACCTTTGTGGTCGATAGACGAATTCTTTTTACCATTCTCTTTCTCAGCTGGTTTGGCTAGTCGATAGACACACGTGACTACTGCAAGGAACGACGGGATAAATGACAGAACCCATGCAGCCTGGCATGATGTTAGTGATGCCAGTCTGTTGCTCTGTGTTTGTTGTACTTACCACGTTTCTTTGATCACCTGACTTCAAAGCTTTTAGTGGCAAGATAATGTCGAGGATTAGAAAGACCAACGCAAAGAAAAGAAGTTGGATTGCCGGCTGCAGATATTGAGCTCTTCGTGTGTAGAGCTGGAAACCAACTCCAACCAAAAAGACGGTCAGGAATGACAATAAAGCAGCCGAGAGGAGCCCGGTGTGCTGGAGACTAAGGTACAGCATGCATCCAGTCCCTGGTACCAGCATCAGGGTAACAACGGCGACAGTTGTTGCCAGCTGTGTGAGTATATCCTTTACAAATTTCGATTCCTCTCTACAATACCGCCAACGAAGGGTACGGAGCACAAGCAGAAACTGTCTTGGTAAGCTCAGGGAATAGTCCGCCTCGACACCGGATAATCACTTACAGATGACAAACCGTTCGAGTATGTGCCGCAAATTGGCATGTATGACAGCCATCTTTCGGTTCCAAAGTGTAGCAAAAAGACGCCGAATATCAGCGCAGGAAGCACCAGGCATAATGCGTGTAGAGGGTATATAATCCATAGGCCGTATGGAAGAAACTCCAGCTCAAGTTCTTCATCATCATCTCCAAAACACGACCGTGGCTCACAGTTTTCAACAGGAAGTGCTGAGTTGGACCTTTCTTCAGACTGCTGACGCAATTTTGGGATTATAACCAGAACTGCGATAGCCAAAGCAGCAGAGAATATAGGAAAAAGGAGAAAATTATCAGGAGATGGAGACATTTTGAGGAGTGAAAATCACCGTTCGTATATTGACGAAGTTTGTTCGATTTCGAAAGAAGATCAACCTAGTGATATGCATCTACAATACTGGCAGCGGGACTGAATATATCCACAGGGGCTGTCTCTAGTATTCATCATTTCTGAACAGCTTTGAGATCTTTGGATTTTCTTTTCTTTCGCTCCCGTTGCTTAGCACGTCGGTCGGGGATCCGCCATTGGCTCTCCGGCAGCAGGGTAGTCGGCCCTGCAATACGACCGAAGAAGGAACCTAGACTCAGCATTTCTTGTGCAGGCAAGGAAGGATCCATTCTTGGGATCTGATTTTTGTGACAAGGTATTTCGTTCCGCCTCCACGCTTACCCCGCACACAAATCGGATTCGAAAGTCGCTACAGTATGAACCCTGCAAGATCCACAGCCATTTTTCGGATCCAAGACCTTCGTGGCGGCCGCATATTCTTCAATGTGGTGAGATGTGACTGTACCAACGCTAATGTTCAGAATTGCAACCACTACAGTAAAACTGCAACTACGTACGGCAATAGCTTGTTGCACCGCGACCATGCATAAGGGGTTGGTTCTAGTTAAAAGATAGGCCGGGGATCCTCGGCACGGAGGTTGGTGAACGCGGCAAGTGCGTTCTGGAGGACTGCCCATGCTTCTCAACTAGGCTCTGACGCGCAGTGGGTTGCAGGCGCTCTAGGGAGGTAATAGAGGTAATTAACCATCATTTCATCCCCCATCGACCGAACCCGTGACCCCTGTTGTTGCAGGCACTCCATTGTGCATCCATGCGGCATTGCATGAACGTCCCGACCTGTAACCGCCGTCCTCTCCGTATAAGTAGTGCTCAATTCAAGGGCATGGGGTTCCTGATATCCGAATTTGCCAAACCCCTCAGTCTTTTAAAGGAATATTGATACTATGGCTTCCTCTAGCATTGAAACGCTCATGAAATATCCATTGCATCCAAGAGGCCAATCAGAGCGAATAACCGTGGAGAGCAGAGCATGCGATGCTGCCGGTCTCCTTGGGTGGTTTCTTGACTGGTTTCTTGACTGGTTCCAGGTAGCATGCTGGACAGAACGCAGTCCCAGTCCTGTAACTGAACGCAGGCCGGATTCCATTACTGTC
>NW_011942155.1:106341-124511 GCF_000187425.2 Metarhizium robertsii ARSEF 23 | reverse complement strand
CCGGTGCTGACTGACGCATTCAACACAGCGGTGAGATTTGCGGCTCGCACGTACGAGATTGTTATTGCTCGGTGGGGTGACAAGAACACTTTGCCATGCCTTCATTCCCTCTTAGTATTCTACTGGTTTATGATGGATTTTGACGTAGGGAGACAGTTCTTAGAGGACTCCCTCCCATGGGAACAGACTGCTTTACTACTTAACTATCTATTACGGACCAGCGAGTTTACGCCACGGTTAGATACCCCGGAAATTCCGTGGCCCGAAGGTGGTAAGGCGCATCCTCTTCCCGAAGACTATGCTATGCGAGGTCTGATCTATACTGGAACCTATTTCCCGAAGAAGTGGTTTGATAATACGGCGATTGATGATGAAGAAAAGAACTTTGAGCCTGCGTCAACGGTTAGTAAACGTTGCGAAAGAATCTTATGGCTGGGGTATAGCATGGCAATGAGGAAAAGAAGACTACACTGGGACAAGAACACTAAGCAGTTTTCGGCTAAGAGTAATGAGAGTAAACAAGGAAGTTCTCTATAAAGGGGGAAAATCACAACGACGAGGTCGACTTAAGCTAGCCGCGCCTATTTCCACTAGTCTCGTCGACCGCTCTCGACTCTAGGGGGACGAGGCGGAATATGATTTAGTTTAGCTGAATACGACGAACCAGCTGCTCTCGCAAACGGTACTCCGACATGCTTTTGTCGCTTTTCGCGGCTGCACTTTTCTCTGTTGTCCGTAACATTCGCCTCTTTTCTCATTAAAGAATCTTCCATCCAGGAGCGGAGGTCGACGCAGGTTTCTCAGCCTCAGCACTGCCTAAGTCGACCGACAACATTTCTGTCCGAAAGCTATACGGGCGGTGCTTCAGCACAGGTTCTTGGAAGACCTATCCGGATGTCTGCTTACTGCGCAACCATAAGAGGACAACCGTACAAAATAGCCTCACAACTCGACAGCTGGATGAGAGACGCTTGGTTGCAGAAAGTCTATTGGAAGAATGCTGTCTATACAGTGACGCCGTAGCTTCATGTGCAACACGGGAGATACATACAGACGACACACAAGCTCTCATATTCCGTACTCACATCGCTCTATCAAAGTTGAAGGGGCCACACAGAAATGTCGAGATCCGTTAGTTAGTTCTTGTGAGGGTACAAGTTATTAATAATGCTTTGCTAAGTATAACTATACAGAAAAGAAATACACTAATGCACTCCCGCTAAAAATTCCGGCCTCTTGAGCAATTTAGTTTGTACAGCTGCACCCTACAAGGTGAAAAAGAAGTCCCTTCCATCTACCAGCCCTTGAAATTGTATCCATTGAAAGTTCCCATGGGGAAGAATTCATCCCGGCCGAATATTTCCATGTCCTCGCTCGGCTTTATACATGCCCACTGAAGATATTGTTGCAGGTTGGCAACGTCCTGTGAAGTGTGGCAGCACTTTTTCTGCTGCCGCTCCCAAACAAGGTTGAGTCGGAGTGACTCGGTAAGTTCGGTAGCCAGCATCTTGCGGCGGGTGGTTCGGGGAGAAAAGGCCGCGGGGAAGTTGACGTGAGTAGCGTGGGTCGTGATGGGTTGAGCGCTGGATCGAGAGATTTCGCTAATAGGCTTGAGTGCAGAGTGTCGCATACCCTTCATCATCAGCGGCGCTTCGTCAGAGTCATCGGGTGAAACACCCAGACTTGGTCCATTAGGTGCCGCTCGGGTTCGGTGGATAACAGGAGTAGACTGTGAAGCTTGATTGCCGAGTGTCCTGGTGCGCTCGTTCTGAGCAAGCATGAGCGTGATTAGCGATGGGCGGGAGGCGGGCTTGGCCTTGAACTCGACGCGCTGGAAGAGCTGGACGTCAACACTAGATTTGCCGCTGTCTTCCGTGGAGTCTTCCCAGTCAGAAGAGTCGTCGTCGTCGATGGCACTCTCGTCAACACATTCGGATTCGGTGCCTGGGTCAACGGCAGACTCGCTCTGCTGTAGAGCCTGAGCTGTCAAGTTGCTGATGCGAGTGTTGGGAAGGGCAGAGTGACCAGAGCTCTTGTGAGAGTCGTCTCTTGACGGTCCGCCAATTTGGAACATGGGCTTATTACCGACGGCAGCGGAAGTGCCCTTAATGTTCTCCATACTCTGGCTGTGTTCATTTGAACAGCAAGATCCACCAAGGGCGAAGCGAGTGAGCTGCATAGGCTGCACATGCTTGTGTGCTGGTGAGGAGCTGGGATCGGGCAAAGCATCTTGGGACGAGGCCTTAGAGACTGGTCCCGACTGATGAAGTATTTGACTCTTCGTGCCATCCGGTGATAGTGAATGAATATAGGAATTATCAGGGGCCTGCGCTAGGGACTGCTCTTTGGTACCGGTAGACTCAGGTGTCCTGAGGTTCTGACCTTGCATTCGTGTACGGCCCTCAGGGAATGGTGATACGGAGGCGAAGCCGGCGCCGGTCAAAGAGTCACCGGCCAAAGATCCGACGCTGTGAGACAGCCCAGGAACTTCCTCATTTCTCGTTTCCGCACAATCCTTATTCGGGATGGCATACGAAAGCAAGTTGGCGATTGCAGTGTACAAAGTGATGGGATTAGCAGGACCCAATGCACCCAGGACATTGGTATCTGAATTGAGAACGTGCGAGTCGTGCAACAGTGCTGCCATTATGCTGCTGGTGCTGTTGGAAAATTTAGCCAGTTGCGTTATTGGTGAGAGCTACTATAAACGTCTCACGCAAGCGAGAAGCATCCCACGCAGTCGGGACCACTGACAGTGTATTCAATGGAAGAGCGTTAGTGCAAGACGTCGAACACGACGAACTGTTCGGGATAGAGGCGATGATTGACGTAATGATCTCTGATGAAGGCAAGCGATACAGCAGAAGACGGGCTTACAAAAGCGACATACAACACCCAGAGGGACGAGCTGATATTCTGGGCTGTTCCCCGAGGCTAGGCACGTTGTCGATGGTTTTGACTTGACTTATACAACGAAGTGCTGTCGTCGTTATTGCGCGCACGTCCAACACACCTGTACTACGTAGATATATCTGCTCGAGTAGCGGGCGATACAGCTCGTTAACATCAGATTGCTCCTGGTCGAGCCACGACACCCACTCTGCCCCTTTGGGCATGGTCTGTTCCGGGGATCCAGTGCCCCATACGGAGTAGAGTCTGAAGAAAAGCAAGATGGTCATGCAGCCGGGGGCACTAACTCGGCGGCCCGAGGCCTATTATTGATTGTGGGGGAGACGAGATCATCGCGCGCTTATTGATTAGGCGACTTGCTTGCGCCACGGTCAGCTCGGAATTGCGGTTGACTATTTTGGATGTGTGGGGCAAACCATAGGAGCCCCAGGTACATGCGTATCCCTGTCCCTGTTGATCCACACCTGCTGTCCATTCGGCTGCGCGGAATCTTCCCCATGGAAGGGCCACACCCACCGAACCTGCCACCCCCCTCGGCGCTTGTCATTAACGCCACCATGTCCACGTAACGAAAAAGACGGGCGGACAGAGGTGACGGCAGGCCTAGCCCAGGTTCCGCTTGGGCAGGGGTGCTGGTTGAGTCGAGGGAAACCTGTCGGTGTGTTGCCCCTGGTCAAAATGCAACTGCGCTTCAATCGGCGCTCTATTTCCACAAGAGGATGACAGCAAAAAGTACTCTGGGGCACATGCACCGTTCACTCTGTGTCGTGCGCCTGTCTGAAAGCACATGCGCCAACGGCTTATTCTGAGCCATGGTTGCAATTCCCAGCCGCCAGCACGTTCCAGTCCTGCACAAAGCTCACTTTGCCTGTCTCTTTTGCTGTCTGATACAGCTGCCTCTGTTGTTGGAAACCCACAAGCGCTCTTGCTACCTGGGTCTACCTGAGTGGTGAGTGACAGCAGTCGTGGGGGTCCTGCTGTTGAGCAAGCAATATTCCAAAGGTACTAAATATTTTCAGTTTCCAACGCGCAACGAAGGACAACAAGAAGAGTAGTGAATTTGTGAAAAGAAGCCCAGGTAGCAAAGAGTTCCCATAACATGGCACTTCCGCTTTCACCTAGCGCGGTCCAGTGGCAAAGCCTGCATCCGCATGCAACCACACTTTCTCCTCGGTGCCCTAGCGGACTCTACTCTCATGGTGAATACGGCGCGCGGTTCAGCCTTGTTTCCAATGCTTTTTTCTTTACAGAACTTGGGCCATTCAGTCTAGCTTTATGTCTGCGCTTGACAGCCCTCCCTGCCACACACTAGCCTATGGTCTCCTTGCCAGCGCAACCATAAACTACACTCTGGATCCGGATAAGTTTTGTCCTCGACTGTGTCGAAAGTGTGACGACTGGTCCATTTGGGGGGGTTCAGCCTTGCCTCTCCTTCCTCTGTGGCAGTTAGTTCTTATCCGTCTGTCTTAATTTATCATTCACTTCTTCGCGGTCCATCCCTACAAGCTGATTGTTCAGAGCTGGAGGTAAGTGTCAACTTCTTCCATAGGGCTAACAGAATGTCCCCCAAACTGATAAAGTAGATGGCATCAGTAAAGAGTCAATTACCGAAACAACAAGCGACATATATGTGTATAAACAGTGACCCGACATCTGCCTGGAATGACGTGAACCTATGCCCTCTATCAATTTACCATCCCCAAGAGGAAGTAAATTTGAGCGCGAATGGAAAAGCGAACCATACGTGCCTGTCACCTGAAAATCACAGATCATCTGGGCGTGCCAAGATCCAAGGTCCAAGGAACACTAGTCGCCGAGAAACGCAGTGAATGCCATGCGAGTCAAACTCCGGTTCGATTCCCGGGGGATACCATGGGGTATTCAGTAGCTGCAGGCCCGGTATTTAACAATACATGTCCGCCAAAGTTTCTCAGACTCGTACGTTCCTAGGCTGCTATGTACCATTGTTTCGTTCCCCCAAATAGATCATATTATGCTTGCTCGGAGACATGATGCTCGTCTTCGTTTGTGCCTCAAATACTCATTCCCTCCGGAAATAATGCAATACTAAGTCGGTAACTCAAGCTCACGACCGGTGACACGCTCACTCTGCCGTGCTTAATCGTAATACCTGTCACCACCAGCTTCGATTTGCGTTGATCCAATCTCTGTTCCGGAATCAACACATGGACTTCGCCTCTATAGAATTTGAGGCATCCATTCTGCGGGTCTGGGACGATAATGCTCAACACATGACAGGCAGTGGAAGGAGAATGGCAACGCCGGTGTGTGGATGTCGAAAGGGCAAGCTTTGGGAAGTGTTCTGAGACCATCGCAAGCAAAACCCCAGTGGCTCCAATCCTATGCGGTATCTGATCGAGTCCCAAACAGGCTACCACGGGTCCTTTCGATGTACTGATATGCTCAGAGAAGTACAAGCCTTGCACGTTTATAGAGATGACATGACCACCGTTTATTGAGAGGCATAAGTTCGCTGGTGCCTTCACACGCTCGAATAGATTAGGCCAGAGACGCGACAGTAGCTGTATCAAGCCCACAGAAGAACTTTCATCATCCGTTTCTCGGCTATACAGTCTGTCGACTCTGTTGGTATGTCGTGTGCATTTGTCGTCGACTATGTCTTCCTGTGGCGTGTGTGCATCTGTGCAATTAAGACCCGGATTTTCCTGCAAACCAACAACTCTGCACGCAAGCCGTTGGATAATCTCAATGCCATCGGGCGGTTCGCAGGTCCCGCTTGTAGGATGACGTGGATTTCGTTCCCTTACTTCAATACCCAGACCGTTGTTCCAGTACTGGAGACCAATGAGGGGATCGTCGAGCATGTTTGGAAGATTGATATGGGGGAATGATTGAGAACTATCAAGAAATTTAGTCTCGAGTTATAGGCTCCCTCCCCATGAGCAGCAAGAAATTAGCTGTGAACCCTGCACGAATTGAGAGGGAGTACGTGTTTCATTCCTCAATAACGGTATTTTCAGTTAGGCATTTAGAGTTATGTAGTCCAAAACCGGCCAGTTCCCGTGCCCAAAGCCGGCCACGGGGACCTCAATGCACTTTGAATAGGAGCATACAACGAGGCACATCCTTTTCAGAGCCAAGCACCATGTAAAGTAAAGAGGCAGAATGTCTCCCACTAATGCTCGGAGCCCCACGAGACAGTTAGTCATCTCGCTTCCAATTGTTAGAAATACGGTGTGGCCACTGTCACAAGAGGCGTCACTGTAAAAGTGAATGGGTGTGTAAGCAAAAGGCCAGTTTATTCATGTTGCTGTACTTGATCTTGTTCTGTCTATTTACACGGCTAAGCGTGCCGCTATGCATTTAGCCAGCATGAAGTGGGGTTATGCAAGTATAGTTGTGCGACACCAATATAAATTGGCCGGGGTTAGAGATAACTTCCTTCCCCTGAAAGTAGATTTTCCTAACCAGCTTGCCCTTGCTTTGTACTGAACACCTACTCTGTCCCTATCCCCCGCTTTTCTCCTCTTTTACCCACATTCGACGTGCAATTCAACTCGCAATATTGTGGCTGCCAAAGTCTGGTCTGTGCCCCTGCTCTTTGCCCTGTACTTCGACCTGCGCTTCGACATACAATTCAGCGCGCAACACGTAGCTGGCTTGGATCGACTTCAACACACACTTCGACTTGAAGCAGGCTGGGCTACATTTCCGGTGCATATCACCCGGGCGACAACATGGATACTGGCATATTTTGCGGCAGAATCACCAAAGACCAGTTGGTTGAGCAAAATAAGCAGTTATCTCAGCAGATTAAGGAAAACCAGCATAACATACAATTGTATGAGAGGTGGGACGCTGTTTGGCCAGACTTGGGGACAGATGCCCTTGAGACACGGCTGAGAAGATGTGATAGTCTTGCTTCAGCGCTCGCTAAGCCAAAGTTTCCCGAGTTCCCAAACGAGGTGAGGGAATTAAATCTTGAGGGACTGATGTTTCTTTGCCTTTCATTCAGCAAAAGCAACGATAGCAGCTACTGGGAATCTTTTACTGCCTCAAAACTTCACAATTTTATGCATTGGAGAAAAATAACGCTGGCGGAGAAAGACAAGGAAAAAATTCTTAACCGGATGCGGACCAAGTCAATGGCGTTCGAGGTGTTTAAGAGCATCCTTGATCATGTTCAACACCACAATCTGAACCAAATGGAAGTCGCGGCTCAGCCTACTATAACTCAACCTACAATCGAAAATTCACAAGCTGCAGTCCAAAATAAACGAACATGGTCACCCACATCACCCAAACAAATGAATATGTCAAAGCGACATTGTGGAATGGAACAAGTGCACGACGCCTTCGAATATTCCCTGAATGTTGCAGTCAAGTCCAGACTTCGTGCGTTTTTGGCAAATGAGCTTGTGCAAACCTTAGAACAGCACGAAACATGGGGCCAATTTCAGGTGACTGATCACGTTCGGGCACGATATTATAGGAAGAAGGCGGTATTCGTTATCGATTGGCCCGAAGATCTGCCAGAGCCCAGTTTAGAAAAGGTGAAGGTGTTTCCCGAACACAGGTGGGGAGACGTAGAGATCAGGCGGCCATATCAGCTTAGAATTCGAACTTCTCTTAGTCAAGGGAAGTTAATATCGAATCATGTATTTAACTTAACTCGGTTACTGGTGTAGTCCAACAGTTACGCTTCCGTACCTGGGGCCCATGAAACATACATTTCATATATAACAACGGTTGTTGCTTCTGTAAACTGGTAACGATCCTCCTTGTTTGTCCCACGGAGTATCTCATCGTTTGAACCCGTTCTCCTTAATCTGATCTGCCCTTTGCCAGGAGATATAGGGCCATACCAGAGCAAGTATTCCCCCGCCGTGGCATGAAACGCCCCGGTAATGATCGGCTCATATGCTCGGGGATTTAGTTCGCTCAAGGATGGAGGCATATCGTGAGCTTCACTAGCTGAAGTTTCGTTCGCCTGACGGAAAATATTAGCCGCTGTTCATCTTGATGCGAATAAATGGGCGAACCTCAGGCTCCATGCTGCCGTGAATAGTCCAACTCGATGAAACAAGACAGCGACTCGGACCAAGTAGGAGTGTGAACACCGAGAGTACGTATTGCGATTAGGGCCTCGAGTCGACTCGTACGGTCGGGAAGCACAACTTCATGAGTCTAATAGACTGTATAGTGCGATTTTTGATAAAGAATTCGATAAATCGGTACCGTGGAGATGGCCGGGGAATCGCGAGGGAAATATGACGCATATTTGCGCATGACGGGCCACGATTTTTCGTCGCAAACTTCATTTGGGCACAAATGCTGTAACCCCGCCCGTTGATAGCCCACTAAGGAACGTCCACGTGACGCGCTTGAAAGCCTCGGTTGCGTTGCCAACGGAATTGATGAAGGATTTCTGCGTCGTCAAAAATGGTCAATGCCCTGTTAACAAAAATGCGATGCGCAACCTGCTTCGTATTCTCATCAGCAATCACGAATAAAGTGAGCTCGTTCATCTGGCCCGAGCCTAGGACTTGCTTTGTCAACTAATGATTGTTCGTTTCGGCATGGGCTGGCCGAAAAGACGCGATGAATCACGTGTCACAGAAGCTTGGAGAGCCCCGAGGAGCCCTTTCAGCCAATGGTGACTCCATAAGGTGGCGGCGAGTCGAGACCTTCGACTTGCAACCCCATTTCGACCTGCATTTCGACTTGCAATGCAGATTGCAATATTGTATCGTGCTGTCAGAAGTACGGTGTGGATACTGTCACAAAAGGCGTCACTATAAAGCTAAATGGGTGTGTAGGCAAAGGCCCCGTGTCTTCATTGTTGTCTGTCCTTGTTCTTGTTCTGCCTATTTCCTCTCCTTTTTAAGCGGTTAAGCTACGTATGTACTTAGCCAGTATGAAGTGGGGTTATGCAAATATAGTTGTGCAACACGTACCCATGCCCCGCCGTGCATTTCGGCTTTGACGTCGACTTACAATGCAGCTTGCAATATTGTAGCGTACCCATACCCCCGACGTGCATTTTGGCTTGCACTTCGACTTACAATGCAGCTTGCAATATTGTGGCCTACCTCGCTCCCGGTCCATTTCGACCTGCACTTCGACTTGTACTTCAACTTGCACCTCGACTTACACTTCGACTTACAATGTAGCTTGCAATGGCATCCCCGACGTGTTGCAACTACGACTTGCCAGGTTTACCCACAATTCGAGACGTCGAGTGCATTTGGGCTAGCTTTCGGACCACAATACTGTTCCTGCACACTGACATCCGATAAGATTTTTTGGACCTCCGCAACGGCTTCATTTGCGAAACACTAAAGACAAGGGAATCTGCCTGTTTTTAAAGACGATTATACAGTATATGACTTGCCCCCGGCCTTATTATGTCTTCTCAAGCTTCTCTGTGCACGGCTTGTTAAGACTGCCACCAGTTTCGTCGACAGTTTGCTTGCTAACAGTGTCGTCCTGACCCCTCTGATTGAGACTTTGGGAGCCCCACTCTAGAAACTCTGCCCGGTGTTCGACGAGGACATAGGGGTGGTTTTCTTTGGTAGATTGATTTGTGTTTTCTTTGTGCCTTCCGTCAGCGTTGGAAATTCTGTAGACATTATTGTCGCCGTGTGTTTCATTGTTCGAGGACATGTTCTTAAGCAAAGAGGCTGGAATTCAACCATAAAACAGTACAGAGTGAAATGAAGGAACTCGTATTATGTTCCTCTTAGCAATTGACGACAAGCCATATTTATACTCCGTTGGCTTAGCCCCGAACTGCTCCCTACCTTAGAGTTAAATCGACCACCGGGCGGTGAGGCCGCCTCACTTCTCTCTTAGCATTAATGTATGGCCGAGACGGCCTGTATGTTTTGTTGGTGGTGATGTTTAGGTTAGATTCTCCTCGAATGCTCGACGCGGATTCACTGGCTGGCGTGGTAAGTTCTGTTGCTAATACGTGAAGACCCACTGTTGGCTCTTCGACAACAACATCGGGGAAGCGGAACAGCCACTGCCTCGTTTATCCCTGCAAGGACGGCCAACACTGTTGGCCGTCATGGCTTGTGACGAGTTGCATGAGATGTATTTATTCTTCCCTCGTTTCCCGTCCAAGTGTCAGTTTTAAAGAAGAACATGATGTCTGGCCTTGGTCAAGGCTCCACGTTCTGACAGGGATCCAGCCGAGATTGAATGCAGGCCTGCGAACGGTCGCTCGAAGCATCTCTGTGTGGCTGACGGAGCGTCTACCTGGGGGGATCAGGAGACCGGGGATATCACCCAGAAGTACAGAGGTACGAACGGGTTTATAAATGAGTTCACAGCTCTCCTTGCTATAAGTCTTGAATTATGTGTTCTTTGCAAGTACGTACAGTTGTATATACATACAAATGAATCCCAGTTATGTTGTGTATCTTTGATTGCCAGAGAAAACGCGAATATCCGAAATACATGCTACTAGCGCGAGGTTCCAGACTTCTTTGCATTTGACCCCAATCATGGCCGGTCGTGAAAGGCCTCAGAGGCGCAGGAGCTGTCGGATGTGCAGAAAGCGCCGTGTGAAGGTAAAGACATTCTTTTCAAATAGGCAGTTTGAGTGTATCTGACCTAGGCCAATCTAGTGCGATCGAAAAAAACCTACCTGTGGGCAATGTACTGTGAGGGGAGAAGACTGCGAATATGACCCAAACTTTCTCGATGAAACCAAAACCGTCGAAGAACTGGTCAAAAAAAGTTGCCAACGCAAACGGTCAAAATTGAGTCCCGAGGAAAAATGGAGGAAGACCCTGATTTGCAGCGGCTATACAACCTTCATCCCCATTACTCGCCGGCGGATGGCGAAAGATAGTTTGGGAGGATTGTTCATTAAATGCATGGACACCATCGCATCTTTATATCAGAGGTCAGAACATTCCAACTGCGTTCGCCAGATACATCTCACTGGCCAACAGCAGCACTCGGACACCCACTCCCGCGAGGACCTCATAAAACAGTATGAGGCATTGGTAGCGGCGACCTCTACCGCGTGGAAGGACAAAGAAAGCAGACTCAAAGATGATACCCTGGCTTGTATTCTCTTGCTGGTTCTCTGCGAGCATGCTGCACATATATTGGGCTGGGAAAAGCTTGTTGTGGCAGCCATAACTCTAGTCACAAAAAGGCTCAAGGGGCGAATCAACTCACGCATTCAAATTTACATGTTTGTGGCCGTGTACACACAAATGGTGAGCTCGTCCCTGGGTTGCATAAAAGGATGGGACTAACAGACGCATTTGCCTCACAGATCAAGAACAGCGTAAAAACGGGGAAGCAGCCAAATGCACTCATGTCAGGCTGGCTTTTGCAGGTCCAGAAGAACACAAATGACAAGGAGTGCAAACCACTCTGCTATGAGGCTATTGAACTTGCCACCAAGGCGTATCAGGAGGCTGGGCTGTCGCATTTAATTGATTCTGCCTAACTGAAGACGTGAAATGCCATCAACATATTCGCGGTCAACAGGTCAGGGCTCAATTTCTGCAAGGCAATGTTACGTTTCGCTTAGAGAAAGCCAGAGTATCAAGATGAGGCAAACAGACACGCCGAAAGGGAAATCAAATAATTTGGTTGAATTCCACAGATACGCTGCTAGCTAGGGACTGTTCTGGCAATCTACCCTGCCTCGTAAGTCATCCCTCATGGCAATGGTGGACTTTCCAACGCACTAGAAGGCCCGCAGTATGTGGAGCCATTCAGGATCTTTGAAGTGTTACCACGGGTATCAATAAGAAATCTGACCCTATCCGGAAACTCACACCTTTCAATGTAGCCAATACCGTGTACGGCCCGCATTTCTCAGTCTTTGCATTTGCTCCCTTGATCAAAACCACGTCTTGCTCCTTGTCAAATGTAAGAGGGATTGACAAGTAGGCATACCCAGACGCCCATCGCAGAGCCGCTCTGGGCTCCAATCGATCTATAACTGGCCATTTGCTTGGGTGCGTTGCGCTGTCCGAAAGGTCTTCACTCTCTTCCCCGTGGGACGCCATCCATCGACGTATCTTATCGCGCTGTGCCCTTGTTAGTGGACTTGGAATGGTGGGAATCCAGGGACCATGAGGATAAAAACTGACGTACCATGACCTCCCAAATATCTCTAATGAGCCCCTCCTCATTATCAGGCAGCGGATAGGTTTTGAGTCCACGCTTCAACGCCGACCCATCAAACCGTGGCAGCAATGACTTGGTCTCCGCCCGGAGGTTGTGCAACCTTTGTCGAATAGAGACTCGCAGCTCATCATTCCCCTGCAGGCTAAAAAACCTGAACGGCCAGTCTGTGGTGACTGGAATAGATGGATTTTGGATTGGCGGTGGAGGAGCTTGCCGAACCCAATCACGGAAGTCCGAGTGCCGCAGAGTGTACACCAGGACATCACGTACGAGAAGCTTGTAAAACAGCTCGTATCTAATGTGTGGGTGTCAGCATGGTTTCAAGCTGCCGCTTATAAACGACAATAACAAGAATATACTAATGAAAGTTGGCCAAAGCACGCACTGGTCATAGCCCATCTGAAGCGGCCCAAGAGCCGGGCCGAGAATTCTGAAGAGGACGTTGATGAGAGATAAGCATTGACAGTTTGCCGTAATTTTTGGCGGGCAAATCGGTTCCTCTTGGTCAAAGAAATTATCACACCAGTCTCTTGTGAAGTACTGAGAAATTGAACTATAGTTCTTCACTAGTTTATAGATTAGCTGGATGCTTGCAGTTCGAGGCGGATGGCGGGATTGCCCATACTGAGAATATATAGCACGTATGCCCAGGATCCAAGACGCACACTGCCCAGCTCGTCGAAGTTGATACCGTTCCTGAACCACTGTCGACGATTCACGCAAAATAGTCGTTGCCATCGGGATGTGTTTGGCCCATAACTTTCTACTGGATAGAGGCGCTGACAGGCTCCCATTTGATTATCGATGAAATCGACAATATTACGTATCTGGGGGTCCCTAGAGTCGCTGCAATTATTGACAACGATTCTTACCAAAACTTCTCCGGCGCCCACGAGTACCTGCCGAAAGACACGGATCACCATCCTCAGCTTTACGACCTCCGGCGACTCCCGGCCGTTACTTAAAGCCAGGGCCTGATTGAGATTTTTGACCAATTCATTGCCGTGAGAAGCTGCTGTCGCGTAGAAATCCGAGCAGATGCTGGTCACCGTGACCGTTGGTATACTGGACGGCGGAATACGGAAGAAGAATTCCCGGGCGCGCTGTTCAGCTTCAGTACCTGAGCTCAAGTACTCTTCCCACGCTTCTTCGCTCGGAAGTTGAAGCTTGAAACGGGCAGTTGTCTCTGGTTCTGACAAAGGCCCGATGGAGGGTGACCCGCGACGTGAGGCAGCACGGTCCTGCTCTTGTGCGAAGCTCGCAGGCGTAGACACTTGCCAGCCGGATGACATGGCAGAAGCTCGATACGGCGCATGGAACCAGACGCCGAGGTATTGTCGTTCCAGGGTTCAGTGTCTCGCTCTAAGATGTCGAGCGGCGGAGGTGGAGGCGACTGGGCTGGGGAAGCTGGTGTTCCCAAGAGCAGGTCCGCCGTGTTTGGCGAAAATACTCCGGACCTGGAGTTGGGAGCCGGGATCTAGCTTATGCCCGCACTGTGACTTCGGTGCTTTCCCAGGGACCGCGGCACTTAGGCCTGCCGATTTGATGTGAGATGGTCTGTAATAAGTTAGGATGGTGTGCAGCAGTGGCTCGGGCCACTCTCTGCCCCCTGCCTTGGCCGCCACCCCCGTCCATTACGAGATAAACCCCTATTCACCTGGTCCCCGCTACTGAAACTTGGGGGACGGCCCGGCTCGTACTACGCACGCCACAAAACCACAGACCAATGGCTAACCAGGGAAAGAAAGAAAAGTGCAGTAGGTTATATATGGGTTGCAAGGCCGCACATTGTGTTTGTCTGCCTGGCCGGAGCAGCGTCGGTGTGGCGTCTCTCATATGCAATGGACTGGAAGGTAACGACCATCCTACAGCTTGCATTCTCAGTTTTCGTCTTTCTCTTTTTGCTTTCATCTCTATTCATTGCTGCCTTCGGAAGAAAAGACGCCAGGAAGAGCACAAGACTCCGCGCGTGTACGCTACTTTACGCAATCGCTGCTGCGGTGACGAGCCACTTTTGGAGTAGGGCGAACGGCCAGCTTGAGTCCGAGACGCAATTAATTTCAACACTCACTATCTGGAACTCGGCAGCGTCGGTATGAATGCCAATGCCTCCTTTGATCACACTCCTCCTGGGCCATCAGCTGACAGTTTAGCAGTTTGCCGCCTGGCCGCTGACTTCCGAGTCCAGTCGATGCAGCGGCGTCGCTGTCGTCGCCATCACCGTTACGACTATTGTCTTTGGCAGATTCCATTCATCACTGGCTTGCGTGGTCGCCGTGTGTGGCTCCAACGTCCTGGTACTCTCAGGTATAGTGCTGTTCCAGTTGCACCATGCCAGGCGAGAGCAGTTGGAGATATATGGGGGGATATGCCTCCTATTCATAGTTTATTTCGTCTGGTTCGCTGCCCTGGCTCTTGCTGAAGGAAGCGATACACTGGCTCGATACTTGGTAAAAAAGATTATCACCACTCCATCGCCGGCGGATGCCGTGGCTGACCTCGTGAAGATTTGGTACACCACCTGTGTCCCTACTGTCGCACTTTCGTGCTACGCATCTCTGCGAATTTTGGCACTTAATGTTGTCAAGTACGGAGGGAAAATATCTACTGCCGCACTTCCATGGTACGAATCTCTGCGATGCTTGATAATTTATGCTAACAAGTACAGGAGGAAAATGCTGCAGCATGGGCTAGTGTCTGATCCTGAAGCTCCCTCTGTGACACCTGGCCACCGCTCGTCAATGTCAGAGTCGCTGCAGGGCTCGGGGACTCAGCTTCAGCAGTTTCGGCCGCTTCAAAATCCAAGGCCACCAAGCGCGGGCTCGAAGCTGACGACGCCCTCATCACATGGGCCAGCAGCTGTGCCAGCTGGTCCTCTTGACCCTTCACCTACGAAGTCCCTTAGAGAATAGCACAGGCTTTTCCAAATAAATTCTCAAGAGTTGTTGTCACAATTTTAGTTGCCAAACAAAGTCTGCCACAAATTGCCACCATGTGCAGCCTTGATCCTGCAGGGAATATTGCTCACGCTATAAGACTCATTGTTAACTAAGCTGCTTCATAAAATGAATTATTATTCCGCTAAGTTCAGTCATGATACCCGACATTATGACGGCCAGGAATTACACCAAGTTCTGCTACTTTAGTCTGCAGAGGCACAGTTCTATCCGACAAATATACGTCCACGTAATTGGACCAAAGGCGTGTCGGTCACTTACGACCTGCATCGCTCGGCTGATTGAATAGCTGGAGAACTGCTTCCTGAGGTATCCATCTTCGTCTCCGGGGTTCACTTTCATCTTCTGCCTACATAACCTGCTGCCGGCCACGAATGGTCCCCACGCTGTCCATGATCACCAGGCACGCTTCATTTACCGCTACGGGTACGTCAGCGCCATGTGGCTGATCAACCTGTCGCGTTAGCTGCCACAACCAGATAAGCGTCAGGTGGGTGGATGCTGTTATGCCGTGCTATCTTCCAAAAGCGATCTAACTGGTGCACATGAGGGTCATTCCTTCTCCGCGTAGCTCCATTCCATTTACCTCTTCGCACAGACTGCGACCGACTTCATTTTAAATGCCCTCCCAACCGGCCTCTCATGGTCGACGGGTGCAGCTGGGGCCAGCATATAATGAATGTCATGACTTTCACGGAAATTTTACCCGTTCATTGGAATCGGGGTGTGTCTTGCTTCTCTAAAGTTACTCCCATGTTCAGCCATTATTCGGCAACATACTTGCACACCGTCGCAGTGCCACCTTTGCGTCGCAGATATGCCTCGGACATCTCTTCCAGTGCAAGCAGAATCTTACATGCCCAAAAGTAAACGGGTCCTTGAAATCGCGCAGTCGAGGCTGGCGGCCATATCTAATACTCCTAGTCATCTTATAGGAAATCGTCGTGTCTGACACCTTCACAACTCGAACAAAAGAGAGCCTACGACAGAGGGCTCAGAGAGCAATGCGTGCACGAACTAGGCAGTACATCGAAAATCTCGAACTGGAAGTTAAACCGCTCAGAGGGACTCGCAGGAAACAAATCGAAGCCCTTATACGTCGCAACGCCGCGCTTGAGCAAGAGCTTTACGAAGACACCAAACAAATCGAACAGCTTAAACGCCTCGGACGAGAGAATAGATCTATGCAGAACAATCTTCATCGGGCCACGGACCATATCATACAAGCCCATACCTGTCCGTTGGTAACTTGCGGGATTTTCACAACATCTGGCGTTGAAACGAACGGCACTTGTCTTGTACAGCCATGCTCTCGTTCGTGTTCAATTCCATCCCAAGTGCCGCAGGGCCTTCCAGCAGTGGAGTACCACGGGCTTACCCAGGCTCACTTCACTAGTTGTGCGTACGATGCTGAGGTCGGTTTTAGGGCGAGAGTTCAGGGTAATATGTATCTTGACTTGGCAATTGCCATTTGGGTGTAACCTGAAACCAAGTGGCAAGAAGAGAGCGACGCGATAATATCAAACATCTACTGTTCAAGCCCCTGCTCAGCCCGTCTGGGAGGTGGAAAACACGCAAATCAACCCAAGTCGAAAACTGAGAGCAAATATCCAAAATGCAGGACAGCCAATAGCCGCGGGAAGGGAAGGTGATGACTTTACATAAACCATAATAAAGCTACTTCTTCCCGCTAGAAAATATGCCGGACGTCGAAACTTTGAAGATGCCCAAGAGGTTTCCATTGACTTTGATTTGAGGTCTGATCCGTCTTGAGCCTTCAGATTTCTCAAACATGACATACAATTTCATTATCCGAGAAAACCAGCCTATTTTTAGTACACCGCCCTTCTTTTCTGACCTCAGAACCAGCTTAATGTGAAATGGGATCAACGGGATGGATATTCCAAACTTATAGTCTTTTATCCTCCCCCCAAACTTGGACAACTGCAACAGCCTCCAGTACCACCCGGGCTGCTCGCAGGGATGTTCCGAGTGCAACGAGTCCTTGAACAGATCAAAAGTCTCCCAAGTCTGTTCCAACGATTTTATTTGTGTGAAAAACCCCGGCCGCTCGAAGCCACCCCAGAATAGTACCCTAAAAAGGGCACATACGTATATACATTCGCTGACGTATTGCTCGGCAAGGTGGTAAGCTAGTAGAAAGAGCTTTATCTTGGACACGGAAGATCGCGTTGCAGAACAATAGAAAGACTCCAGCGGCGATGCAGCCTTTTCAAAGGCCGGAATTGGTGCCATTTGTGATTGAGAAGATCATAAAACGGTTCAAGAAGTGTTTTGTTTTCGGTCTTTGTCCATGCTTTTCGTGAGGGATAAAAGACCTTTTGATGGGCAACTGGCAGACACCCCCGCCCAGTCATTCCTCTGGACTCAATTCATGTCTTTCTGCCACCGCTCTTTACATCTATACCCGCGAGGTGGCTTGCAACATGCATCTCGGCGTTGTCGTGGTAGGATGTAATTGTGAGTCCACTAGATGGAGAAGGGAGACAGCAATAATATTGGCCCAAGTACAAGACGCAGTCGGCAGCTCAAGAGTCAGGATTGGTTACCTTACGGTACCACCCCACCCCCAGACCTCAAGCACACACTGGAGCACATACAACCCAAGGCCACTTCTACCCATCATAAAGCCAGGGACTAACAATACCTTCAATACTAGAGTCCGTAGTTTTATAAATCAATAACTGAAAGCCTTCTTTATCTCCTCATAGCTCGCTCCTTTACATAATAGAAGCCGCAGCTTGACCCAGGCTTTCAGCGAGCTTAAATTCCCACCCCCAATGCATCCGTCCCCCAATCCGTACACAAAGGCGCCGCTGACATGCCCCTCTTCAGGTCCACGACAGACAATCACAGGAAACTGTCTGGGTTTGCTGTACTCCATTATCTCCTTGCCAGGCTTGGTTGACCAGGAGCCAGCCCCCATGCCTTCAAGGATAATACCTCTTGCAGGATCCTCAGCCTTCTCTACTGCAGCGAAGAAGAGGTCCACAGTTGATCCTGGGTAGCCTTTCAAAATATCGACTCTCGGGAGATCCTTAACCTCTTGGAGATAAATCGAGATTCTTGGATCCGTCGGCAGACTCGGGCCATAGTTGTATCTCACGTCTTTTTTGTCGACAATATGGCCAAGGTATC